>NW_028270168.1:49966464-50270022 GCF_037043375.1 Chiloscyllium plagiosum
TGCCCTATTCACTCCCTAGTTACATCAGGAATTTGAGTATAAAAGTTGGGAGGTTATGTTGCAGTTGGACAGGAAATTGGTTAGGCCACACTTGTAGTGTTGTGTTCAATTTTGGTCACTTTGCTATAGAAGGATGTTATTAAACTGGAAAGAAATTTACAAGGATGTTGCCAGGACTCTAAGGTTTGAGTTACAGTGAGAGGTTAAGGCCCTACCACTCACCATGAAACTTCCAAGACCTCACACTTATCTATATTAAACTCCATTTGCCATTTCTCAGCCCACTTGCCTAGCTAAACAAGGTCCTGCTCCAATTTCTGATAAGCTTCCTTACTGTCCACAATACCACCTATTTTAGTGTCATCTTCAGACTTATTAATCATGCCTTATACATTCTCATCCAAATCATCGATATACAGAACGTCAGTTATCCGAACCTCAATTATCTGAATTTCAGATTACCCAAATGAGATCTCAACGTCCCGTAAAAATGTTACATAAAAAGGTAAGTGTGTACGATTTACCTATACTGAAGAACATATGAATACGCTGGCAAAAACAAAGAAACAATAGCACCTCAAGCAACAACAATGGGATATTTTTTACGTAAGGGTTAGTTACACAGCCAATTGCAAAAGTAAGTGCTTTATTCCCGTCACTTTACCAGGCCGTTCATGAAAATAAATGGCAGAGAAAGAAAACACATGTGCGAGGCGGTGCGTCCGTCTTTCTATCACAACACTAAGTTCAGTGGAAACTGACAAATGCTCTTGTGCTTGTAGAAGCTGTTTGGGACCTGGCTTAATGCTGGGATTTCCATATTTATGTGATGGTAAGGGCTTAGTTCTTCTCAGGGTAAAAGGTGAGGACTGCAGATGCTGGAGATCAGAGTCAAGATTGGAATGGTGCTGGAAAAGCACAGCAGATCAGGTAGTACCCGAGGAGCAGGAAAATCGACATTTTGGGCAAAAAGCCCTTCATCAGGAATGAGGCCTGGGCTTTTGCCCGAAACGTCGATTTCCCTGCTCCTCGGATGCTGCCTGACCTGCTGTGCTTTTCCAGTACCACTCTAATCTTAGTCCTTCTCAGCTTAACCTGCAATTTGCAAAATGCAAAGATTAGATTGTTTAAATAGCAAACTCATCAAAATTATAGATTTAGACAAACTCTCCAGTGGAGTACAGCATTAGATTATTATGGCTTCCTTGGTTTACGATCAGATCAGTTATCCGAACAAAATACTTCCTGCCCATCTCATTTGGATAATCTAGGTTGTTCTGTAGATAACAACCAGCAATGGGCCCAGCCCAGACCCCTTATGCACTCCACTAGTCACAGGCATCTAGTCCGACAAGCATCCTTCCACTATTACCCTTTGCTTCCTACCATCAGCCAATTGCGTATCCAATTTGTCAGCCATTTTCCAATGCCAGTGCACATTTATGAATCATATGATGGTGACAGATAAAGTAGGTTGCGCTTGGCACAGCAAATCGCAGGCTCAGCCTGAAAATCAATGAAATCCCCAAATCTCCACGCTCCTTTTCTCTTTGCAGTCTTCATCAACCACATCAGTACTGAACTTCCACACATTCCCACATACCACGTTTTCTTACATCTTTGTCTCCCAATGTTACCCTGAACAATAGCCCTATAGCTTTGTTGTGTGAACCATCATGCTGTACTGCTCCCTCCCTCAAAGCCACATTGGTTGTGACCATCAATGACCCAACTTACCTTCACAATTATTGTCACTTTCGCATGTCAGCATGTTGCCTCTAATTTCCACAATTGACTTCCCCAAAAACCCAGCCACAGCAGTCGTCCCTGATAACGTCTCTTGACTTTCATTGAGTTGACCATCAGAATTGACCATGGCCACCCTGCTGACTGTATTGCATAGACAGCTATGACTAAGGAATGACCCAGCCCATGTCTAATCTCTGTGTAGTTCCCTGACTCACTTACTACAAATTCCTGGATTGATTGCACTGGACTTGCAGGGTAGAAGATGGAGTTGAGAGTGTGGTGCTGGAAAAGCAAAGCAGGTCAGGCAGCATGGCCCTACTGTCAAATGGAACCCCTGATACTGACCACCTCAAGCAATCAATCCAGGGCCCTGGGCTGATAGACACTGTCTGGACTTGCTGCTGGTAACCCTTGACTGAAGGCACTCCCCATTGACCTCTCTGAGGATTTAACCTTGACACATAGCTATTTGGTGTATTTGTTGTGTGTTTGCTGTGTAAGCTGCTGGCACATGGTGAAAATGATATATTGATGTCACATATGACCTTGACTGTTCACTGCTGATCATCATGGCATGTTGCCTGGCTTTGTGTCTGCTCTAAAAAGCAAGTCATGACAGCAGTGCCAAGAGTCTTTAAATTCTGATGAGGTGGCAAGTGGAACACAAGGCAGAGTTGCTATAAGCATCCAAATATGCACAAGGTGGTTTACCTCAAAGACAGCAAATGAGGACTCCTGAGATGCACCCTGATTTAATCCAGGTCATCAGCACTTGTTTCGGCGTGCCGACTCCAGACAGTATCAGCTTCACAGATGTCAATTTTGAGCAAATTCAGTTCATTCCAAGTGACGTTAAGTAATAGCTGGAGACACTGTGGCCCTACCAATGGAATGGAAGACACTTTGCTCCAGAATTTTTCACAACCTTTAGTCAAACTGTTCCAATGCAACTACAACACTGGTATCAACCTAACAATGTGAAAAAATTGCTCAGCCATGTCCTATATACAATTAGCAAGACAAAATCTAACCTTGTCAATTACTGTCCCATTAATCTACTCTCAATCATTAATACATCAATAGAAAATGTCATCAGCATTGTCATCAAACAACTGAATTCCAGAGCTGTGGTGAGAGTGACTGCTTTTGACATCAAGGCTACATTTGACCGAAAGTGGCATCTAAGACCCCTAGCAAAATTGGAGTCAGTGAGAATTTGAGGAAATTGTTCACTGGTTGGAGTTAGACCAGGCACATGTTGTAGTTATTGCAGGTCAGCCATCTCAGCTCCATCGTTGCAGAAGCTCGTCAGTGTAGTGTTCGAGGCTCAACCATCTTAAACTGCTTCATCAATGACCTTCACTGCTTCATAACTCAGAAGTGGGATGTTCCCTGATGATCACACAGTGTTCCGCCTCATTCACAATTCCTTAGATACTTAAGCACTTCAGGTCCAAATGCAGCAAGTCCTGGATAATTTAAAGGCTGAAAACTGGCAAGTGAAATTCCTGCCATACAAGTACCAAACAATGACCATCTCCAACAAGAAAGAATCTAACTAATACCTCTTGACATTCAATAGCATTACCATTACTGAATACTCCATCATCAACATCCTGGAGGTGGGGTACCATTGACCAGAAATTGAACTGGACTAGGCATATAGATATTTGGCTACAAGAGCAGCTAACTCACCTCATGATTCCCCAAAGCAAAGATAAACCATTTTCACCTATTAATGGTCCCTGTTATCAGCTTTTTCTTCTTTATGACTTACCGTTATTTATCTCTTTGTCAACTTGTCTTTCTCTCCTTCTGGGCTGCATCTTCACTTATTGAGTCTCCCTCCCACTTCCCCCCTCCCTCACATATATAGACTACTCCCACTTGCCTGTTTGGGTACAGCTTCAACAACACTCAGGAGGCTTGACATTCTCCAAGACAAAACAGGCCATTTTATTGGCTCCACCCATGAACAAGTACTCATTCTCTACTATTGACACTCCATAGCAGCAGTGTGCACTATCTACAAGATGAATTGCAAAAATTCACCAAGGTTCTTTTGGCTGCACCTTCAAAATCCAAGAGCTAGAAATCAGCTAGAAATATAAGGAGAGCAAATACATGCTGCACCACCTGCAACCTCCTCTCCAACCCATTCAACATCTTAATTTGAAAATATTTGTTACTTTAGTATCACTGGGTCAAAACCATATAACTCCCTTTCTCACAGTATTGTGGGTCTACCTACATCAAATGGACTGCAGTTCAAGAAGGCAGATCAACACTGCCTGCTCAAGGGCAACCAAAGATGAGCGATAAATGCTGGCCGAGCCAGTGACATTTACATTCAGTGAATGATTTTAAAAGGAGTGCCCTGGCAGCAGTATGACAATGAAAGGTGGCAGTTTACTCCAAAGTACAGCACTGTACTGTTAGTAGGTCAGTAATATGCAATGATGATGCAGTGAGGCTGTGACATCCCTGACATCAATATCCAAAAACCCATGAATGAAGGTTGCATGCTGTCATTGCCCATGAAGACTAATCTGAGATGTGGATGACTCCGGTCAAAGATGGATGCATGGTGGAGCAAGCAGGAGCTTTCAGTGGCTTCAGAACTAATATTGAAGAAGGATCACCAGACCCAAATGTTGACACTGCCTCCTGTCCACTGATGCTGCCAGGTTTGCTATGTTTTTTCAGCAATTTTTGATTTAGTGTCCAATATTAGATGTGATTCTGGAACTGGACAGCATTTGCTCGATAATCCTGAATGTGCAAATAATTACACTAACAATTATTTAAGATTGTCAGCGGGCTCACAGCTTGGCTCACTTCCATGTACCGGAAAACTCATATATTAATACTTAGGGTCCTGTTTGAACAGATACATGTACTGCACTTGTTTTAACCCAACACAATAGCTGACAGCCATATTCTAGTTTATTTCTCAGGGAAATAACTTGACCAATCATAGTCAATTTACCTAGTTTAAAAGTTAAAGAAGGCCTAGCTGTTCACTATTAATTAACTGGTGTATTCACCATGCCAACATCTCTACGAGAGTCTACTTGCCAACCAAATGTCATGCTCCTTTGAAATAATATAGATGTTGGTTTCCCCTTAAATTGGTATTCTTCTGAATTGTTTTGAGTGACAGATGAAAAGCTTTAACATAATGTGTCTTTTTTCAACAATACTTAAGTTCTGCACTATCAAATAACATTTTGTATCCTAATAATATTTCTTCCAGTCTTCTATATTTTTTGAACTTGAAGAAATGATAGAAAGTTGTAAATTAGCTTATTGATTATATAAAAAGATCCAAAACTATAGTGATATGCAAAAGAGGAAATATATCATAAGTTAGAAAGCCAAGAATTTATGCTCTCAGACTTAATAGCTTTCATTCCTGCTAGAATGTTTGTGTTTTTTATTTCCTTCATAAAACTACAAGAAATGTTTCCTTACCATTTACACACAAAGGCAACATTATGGAAACTAAAAAGACTGTGATTTATTAATGTGAAAGGAAAACAGAAAAGAACACAAACTTCTTGACACATTTTTTTCATCATCAAAATATGCAAACTGCTTTTCAGTTGTTCCTTATTCTTCTGGTTAGAATATTAAATACTTACCAAATTGATTCACACCTGTCACTAAAGCATCATTTTTTCCCCTCAAATACGAGTGTATTTTTAAAAAAATAATCTTGCATGGTTTATTGGCTCGGTCAGCATTTATTGTCTAACCCTAGTTGCACTTGAGAAGGTGTTAGTGAGCTGCCTTCTTGAAACACACTATGGTCTATTTGCAGTAGGGAGACCTACAATGACATTAGGGGGAAGGGGTGGTGTTCCAGGAATCTGACCCAGTGACACTAAACAATCTGTAAGATTAGATTAGATTCCCTACAGTGTGGAAACAGACTCTTCAGCCCATCAAATCCACACCAACTCTCTGAAGAGTAACCCACCCAGACCCATTTCCCTCTGACTAATGCACCAAATACTATGGGCAATTTAAAACGGCCAATTCATCTGGCCTGCTGGAGGAAACCGGAGCACCTGAAAGAAACCCACATAGACACGGGGAGAATGTGCAAACTCCACACAGACAGTCGCCCAAGGCTGGAATCGAGCCTGGGTCCCTGGCATTGTGAGGCAGCAGTGCTAATCACTGAGCCACCATGGTGAATGGCTTGGAGGAGAAAATGCATGTGGTGATTTTTCAATGCATCTATCTTTCCAAATAGTAATGTGGGTTTGGAAGTGAGTGCTATTGGAGCTGCACTCATCCAGGCAAGTGCAAAGTATTCCATCACATTCCTGACACATACCATGTTAATGATGGACAGGCTTTGGGGAGTTAGGAGGCGAATTAGTCGCTGCAAGAGTCCTAGCCTCTGACTTATTCTTTAGCTATAGAATTTTATAATAACAAGCCAGTTTGATTATTTGTGAGTAAAAATTGAATTATTTTGATGTTTCTTTTATCAAATAGATGTAAATAAAGCTCATTATTCCATAGATATCATCAAATTTGGACATAAATATATATTTCATATTAAGCTCCGCTTGTCATTGTTTGCCTACTTAAATAATCTATGTCACTTGCTGATTCCATCTGCATTATTTACTGTGAAAACAAATATCTAGGCAGGCGCTGCAGAGCAGTGAGAGTGGTGGGTATTTCGTGGTGTCATCATTTAATTGAGACATTAAACTGAGGACCTGCTTTTTCCCTTAGATGTAAACTGCCCAAGATACTATTTTGAGAAATGCATGCAGAATTAACACAGTAACCTGGCTAATATTTATTTCTGAATAAATATCAAAAATCTAGATTGTTCAGTTATGATCACATTGTTGTTTTTGCAAGCTTTCAGTATTACACTGCAAATGTACTTCATCGGCAGTACTGCATCTGCATCTTTTATGATCTCAGAATATCTCAATGCAAGTGCAAATCTTTTTATTGAGTCAAAGTTTCATGTTCTCTCCAGAGAGTTGAGCTCATAATGTGTGCTTTTCTTTCAGTTATTTGTGGAATATGAATGTTGATGACAAAATTTGTATTTTTGACATGTCTTTCAGAAGGAGGCAGTGAACTGTCTTCTTGAACTGCTGCAGTCCATATAATATAGGTGAACCTGTAGTGCTGTTAGGATGGGAGTTCCAACAAAAAGTGAATGCTTGGAGGGGAACTTGCCAGAGGTGGAATTCCCATGTGCCTGCTGTTCTAATGCTTCTAAATAGTTGAAATCATGGGGTTTGGAAAGTGCTGCTGAAGGGGAAGACCCTTGGCAAGTTGTGGTGCACCCTATAAAGTTATACAAGATACTGACATTGTGCATGAAGGATGGAGTGAGTAAAATCTTACACTGATGGATAGGGTGCTAATAAAAAGTGGCTGATTTATCCCAGATAGTGTTCAGATTCTTATCCAAGCAAGGGTGGAATATTCCATTAAACTCCTGATGTGAGCCTCATAGATAATGGATAAACTTCGGACAGTCAGAAGGTGAGACAATTATGTAAGAGTTCTCACCTCTTGTAGTCATGGCATTTGTCATTTACAAAATCCAAGGTGAATGTTTTTTAAAAAAAGGATTTTTCACTGGCTGTAGGGGATCGTTGGCTGAGGCAGCATTTATTGCCAATCTCTAATTGCCCTTAACAAGGTGCTGTTAGGGAGTGATTCCAGGATTTAACCCAGCAACAGTGAAGGAATACCCATATAATTTCAAGTCAGTATGTTATGAGGTTTGAAAGAGAACTATGTCACTTCACAGCCCATGTTTATTGAGTGTCCACTATTGCGGCCTCAAACATTTGCTCCAAACACGAGGCTGGAAATGTCAGTCCCTTATGAGTGATGGAGATCATTCTCTTGAGTCCCTTGATGGAACTTAGTCCCTCTAACCTATCCTCCCACTCATTAATCTCACTGCAAATTCTGTCAGTTACCACACAGAAGTCAGAAGAATATTCTAATAAAACTGCCATGAATGCCAGCTTGGCTTTCACTTCTGTAGCCTGTATTGCTCCTCCGCACATCTCCAATTAATAGGGGTTCATTGTGTAATGAAGTACTGTGCTTAATTATGGTGTTGGACATGAAGTATAGAAATAACAGGGCAAGTCAAAAATAAATATAAGAACAACTTATATATATGTATCATCCTTAATACAGTAAGATATCCCAATGTGTTTCACAAGAATTTCATCAGACAGAAATTGACACTAAGTGAAAGGAGACTTTAGGACCAGTGGTTAAATGCTTGTTCAGGTAGGTAAGTTTTAAGGAGTGTCATCAGGGAAGAAGCAGAGAGTCTGAGTGATTTGAGAAGAACATTTAAAATAATGACCATTGATGTTGACACCACGGCTATGGATTCAGATTTGGCCCTTGTGGGGAGGGATGATGTTATCAGCCTTGACTATCTGATTTGTTCTGGCAGCCCATTATGCAGGACATCACAGGCACAGCAACAGCAATATTCAAGAGACAAGTAGCCAGCTCATGGTTCTGAATTAACAACACAATCTCTGTATACTCCTATGCCTAGTCTTATTGAGGTTGATCAAGAGTGGCACTTCTCCTGATTAGTTCAACTAGGGAACAGCGTGGCATTTGAGCTGATTGCTTGCTTCATGGTGGACTTAGAAGCATCCACCAATAGGAAGGTCCTGTCTATCACAACATCCTGTCTAGAGCCAGTCATACTGCCCACTAAATCTTCAAAATAAAACAGTCTTTCTCTAGATTTGAGGCGTTTATATAACTTGAGCTTCGATAATCCCAGCATTGCTTGCATACCTAGATTGCCATGTCAGGGTGAACTCTTCTTTTTGTAATTAAAGAGAATGGTGATGGGAATGCAGGAGGATTGGGAGCAGCAGTGTCCTCTCAGAACTATCTACCAACCAAGAGAGAGTCACACTTGAAGTTTCTTGAACCACACTCTTCCCAAGACTCAGTCCAAATGACAGCTTTCACCTGCATAGAAGGGCATTAAAAAATGGAGAAAAATGCACTCTCTTTGATAAGGATGGAACAGTGGCTCCACCCTTTTATGCAGTTTAAATGTAATAATAATGTAGAAACAGCAGATTAAGTAAATTAAGAAAGAGGGAAGAAGGAAGGTTATGTGGGGCGAAGGATGCCACTCACAATCAGGCTTGATGGGTGGATGCTGAAATGATGCACTTTCCAAGGATTATCTCTGCTCGTGATCTTCCTTGCAGTGGGAATAGATTGCTTTACCTAGCTGGGACAGCTGGAATTACTCACATGTAATCCTCCACCAAGTCTGATTAATAGGCAGCTTCAGCTGTCTTGAGTTTGGCAATGTTAGGAGGGTGAGAGAAGGTTCTTAAGGTATTCTATCTGGACAAATTTTAGGACCAGAGCTGAAAAATGTTTTGGTGGCAAAGCGCAGCAGGTCAGGCAGCATCCAAGGAGCAGGAGAATCGACGTTTCGGGCATAAGCCCTTCTTCAGGAAGCCCTTCCTGAAGAAGGGCTTATGCCCGAAACGTCGATTCTCCTGCTCCTTGGATGCTGCCTGACCTGCTGTGCTTTTCCAGCAACACATTTTTCAGCTCTGATCTCCAGCATCTGCAGTCCTCACTTTCTCCTAATTTTTAGGACCACATAAGCACATGGTCTTCCATGCTCCATCTTTATTCCTCCACCCTCCAACAAGCAGAAGCCTTTAACTGAAAAAAGTGCACAAACATGTCACGTCTTGCTGTAATATTTCATCTCCCTTTCTCTTTTCCTCCTTCCCCTCTAATGCAGATATTGGTAATACTAGCTATTGTGTCTTTTCCTGCCTCCTCCCAAATTGAGGCATTTCAATGATGCATTCAAGGGAATTGAATGGTTTTTAGATAGTAATAGTCTCCATGGATGTGGGGAAAAGGCAGGAGATTGGCACAAGATAATAGACCTGAACTAAATAATACAGCTGGTGTTAGTTTGGCTAGATATTAGGCAGGTACAATAGGCCGAATGGCTCCTTCTGCATTGCAATAATTCTGTAATTCTGTGAAATATGGAGAACCATCAGCAAAGCAACTTGAAAAGTTCCTCCTTTCCAGGCTCCTTCACTCACTGACTTTTCTATACTCCAGGCAGCAGGAGCATTCATACATGTCTTCACCATCCTGCAATGAGTATTCAAGATAAAAATGCAAGGTAGTAAAGGATGGTGCCAGGCGTATCCTTGGCTCAGTTTTACAGTCATTTAGAGTTACATATTAGAAGTACAGATACCTAATTTAGAATTCCTGTGATGCAATGGTATGTTCTTACGTCTGAGCTGTTCCATCCAGCTCCACAAGTGTGTAATAGCATATCTAAACAGAGTGATTAAAAAAATGAATGCCACATACCTTAAAAAACACAAATTGAGGCAGTGTCTATTTTTAGGGACACAAATGAACCTGTCATTGATGCCAACCACCTGCCTACAATTAAATAGATTGTCTTTAAACAAAAAACATCAAAACAAATTAAATCCACACTGTCCACATTCTGTATAAGCATCACATTGTGAGATATTCTTCTTAGCATCCCAAATAATTTCTTTGTTTCAGCAAAATAAATGTTTGTACAATGTGACAGTTGATCACTTCCAACCATTTAGTTTTGGAGATTTACTTTATTGCGAGCACTTCTTTTAAAAATATCAGGGTTGGTCTATATTCTTTTCTCTTATGCATGTTTGTAGATAATAATCACTGGATATGTTCAATATGCCCCTTGTACTAATGTCAAATAAAAATATTCAACAAATAGATTCCCACAACCACCGCAATCATAAGAGCTAATGCTTTAGCAGTCAAAGTATTCTTGAAAATCCTTTTGATTTTCTAAGCTTTCTAAGATAAGCAACAATATTTTCCATTTTCATACAAACGAAATATTCTGAAATCAGCTGCACTTGAGTATTCTCTGAATCACTCAACGATGGAAACTTTAAGTGTGACTTTCTTCAGCTTTAATTTTTTGGGTTTAAGATGTATCATAGCACAGTCTCTGTTTTTTGAGACTGGGATCTGGAAGCCTTCAATAACCAGCAGAGGATAATTACAAAAAGCATTAATAGGAGAAAAGATGGGATATGAGAGGAAGTTAGCTTGTAATATTAAAAAATTGCAAGAGTTACAGACCCATTCAGTCCCCCTCCACCAATACCTTCCTCCACCTCACCGAACTAGTCCTCACCCTTAATAACGTTTCCTTTAACTCCTCCCATCTCCTCCAATCCAGGAGGTGGCCATGGGCACTCGGATGGGCCCCAGCTACGTCTGCCTCTTTGTCGGCCATATCAAATAGTCCCTCCTCAGTACCTACACAGGTACTGTGCCCCAACTGTTCTGCCATTACATCGATGACTGCATTGGTGCAGCGTCCTGCACCCATGCAGAACTCGAACAGTTCATTGGCTTCACCCACAGCTTCCACTCCGCCCTCAAATTCACTTGGTCCACCTTGGACACCTCTCTTCCCTTCCTTGATCTCTCCATTTCCATTTCCGGTGACAGTCTCCAGATGGACATTAACGATAAACCCACAGACTCTCACAATTACCTGGACTACGCCTTCTCCCACCCAGTATCCTGCAAGAACTCTATCATGTTCTCCCAATTCCTCCGCCTCCACAGCATCTACTCAGATGAGGAGACATTCCACTCCCAAGCATCTCAAATGTCCACCTATTTCGAACCACATGTTTTCCCCCCTGTCATCCAGACAGCTATCTACCGCACCACCTCCATTCCCCGTTCCACTGCTCTAAACCCCACCCCCAGAAAAGCAAGAACGACAGAGTCCCTCTTGTTCTCATGTATCACCCCACCAGTCTCCACATCCAATGCATCATCCTTAAACACTTCCCCAACTCCAACCAGACCCCACCATCAAGGACATCTTCCCTTCCCCACCCCTCTCTGCCTTCCACAAGGACTGTACGCTTCGCCAATCTTTGGTTTGCGTCACTCTCCCCACCAACCTCCCCAAATCACCAGGTTCCAGGTTCCCCTGCAACCAGAAAAGATGCAAAACCTGCTGGCACACCACCCCCCTCACCAACATCCAGGGCCCCAAACAGTCCTTCCAGATGAGACAGAGGTTCACCTGCCTCTCCTCCACTTTGGTTAACTGTATCCAGTGCTCCCGATGTGGTCTTCTGTACATCGGGGAGACCAAACGTAAACTAAGGGAATGTTTCACTGAGAATCTTAGCCGGGCCGCCGCCTGGACCTCCCAATCATCGTCCATGTTAATTCCCTTTCCTACTCACTTTCCAATATGACTACCCTTGGCCTCCTCCAATGCCACAATGAAACAAAGTGCAAACTGGAGGAACAACATCTCATCTTCTGCTTGGGCAGCCTGCAGCCCGGACAACTCAACATTGAGTTCTCCAATTTCAAATAATCTCCCTTCCCATCCCCCGACTCCCTTCCCAGCCCATCCCCCTCCCGTCCAATCCTCTCAGCCACCTAACGGATTCATCCCTCCCATCAACGAACCAAGTCATACCTTCTGTCTCCACTATCCCTCCTAACCACCCTGCCCCGTCACCCCCTTTAACTACAGCTCCTTTTACACCCAACCTGAGTCCTGAAGAATGGTTTCACCTGAAACATCAACTTCACCACCTCCTGATGCTGCCTGGCTTGCTGTGTTCTTCCAGCCCTCTGCTTGTCTACACTGAAAAATGAGGCTGGAGAAATAATAATGGGTGAAAAAGAAATGGTGGAGGAATGAATAGGTAATATGCATCAGTTTTCACAATGTAAAACACCAGCAACATAGCAGAACTTCAGGAGAATTGAGAGCAGAGGTGAGTGTAGTCGCCATGACTAAGGAATTCATGCTGAGGAAGTTGAAAAGTCTGAAGGCAGATGAATCACCTGGACCACATAGACTACGTCTCAGATTAAAGCAGCTGAGGACATTGTGGAGACATTGATAGTGATCTTTTAGCAATCCCTGGAGTCAGGGAACATCCCAGAGCACTGGACAGTAGCTAATGTAATACCCCTATTGAAAAAGGGAGGGAGGCAGAAGAAGGGAACAAGTTAGACAAAAGAGAACCAGTGGACATAATCTGTTTGGATTTTTATAAGATCTTTGACAAGGTGCCACACCGGAGCCTGGTAAATAAGATAAGAACCCATCGTGTTAGGGGCATGATATTGGCAAGGATATAGGATTGGCTGACAGGTAGAAGGGCAAAGGGGTCTTTGTCAGGATGGCAGCTGATAACTAGTGGAATTACACAGGGATCAGTTTTGGGACTACAACTATTCAAGTTATACATCAGCAAGCTGGATGAAGCAACTCAAGGCATTGTTGCTAAGTTTGTTGCTGGGACAAAGATAGTGGAGGATTAAGTAGTGTCAAGAAAGCAGGGAGGCTGCAGAATGACTTGGAGAGGCTAGGAGAAGTGGCAGATGGCACAATGTAATCGAAGTGTAAGATTATATATTTCGGTAGGAAAGGTAGAGGCAAAGATTATTTCCTAAATGGGGAAAGGCTTCAGAAATCTGAAACACATTGGGACTTGGGAAGTCTAGTTCAAGATTCTCTTAAGGTTAACATGCAGGTTCAGTTGGTGATTAGGAAGGTAAATGCAATGTTAGCAGCCATAATCACAGAGTCATAGAGATGTACAGCACAGAAACAGACCCTTTGGACCAACCCGTCCATGCCGACCAGATATCCCAATCCAATCTAGTCCCACCTGCCAGCACCTGGCCCATATCCCTCCAAACTCTTCCTATTCATATACCCATCCAGATGTCTTTTAAATGTTGCAATTGTGTGAGCCTCCACCATTTCCTCTGGCAGCTCATTCCATACATGTACCACTCTCTGAGTGAAAAAGTTGCCCCTTAGGTCTCTTTTATATCTTTCCCCTCTCACCCTAAACCTATGCCCTCTAGTTCTGGACTCCCCCACCCCAGGGAAAAGACTTTGTCTATTTATCCTATCCATGCCCCTCATGACTTTATAAATCACTATAAGGTCACCCCTCAGCCTCCGACACTCAAGGGAAAACAGCCATAGCCTATTCAACCTCTCCCAATAGCTCAAATTCTCCAACCCTATCAACACCCTTGTAAATCTTTTCTGAACCCTTTCAAGTTTTACAACATCTTTCCGATAGGAAGGAGACCAGAATCGCATGCAATATTCCAACAGTGGCCTAAGCAATGTCCTGTTTAGCCGCAAAAAGACCACCCAACTCCTGTACTCAATATACTGACCAATAAAGGAAAGCATACCAAACGCCTTCTTCACTATCCTATTTTCCTGCGATTCCACTTTCAAGGAGCTATGAACTTGCACTCCAAGGTCTCTTTGATCAGCAACATTCCCTAGGACCTTACCATTAAGCGTATAAGTCCTGCTAAGATTTGCTTTCCCAAAATGCAGTACCTCGCATTTATCTAAATTAAACTCCATCTGCCACTTCTCAGCCCATTGGTCCATCTGGTCCAGATCCTGTTGCAATCTGAGGTAACCTTCTTCGCTGTCCACTACACCTCCATCTGCAAACGTACTAACTATACGTCTTATGCTCACATCCAAATCATTTATATAAATGATGACATGTATTGGACCCAGCACCAATCCTTTTGGCACTCCACTGGTCACAGGCCTCCAGTCTGAAAAACCAGCCTCCACCATCACCCTCTGTCTTCTACCTTTGAGCCAGTTGTGTATCCAAATGGCGTGTTCTCCCTGTATTCCATGAGATCTAACCTTGCTCACCAACCTCCCATGGGGAACCTTGTTGAATGTCTTACTGAAGTTCACATAGATCACATCTACCACTCTGCCCTCATCAATTCTCTTTGTTACTTCTTCAAAAAACTCAATCAAGTTTGTGAGACATGATTTCCCATGCAAAAAGCCATGACTGTCCCTAATCAGTCCTTGCCTTTCCAAAACATTTACATCCTGTCCCTTAGGATACCCTCCAACAACTTGCCCACCACCAACGTCAGGCTCACTGGTCTATAATTTCCTGGCTTGTCCCTACCAACTTTCTGAAACCACGTTAGCCAACCTCCAGTCTTCTGGCACCTCAACTGTGACTAATGATGAATCAGCAAGGGGCCCCACAAACACTTCCCTAGCGTCCCACAGAGTTCTGGGGTACACCTGATCAGGTCCCGGGTATTTATCCACTTTTATGCGTTTCAAGACATCCAGCACTTCCTCCTCTGTAATATGGACATTTTTGCAAGATGTTACCATCTATTTCCCTACATTCTATATCTTCCATGTCCTTTTCCACAGTAAATACTGATGCAAAATATTCTTTTAGTATCTGCCCCATCTCTTGCGGCTACACATAAAAGCCGCCTTGCTGATATTTGCTATTCTCTCCCTAGTTACCCTTAATGTATTTGTAAAAACCGTTTGGATTCTCCTTAACTCTATTTGCCAAAGTCTTTTTGCCCTCCTGATTTCTCTCTTAAGTATACTCCTACTACCTTTATACTCCTCTAAGATTCACTTGATCTATCCTGTCTATACCTGACATACGCTTCCTTCTTTTCCTTCACCAAACCCTCAATTTCTTTCGTCATCCAGCATTCCCTATACCTACCCGCCTTTCCTTTCACCTTAAGAGGAATAAACTGTCTCTGGACTATCATCATCTCATTTCTGAAGGCTTCCCATTTTTCAGCCGTCCCTTTACCTGCGAACATCTGCCCCCCAACCAGCTTTTGAAAGTTCTTGCCTAATACCATCAAAATTGGCCTTCCTTCAATTTCGAACTTCAACTTTTAGATCTGGTCTATCCTTTTGCATCACTGTTTTAAAACTAATCGAATTCTGGTAACTGGCCCTAAAGTGCTCCCCCCTGACACCTCAGTCACGTGCTCTGCCTTATTTCCCAAGAGTAGGTCAAGTTTTGCACCTTCTCTAGTAGATACAGCCACATACTGAATCAGAAAATGTTCTTGTACACACTTAACAAATTCCTCTCCATCTAAACCCTTAACACTATGGCAGTCCTAGTCTATATTTGGAAAGTTAAAAGCCCCTACCATAACTATCCTATTATTCTTGCAGATAACTGAAATCTCCTTGCAAATTTGTTTCTCAATTTCCCTTTGACTATTAGGGAGTCTATAATACAATCCCAATAAGGTGATCATCCTTTTCTTATTTCTCAGTTCCACCCAAATAACATCCCTGGATGTATTTCTGGGAATATCCTCCCTTAGTACAGCTGTAATGCTATCCCTTATCAAAAATGCCACTCCCCCTCCTGTCTTGCCTCCCTTTCTGTCTTTCCTGCAGCATTTGTACCCTGGAACATTAAGCCGCCAGTCCTGTCCATCCCTGAGCCATGTTTCTGTAATTGCTATGATATCTCAGTCCACGTTCCCAACCACGCCCTGAGTTCATCTACCTTCCCGCTTAGGTCTCCTGCATTGAAATTAATGCAGTTTAATTTGTCAGTCCTACCTTGTTCTCTGCTTTGTCCCTGCCTGCCCTGACTGTTTGACTCGCCTTTATTCTCAACTGTACCATTCTCAGATTGAAATCTTTCCTCACTATCTCCCTGGGACCTCCCCCCTCCCCACCCCGCACCCTTACTAGTTTAAATCCACCCAGGCAGCTCTAGCAAATCTCCCTGCCAGTATATTAGTCCCCTTCCAATTTAGGTGCAATCCGTCCTTCTTGTACAGGTCACTTCTACCCCAAAACAGCATTCAAAGATCCAAAAATGTGAATCCTTCTTCCATACACCAGTTCCTCAGCCATGCATTCATCTGCTCTATCTTCCTCTTCGTGCCCTCACTAGCTTGTAGCACCAGGAGTAATCGAGATATTCCTACTCTCGAGGACCTTCTTTTTAAATTTCTGCCTAATTCTCTGTAATTTCCCTTCAGAATCTCAACTTTTTCCTCCCTATGTTGTTGGTTCCAATGTGTACAATGACCTCCTGCTGGCCCCTCTCCCTCTTGAGAACATTCTGCACCCTCTCTGAGACATCCTTGATTTTGGCACCAGGGAAGCAACACACCTTTCTGATTTTTTGCTGCTGGCCACAGAAACGTCTGTCTGTACCTGGGACTAGAAAGTCCCCTAACACAATCGATCGCTTGGAACTGACGTACCTCCAATTACATTAGAGCCAGTCTCAACGCCAGAAACTTGGTTGTTAATGCTATGTTCCCTGAAAATCGATCACCCCCTATGTTTTCCAAAACAGCATACTTGTTTGAAATGGGGATAGCCACAGAAGACTCCTGCACTACCTGCCAACTCTCTTAGTTTTCCTGGAGCTAACTCATCTATGTGACTGTATCTGACACTTTCCCCCCTTCCAATAACTGCCATCCATCACATCCCCTCACTCTTGTAAATTCCTCATTGCCTCTAACTGCCTCTCCAACCAATCCATTCGATCTAATAGGATTCGCAACCAATGGCATTTATTGCAGACATAATCCTCAGTAACTCGCAAACTCCCAAAATTCCTATATCCAACAAGAAGAGCATATCACTCTACTAAGGGCCATTTTTGTTTCTTTCAATCTACAGATCTATTTAAAGAGGGCTAAAAAAAGCCAGAGTTGTACTGCTGAAGCTATATAAGGCTCTGCTCATACCGCATTTGAAATATTGTGAGCAGGTTTGGATCCTTTATCTAAAGAAAGATGTGCTGGCTTTGGAGGCAGTTCAGACAAGGTTTACAAGAGTCATACCAGGGATGAAGGGCCTCTCATCTGAGGACTCTCGATCTGTACTTAATGGAGTTAGAAGAACAAGGGGGAATCTGATAGCATCCTGGAAGATTCAAAGAGGTCTGGATAGAATGGACATGGATAAGATGTTTCCACTCATGAGAGAGACTGGGAACCCAGGGTACAGCCTCAACGTGGGGGAACAATCCTTCAGAATGCAGATGAGGAGGAATTTCTTCAGCCAGAAGATGGTGACTCTGTGAAACTCAACGCCACAGTTGGTTATGGAGACCAAGTTATTGAGTGATTTAAGACAGAGATAGATTGGTTCTTGATTATTAAGAGGATCAAAGGTTAAGGAGAAAAGATAGGAGAATGAAGTTGAGAAACATATTACCCATGATTGAATGGCAGAGCAGATGAGATGAATGGCCTAATTCTGTTCCTACATAATATGGTTTTAAGTCTCTCCATTTTAAGCTGTTTAACTTTATGACAGTAATTAACATAGTTGGTATTCTCATTTATTACCACAAGATATGTTTCAATGTTATTTTTGGCTTGATCTGGCATATAGTAGCATAACCCTGTGAGTGCCAATTTAGAGCAACCTCTGTAGATTACTGTTCCTTTCTCTCACTGCTGACTTGTGACTTATGGCATACCTCTTAGCAGTCAAAAGTACTCTTCCTGCCTCTCAGTATTCATCTCCAGTGTCCTCCCTTTGGATGAGGATTTGGGAAAGGAAGAATAGAACAGGAGAGGCAGAAGATTCAAGGAGAGAAAATATCAGCTGCAGTGAAGAGGATTGAGGGCCAGATGCTGTGGATCAGAGGGTGCACAGCAGTAGGGGCTATTATGTAACACCAGACAACATGAGCCAGATGGTCCGTAGCAAGACGAAGGAGCAGGGAATGGCAGAAGTCATGAATCGGAGCCTCAGTGTTGACAGGAACAACAATACGAAGTGCTTGCAGTCACCGGGTCAGAAAACTTGATGGGCCAAATTTTCTGAGGAGCAGCAATCACACACACATATCGCATTAGGATATCGGGTGCAAGGAAATAGGATGCCAGGGCACATGATGACAAGGTGGCCAGGTAAGTGATGGATTGTTTAGGGTAGGCCAGGTGAATGACTGATATTGACTTCAGCAGGGATTGGTGTGGAGTTGTGTTGGCTCCTGTGGGGAGGGGCCTGGTGTAGCTGGGAAGCTTGGGCCCTGGACAGGATTTTTGGGTGAGAAGGTCAGATCCAGAGCAGGGCAGTCAGATCAGGTGGCAGGGTATTGGGTGGATTGGGTCAAGTCTAGAGTAGTGCAAGTGAGGCAGGTCCAAATTCGTGGAAGGGAGTCAGGTCTTGGAGGGTGCAGAGCAATGTCAGATCTATAGTGGAGGGGAGGCAGTTCATGTCCAGTTACATGAGAAGTGGGAGTTGAGTCCATTGACAGGAAAAGGGTGTGTGTGTGTGTGTGTCTGGTGGCCTGGAGTAGATGCTCAGTCCCACAGCAGGGTAAGGGATTGTCAGGCCCTGAGAGGGTGGGAGTGGTCAGAACTGGTGGCAGGGCTGACTCAGGTCCTGGGGGAGAAAAGTGTATCATGTCAGGGTCTATGAGCAGTTTGGCATTTTTGGGAGGTGTTGTTGGGGATGCATGTGGTTGGTTGAGGGTGCAGTTGAACAGTTCCTCATGGGTCGCGACTTCCAATACTAGGAATTAATGTTTTGAGTGGTAACGGCACTCTGATAGCATGGCAAAAAGTAGAGTTAACATTTCAAGTTCACCATGACTCTTCTTTGAAATCTCAATTGAAAGAGCCTTGGCAAGTTCATGGAACCGTACAGTACAAATAGAGGTCAGAGTCAAAGAACATCCCACCCTATTTCTGAAACCCTGTATTACCATAGATAACCCACCAAGTCTATATATCCGCAGACACTATGGGGCAATTTAGCATGGCAAATCCAACAAATCTGTGCATGTTTGGACTATGGGAGGAAACCAAAGCATCTGTTGGAAACCAATGCAGGTTAAGGGAACATACAAACTCCACATAGACAGTCAGCCAAGGCTGGAATCAAACCCTGGTCCCTGATGCTGTGATGCAGCAGTACTAACTACTATGCCACCCTAAGTTGTTGCACTACATGAGACTGCTACTCTGCACAGATGGTAGAGCAGGTAAACATTTGCAGAGATGGGTGGGGCCCTAATCAATTAAAGATTTTTTTTGCCCTAAATTAGATTCCCTACAGTGTGCAAACAGGCCCTTAGGCCCAACAAGTCCACACCGACCCTCTGAAGAGTAACCCAGGCAGACATATTTCCCTCTGATTAATGCACGTCACACTATTGGCAATTTAGAATGGCCAATTCACCTGACCTGCCATCTTTGGACTGTGGGAGGAAACCGGAGCACCTGGAGGAAACCTATGCAGAGACTGGGAGAACGTGCAAACTCAACACAGACAGTCACCGAAGGTGGAATTAAACTTGGGTCCCTGGCACTGTGAGGCAGCAGTGCTAACCACTGAGCCACCATGCCATCACAAATGGTGTTGATATTGTGTGTTGTTAGAACTGTAGTCATCCAGGCAAGGGGGAGTCCTCCCTTAAATTTCTGATTTGTTATGTGTCGACACTAGAAAGATTTTGGGGAGTCAGGAGGTGAAATGTTTATGTGACAGTTTTAGTCTCGGCCTTATGGTCATCGTACTTACACAATCCAAGATACTTCTTTTTAGTTCTTAACTTCAGTGTCAAAGAAGAATCATATTGGAAGTGAAATATTAACTGTTTCTCTCTCCACAGATGTTGCTGGAACAGCTGAGTTTCTCCAGCATTTCCTGATTTTATTTCAGTTGCACTTGACCTTTTCCAGCAAAACGAATCTCATTAAAAGAATGTTTATCTTGAAAACATCACTCAGTCTTTGGAAGTATTTGTTTGGTTTCAATAGAATTCATTTTGCATCTGCTGCTTCTTTGGGCAGTCTCAGAACATTTCTTTGTCAGACATGTTACCATGCAGGAATACAACTTTCATATCGATTGATCAACTCTGATAGATATATGGTTAAAGCACTAATACTATTTTCAAGATAAGCTTTCTATCTGCATGAGAGTGCACATTAACATACATATTACATAGTCACTCTTCAAAACTTCCTGTAACTAGCCTTGACTTAGCTTTACAATATCATCTGCAAGCATTTCTTTCTTACTTATGCGACAAAACTAGGTGTCACTCATCGAGATTCTGAAAATAAACTGCTAACTTTCTTCAACTATCTAATTCCCTTTGTTTTATTTATCTTATGAAAGTATCGTCAAATTTATTCATTGCAACAAAAACCTCACTAACATGAGGACTTCTGTTTCTGAATGTGTTCCAAGTCTGACCTACAACTTTTATTTCTTTGGCCAACCTATTCAAGCTGTGGCTTTTGGGACTTTATTATGAGATCTCGCAGCCTCTTAGTAACATAGGATCAGGAGTAGGCCATTTTGCCTATCAGGCCTGCTCCACCATTCAATGAGATTATGGCACGCACCTCGACCCATATCTCTTAATACCTTTGCTCAATTATTTATCGCAGATTTAAAAAGAATAACTGAACCAGCATCCACTGCCAGTTGTGGAGGAGAGTTCAAAACATCTACCACCCTTTGTGTATAGAAGCTTTTCCTAACATCTCTGTGTGGGTTTCCTCCGGGTACACTGGTTTTCTCACACAGTCCAAAGGCATGCTGATTAGGTGAACTGGCCAAGCTAAATTGCCCATAGTGTTCAGGGATGTGTAGGTTAGGTGCATTAGTCAGGGAAATGTCGAGTAATAGGGTAGAGGAATGGGTCTGGGTGGGATACTCTTCAGCGGGTTGGTGTAGACTTGTTGGGCCAAAATGCCTGTTTCCACACTGTAGGGATTCTATGATTGTATGATCTCTCCTGAGTGGTCTAGCCCTACTTCTCGACAATGCTCCTGGTTCTAGAACACCCACCAATGAACATAGTTTACCTTTATCGACCCTGTCTTTTCCTGTTAATGCTGTGAAGTCTTCAATAAGATCACCCCTTCATCTTTTAAATTCTGGAGAAAACTAGCCTAATTTATGCAATCTCTCCTCTTCTGGAGGTTCCCAGCCTTACAGATGCCAGTGTTCAGCCAATTCAATTCACTTCACGCAATATTAGGAAATGGCTGAAGGTACTGATTACTGGAAGAGTTACAGCCTTGAAAACATTCCAACAATAGTACTGGAGATTTGTGCACCACAATTAGAAACATCCCTAGCCAGGCTGTTCCAGTATAGCTACAACTCTAGCACCCACCCTGTAAAGTCCAATATTACCGAAGTACACCTGGTGCACAAATAGCAGAACCAATCCAATCCCACCCGTCTACTCTTGATCATCTGCAAAGTGATGAAATATGTTATTGACAGTGTTATCAAGTGAGAGTTTAACTGCTCACTGATGCTCAAATTGAGCTCTGTCATTCACTCCTGACCTCTTTGCAGTCTGGTCCAATCGTGGGCAAAAGAATTGAACTCCAGGTGTGAGATAAGAGTGACTGCCTATGACATCAAGGCAACATTTGAGTAAGAGGAGTCCTAGCAAAACTGGAGTCATGGTTGAAGTCATACGTAGCACAAAGGAAAATGGTTGTGATTGATGGAGGAGAATCATCTCATTCTTGGGACATCACTGCAGGAGTCCCTCAAGATGGTGCCCTTAGTCTAAGCACCTAAGCTGCTTCATCAGGGCTTTCGTCCTGCATAAGATCAGATGTGGAAATGTTCAGCAATCAGATACTAAAGCGGTTTGTGCATATGTAGCATGATCTTGGTATCATAAGTCACAAGGAGCATTCATGCCACACAATGTCAGACAAGAATTTAACAACACCTAATCCCAGATTGCAGTGGAGTAGCAGCGCAGTGTGCAGACTCCTGCCCAGAGCTCATCTGCTCTGTCTGCTTGTACGTTTTTTTCTTTAGTCTACTTACCTTATGTCGAGAGCAAGTTTGTGTAGAGCAAAGGAGAGATTCCCGGCAGCCTGAGGTGGCGGCAAGAGCAGGCAGCCTGAGGTCTCCCAGCATCTGTGGCAACATCAAGTGCGAGGAGAGTGAGCTCATTGCGGTGGAGAAGATTGAGCCCCTGTGGAGATTATGAAGCCAACATGGCTAAGCACTTAAGAAGAACTGTAATGTTAAATTTGTAACTTCATGCTTTTTCTACTTTGTATCTAAGATTTTGTGCCTAGGTACTTTTGTACATAAGATGGTGCTGGGAATGGCAACTTTGTACGCTTTTCACTTTACTCCTGTATTCCTGTACCTGAGTAAACCTGGCAATAAAACCTAATTCTAACAATCTTCCCTTGACTTTCAATGGCATTGCATGCAAACATACGCAATAAGAGCCAAACAGGCTATTTGGTCCCTCAAGCCTGTTCTACCATTTGATAAGATCATGGCTGATCTGTTTTTATATCAAATTCTACATTGAAATTTACATTCAATGATCTTTGATTCCCTTGCCAAACTAGAATTTATCTACCTCTGTCTTAAAAATATTAAATAATTCCAACTCAGAGTTCCAAAGTCTCACAACCCTCTGAGAGAAAGAAGTCTCATTTCTGATCTGAAAGGGTTACTTTTTATTCTAAAGCAGTGTCTCCTGGTTCTGGACCAAGCAAATAAAGGAAACATCGTTTCAACATCACCTTGTCAAAACCATTCAATATCTTGTACACTGCAATAAAGTCTTTAAAAATCCCTTTTAAACATTCTTATAATCTCCAATGGAAACAAGTATGACTTATTCAACTTGTTCTCATAAGTCACCACAATTATTCTGAGTATCAATCTGGTAAACCTCTTCTTAATCACCTCCAACACTTTCACATTCTTGCAACCTTCCGCAAGACGACTAAAACTGCACACAGCATTTGAGATGCAATCTTATCAATGTCCTTTATAAATGAAGGATAACCTTTTACCTGCAGCACATGTTACTCCTTCAAAGAATTCCAATTTCTTCAACAATATTTCTGTATCAGACTCTTCCCTATTACCTTATGTTTTTCAAAGTATGCAGCAATAATATCTTTAATGATCGATTCTAATACCATGTGACAAATGTGGCACACAGGGTAAGATTACATGGGGTTGGGGGTAATTTATCAACTTGGACAGAGGATTGGCTAACCAACAGAAAAAAGAATGTTGCGATAAATAAGTCTTTTTCTGTTTGGCAAAATGTAACTACTGGGCTGCTATACGGTTCAGCCCAAATATTTGCAATCTATATGATTGACTTGGATGTCGGGATAGAAGATACTATAGTCAAATTTGCAGATGACACTAAAATAGATGGGAAAGTAAGAAATAAGAAACTTACAAATGGCTATGGATAGGTTAGGTGAATGGGTCAAAATTTGGCAGATGAAGTTCAATCTGGATAAGTAGGAGGTTATTCATTTTAAAAGGAGGATTAGAAAGGTAACTCAACAAAATAGAGAAAAGCTTCAGAGTGCTTTGTTGCAAAGGGGTCTGGGTGTACTTGTGCATGAATTGCAAAAAACTAGTATGCAGGATACAGCATGTAATAAGGAAGACAAATGGAATTTTGGCATTTATTGCTAAAGGAATAGAGTGTAAAAGTATGGGAGTGTTATGCAACTGTACGAGGCATTAGTGAGACTGCACCTGGAATATTGCATACAATTTTGGTCCCCTTATTTGAGGAAGAATATAGCTGCATTGGCGGCAGTTCAGAGGAAGTTCGCTAAATTGATTCTAGAGATGAGGGGTTTATCTTAAGAAGAGAAACTTAGCAGTTTAGGCCTATACTCTCTAGAGTTCAGAAAAATGAGAGATGATCTAAATGAGCCATTTAAATGCGAAAGAGGATTTATAAGGTAGACATAGAAAGGATGTGTCCTCATGTGGGGCATGCGAGAATGAGACATCATAATTTTAGGATAAGGGGTAACAGATTTAAAACAGATATGAGGAGAAATTATTCCTCTCAAAGGGTCATG
This sequence comes from Chiloscyllium plagiosum, assembly GCF_037043375.1. Lineage (NCBI taxonomy): Eukaryota > Metazoa > Chordata > Chondrichthyes > Orectolobiformes > Hemiscylliidae > Chiloscyllium > Chiloscyllium plagiosum. The sequence goes on from NW_028270168.1 coordinate 49,991,002, forward strand.
AATCTGTGGAACTCACTATCCCAGAGTGTGGTGGATGCTGGGACATTGAATAAATGTAAGGAAGAGGTAGACAGATTTTTAATTAGTAGTGGGTTGAAGGTTTATGGAAAATGGGCAAGAAAGTGAAGTTGAGGCCGAAGTGAGATCAGCTATGATTGTATCAAATGACAGAACAGGCTCAAGGGTCTGAATTGCCTACTCCTGCTCCTAGTTCCTATATTCCTATATGTAATTCCACTGTACCTTCATGCTTTTTACTCTTTCACCCCATTCTGACATCAATCTGAACATTGAACCATTATCTAAATTTGATTTTTTTTTTCTTATTGAGTACAGGAGTTGGGAGATCATGTTGCGGCTGTACAGGACACTGTTGGAATATTGCATGAAATTCTGGTCTCCTTCCTATTGGAAAGACGTTGTGAAACTTGAAAGGGTTCAGAAAAGATTTACAAGGATGTTGCCAGGGTTGGAGGATTTGAGCTATAGGGAGCAGTTGAACAGGCTGGAGCTGTTTTCCCTGGAGCATCGAAGGCTATGGGGTGACATTACAGAGGTTCATAAAATCATGAGGTGCATGGATCGGATAAGTAGACAAAGTCTTTTCCCTGGGGTGGGGGAATCCAGAACTAGAGGGCATAGGTTTAAGGTGAGAGGGGAAAGATATAAAAGAGACCTAAGGGGCAATCTTTTCACTCAGAGGGTGGTGCGTGTATGGAATGAGCTGCCAGAGGAAGTGGTGGAGGCGAGTACAATTGCAACATTTAAGAGGCATCTGGATGGGTATATGAATAGGAATGGTTTGGGGGGATATGGGCCAGGTACTGGCAGGTGGGACTAGATTGGGTTGGGATATCTGGTCGGCATGGACGAGTTGGACTAAAGGGTCTGTTTCTGTGCTGTACATCTCTATGACTCTATAACTGAAACTTCTCTTCAATTGCTAGATCTTTCCAGAATGTAAGTTACTTGAGTACCCATTCTGGACACTTTGCCTTTGGATGTGATAGCTTTGTCACTTGTTCATAATCACTCATATAACCCACTATCGAGCCCTTCATCGAACTTATCTCTTTCTTTCAGCATTCAGCACAAAATACATGAACATTTGAGGTGCAAGATGCATTGTTTAGTTCTATCAACTACGCAAAGTCAATAGTTTTATAATTCATATTGATTACTCATGAGGAATGAAACTTAAGAGTCTGATTGTCATGTTTGATAAATACCATCTTGATCTATTACCTTATCTGTTACCTTTCTATTCCTTCTGACCTTTTAATTTAAAATGCAAGAAATCTCCTGAATTCAGTCTCAGATGGCCTTACTGGATGCTTGTGTTCTCTGTTTTTTTTAAAAAACCTGACACTTCAACCTTTATAAAAGCCATTTCCCTGCGTGTAATGCATTCAAATATCCAGAAAATGTGGCACTAATTGCACTACCTGCTGGAGCTGAAAGACTAGCAAACAGCACAACAACAATTTGAAATTTTCACCGTAGGCTAATTTATTATAATCTCTAACCACCTGTAGGGAATTCTTTGAATGAACCTCCAATGTCAGGGAGTTGTCAACTTGCAGTTTCGCTGATGAGACAATGACCATTTCATTGATCACTACATGATTTCTATGATAAAGTTCATTGCTGAAAGAACTTTCAACTGAAGTACTCATAACAGTAATGTGATGCATGTCCATGAACTCATTAATGGCAAAATCCTGTCCACTGTCAGTTGTAAACTGTTCTGGTGCCCTAAGTATTATTGGTCTACCAAGCAGTCATTGTCCATATCCATTTGAGACATTATAGCAGATTCCATCAACTTAAATAGTGGTACTGATCGAGGGATTCCTAATTTGCATTTTGTCAATCTTTTATAGAATCTGTTGAAGTTCACAATAAATTCTTCAAAGGAGTGATGATTTGCTTTTCAAAATCTATTAATGTTAATGCATAGTTTCTGCCAGCTCCACGAGACATCTTACTGCTCTATTTTGCAGCTCTAGCAGATCCAGACAGACTGACATCAGAGGTTCATTGTCACCTTGGGGCCTCCTCCTATGTTTTCCCTCTCACTGGCCAGTTTTGTTCTCTCAGGTAGATTGGCGAAGTCAGTCTCTAGGCAATGTCGCCTTTTTGTCTGGCATCTCTCAGGTCTACACTGGATCTTCCCAATATCTTTTTTGTACGTTCATTGTCATTGGGCTTTGAGGATACTGATCCCAAAAGACAGTTGCTTGTCATTCACCTGGAGCTATCCATCCTTAAGTAGATTCTGTCTTACCATAAGACCATAAAACATAGGAGCAGAAATTAGAGCATTCAGCCATTGAGTCTGGTCTGCCATTCAATCATTGCTGATAAGTTTCTCAACCCCATTCTCTAGCTTTCTCCCCATAACCCTTGATCCTTTTGAAATTCAAGAACCTATCCATCTCAATATTAGATATACTTAATGACCTGACTTCTGCAGCCTTCTGTGGAAATAAGTTCCATAGATTCACCACTCTCTGGCTGAAGAACATTTTCCTTATCTCCGTTCTAAAATGTCTTCCCTTTACTCTAACGTTGTGCCCTCAGGTCCTAGTCTCTCCTACCAATGGAAATATCTTTCCAAAATCTACTCTGTCCAGGTCATTCAGTATTTTGTATGTTTCAATTAGATCTCCCCTCAATCTTCTATACACCATCAAGTATAGACCCAGAGTCCTCAAACGTTCCTCATGTTAAACTTTTTATTCCTGGGACCATTCTTGTGAACCTTCTCTGAACACACTTCAAGGCCAATGCATCCTTCCTGTGATATGGGGCCCAAAACTGCACATAATAATCCAACTGTTGTCTGATCTGATCTTCCTGGCCAATCTGACTCCATGTTGAGATCCATTGCACATTGCCCACCATGCAGCTGAAACAAATACATCATTCCTCTAGACACATTCTGACTGATTCAGATTGACCTATTTCCAGTACTGGATCCAGTTGTACTGTGGCACCCCATGGTAGCTATCCAACACTACTGCCTCCATCTAGGCTTGCTTGATCAGGCGAGATAGTTCCTTCTTTCCATTGGTTTGCAATAAAACTTCTCATCATTGTGTGGCCAGCAGGAGAACACTATTCACTGAAGCATCACTGAATCGTGGGGTTTTGTCCAATGGCATCTGTCTTCCATTGATCTTTTGCCTCATTTCCTTCATTGATGTTGTAGATATTGAAGATGTAGCATGCTGTTTGACCAAAGATAGATCCAGATTTTTCAGTGAAATTATTTCTGGCTTGGAGCTATGAGTTGGTGTTTCTTGGCTGCTTCTCTCAGCTGTAGACACAAAAACAGTCAGAGGTCTTGGAACCACTTCAAGCAAGTTCGAATGCCACTTAAAGAAAAATCAACAGCACCTGTATTGCCATCAGCTAATGCTGGGATTTCCTCTTTCCTGTTTATTCTTCGCAGGTACAGGTCTCTTGTTACTACCTTGTTAATTGATCTAACATGATGGGGCACATTCAACCAGCCAACTTCACTTGAAATGGCACAGCCAACCACTTCAGAATCCACAGACAGGATTATGTTTGGCAAATATGAAGTTTGTTCCATTGTGTTTGAAATTTGCCAAATGCACAGCAAAACTAAGAGTGTGAAACAGATCAAGGAAATTGCTTCTCGCCGTCAGGTGATTGTGACTTTTAACATTTCTGTGTTTGTGTCCTTCTGGGCTGTTGCTGGAAATTTAAACAACAATTCACAGTTTGAATTATGTTACTGCATAACGGGTCATTGAGATCCTGCTGGGGACACATGCTCAAATCTTAACATGGCAGCTGGTGGAAATGAATTTCAAATGAACAAAGTCTGAATAGCGACCGTGAAACTATCATCAATTGTCAGTAAAAGTGTGTTGCTTTTGAGGGAAGAAATTCTGCCATTCTTACTTAGTCTGGTCTACTCCAAACCTGGGGAGAATATTTGATCAAAGCATAGATTGCTGATAAATCTGGTTAAAATTGAATTTGTCAAAGGAAAAGCAGCTTGTTTAGGCTACACTGTGGGACAAGACCAATTAACACTTAGTGAATTGAAAGTAAGAGCTATTTTATATTTTCCCATACCTAGAACAAAACATGAAATTTTGCAACAAGTTTGGTTGAGCAGACTTTATTGGAAGTTCATTATGAGCATCACCATGGCTCTAACTCTTTTAACAAATGTGTTAAAGAAAAGCAGAATGAATGCAAGGATATCATAGCTAATTTTACTACTTAAAAGTTGCACTAAAAACGTTCCAGTTTTAGCAGTGCCAAATTATGAGAAGCCATTCAAATTTGTTGTTGCTGCCAATAAAATTGATATGAGTGCAAATTTATTACAAGATGATGAAATGGAGATTGAATAGCTGGCCGCATGTCAAAAAAAATTGATGGTGTGGAAGGAGACATTGAGTCTTGTGTTAGCTCTACCTCATTGTAAAATACACATTACCAATAATATGGATGAAGCAGTAACTTATATGAATGACAATGCTTTGATTTCTTTAGGAAACATTCTGGACAAAACATTTTGTTTCTTTGGCTGGAGCTTAAAATCATTCACATCCCTGGAAAAGATAGTTATAGCAGACACTTGACCAAGAGCACATATGAGGGAAACTGAAAGCTTTGATGCAATCAGACTTGTAACATATGGTTGCCATGTAACTCATGTGTCACACGTATGAAGTGTACTACAAGGCTTCCAAGACTGATCCAAGCATTGGAACCACTTGATTGGCAGAACTATTGTCTGCTCCACATGACCCTGAATGAAGAAATGGCAAATGTCCTTCTTTAAATACATTTGTGAACCAGATTTGTTTTTACAGCAATTGACAGTGGTTATATGATTATCATTAGGCTAGCTTTTTTCCCAGATTTGTATTGAATTCAATTTTTGCCATTTGCCATGGTGGAATCTGAATCTGTGTCCCCATGATCTAAGGCTTTGGATTACTTGTCTCATGACATTGCCACAATGCCACCATCTCTCATTGTTATTGTGAGCATTTATTGAAAAAGGATTTCAGTATAGGAGTAACACACTATTGTTTTAATTGTGTAAAACAGGGAGAGTGCATTTGCAGTTCTGTGTGTGGTTCTGGTCCCCTTGCCAGAGAAAGGAGATACTTGCCATTAAGGGAGTAGTTACGAGATTCACCACATTGACTCCTGGGATAGTGGGATTCTTCCCTGATGAAAAACTAGGCAGACTTGGCCTGCGATCTCTGAAGTTTAGAAGAATGTAAGGCATGAAAAGTCCCAAAGAGATAGGCAGAATAAATGTAGAAAGGATTTTTCCCCTGGCTGTGGAATCTTGAACCAGGGCAAACCATTTAGGACTCAGATGAGGAGGAACCTCTTTATTTAGAGGGTCAAGCTTTGGAATTATCTATCCTGGAAGGCTGTAAAAGTATAGTCACTAACTAAATTCAGGTCAGAGATTGATACATTTCTACTTAATTGGCATCACTGGATATGGGGAATAGCTTAGAAATAGATGAAGTAGATGATCAGCCATGATCCAGAATGACGGAGTAGGCTCAAAGTCTCCTTCTCGTCCTTTGTTCCTATCTGCAGTCAGATTCATCACAAGCCTGGAGTTGTACCAATTATAAACCAAATCCAACTCAGCATAACACAGCTTCCTGGAGTTGTGTGGTACACAGATACATCTGTGTTGACACAAAACCAAGCATGCATTGATGGAAATGTCAAATCAATATGAATATTAAAAATTAACTCTGGTGGTATTTAATTAACAAACCCATTATAAAGACTCCCAAAGAAATGACAACTCACAATAAGTTTCTAAAATCAAACAACCTCACTTTAATCAATAGTCAGGAATTGATGCACTTTAATGGCAGTCTCTAATTTGGAGTCAGTCCAATATGTCTATCAATCTTGACTTTATAAAGTAAAGCATACACAGAATTCTATGAGAGATATGCTCCACAATAGAAAATATAAAGAAATGACTGATGACACAGAATAGAACAAAACCTATTAGTCCTGAAGGTTTATGCTACAACATGAGCCATGATCCTAGAAAAGCTGTTCCTGTAGAACTGCACACTAATACTTACCCAATAAGGTAGAAGGTTACCCAGGTTGTCCTGCCTACAGATGTAGGATCAACACAATCTGGCCAATTACCATTCATCGGTCTATTCTTAATATAAGCAAAATTATGGAAGATGTTATAGATATTACTATCGAGCAACATTTGCTCAAAAATAACCTGTTCATGATACTTAGTAAGTTCCATTAACAAACTAGATTTGAAATGTCATGTCATCACTGTTGTCTGCCCCAACTTCTGAGATGCCATCTAGTCAAGGTTGTGAGTTGTTTTCTGTGGGTTTTCATGTGACTGGATAAGCCATTTCTTGAACTCCAGACCTTAAGCCACATGAAGTAGTGAGATCTAGAGCATAGGGCTTGCTTCCTTTTCTTGCTTGCGCTGTTATTGTATCATTATTCACGCATTTGGATTCAAAGCCTGAGGTAGCTTGATGGACAAGTTGTCATCATTTTTAATGGCTTATGGCAAGGTACACAGAGTGTCTTGGATCACAGGGTGTATACAAAAGGTTCTTTTTGGATTTGGTTAAATGTAGTTAAAAGACAGCAATAGCAATTTGCTTCAATATAAGCATCTACTGAGTAATAATAAAAGATGAAAAAGGAACAAAAAATAAACACTGAAATATGACCATCTATTAAATAATAAGAAAAAGATGAAAAAGGAATGGAAAGAAAACAATGTGCCTCACACCCTTCTGCCTATCGGACACCCTCAATCAATGGCTGGTCTGGAGGCTGAGGTGGTTCCTGGCACTGTTGGTGATCCAGGTTCAAGGTGAAGTCCAAAAATCGGAATGAAACTCTCTCTCTTATACAGTGTAACAAACAGCCACCACAGAGAAGCAAATACAGAAAACAAGTTTTGATTGTGCCATCTACAGCGTGTACATGCAGCATGCAGAATATTCACAGGACTCATTCAAGATCATGCAGCTGTGGAATATTATCAATAATTTTAGTCCTTCAGTCCATCCTATAAACACAGTCAATAATGACAATGCTAACATGCTTCAAGGAGAGATAAAGAGTGCATCATTTTATTTATCTTCCCATGTAACAGTGGCCTTTGAGAGTTGAGAAAACAGGACCTTCTAGGGAGATAGATTTCAGCTATCTGGATATATTGTTCAGTCCATTACAAGTGACTTTGCAGGAGTTTTGTCTGAATGCTTGTACAGCTGGGTTTCGGGGAGGGCAACAGCATTGGTTTTTGCCTTTGATTTAATCCAGAGGATTTGGAAGAGGAATTGATGGTGGAATTTCTCTATCGCTGTTATGTGTCACTGATACACAATATGAGTCTCACGAAGTATTTGACTGTGGTGATGACAACTGCTTATTGCAACCTTGACACAAACATGGACAAAAGCTATGGACTCATAAGGTGCTGTCACAGTGACTGCTTTAAGATTGTAGCATTTCACTCATTCCAAGTTTTTGGACTTCACCTTGAACCTGGATTGCCAACAGTGCCAGGAACCACCTCAACCTTCAGACCAGCCATTGATCGAGGGTGTCCAATAGACAGAAGGGTGTGAGGCACATTAGTTTCTTTCCATTCCTTTTTAATCTTTTTCTTATTACTTAATAGGTGGTCATATTTCAGTGTTTATATTTGTTCCTTTTTCATCTTTTATTATTACTCAGTAAATGTTCATATTGAAGCAAATTGCTATTGCTGAGTCTTTTAATTACATTTAACCAAATCCAAAAAGAACTGTTTTTGGCACTATTGGCACCAAGGAATCCAAACACAAATTGACATCATTAGAAATCAGGAGAAAAGTCTCCATTGATTGGAGTGCCATTTAGGACAAATGACAATGGCTGTGATTGTTGAAAGCTAATCATCTCAGCCCCAGGGCAGAGTTGCATGACGTCCTCAAGATACACTTCTGGGTCTAACCATCTCCAGTTACTTCATCAGTAACTTTCTCTTTGATGTAAGGTGGGTAGTGAGCATGTTCTCTGATGATGGAATAGTATCTACTACTTTCTACAACTAAGTAAGTAGCTAGTGTAAGTAGCTAGTGGCTGAATGTTTGGATCAATAAATGGTAACATTCAAAACACACACATTCCGGACAATGACCATTTCCAACACACAGAATTTAACATCGCTCCATGACAATCAATTAGATTGCCATTGCTTAACCATTACCAACCACCCCCCCCTGATTTTAGATACCAGGAAAGGTTAGAGAAATTGGGCTAATTCTCCTTGGAGCAGAGAAGATTAAGAGGTGATGTTACTGAAGTGTTCAAAATCAGGAACAGTTTTGATAGGGTTAAAAAAAAAACTGTTTCCAGTCATTGATATGTCAGTAACCAAGGAGCACAATATCAAGATTGTCAGCAAGAGACAAGGTGTGAGATGAGGAGAAACTTCATTACTCAGAATGTTTTTAGGATTTGGAATGCTGTGCCTGCAAGAGTCGTGGAGATGGTTTTTGTAGTGATTGGGACCAGATAGACCTCATTGACTATGAAGTTTTTGATTGGGGTTGTTAAGGGGCCAATCAGGAAAGGTTTGGCTGACCAATATAACCAGGAGATTAGAATCTCTTCAGCTGATGACTGTCTATGAGCTGGCTGACCGCAGCCAATGTACTGTGCAATAGTAAATAAAGGGTACAACTTCGGTGCTGGTCTCTTATGAGATACAGTTGAAGCAGTTACCGCGAATGGTATTAAAAGGCTTGGGCCCAAGTTTATTGGGCAGAGTTGGTTGAGAAAGTTTCACCAAAATTGGCTCAACATTTTTCAATTGGTATATGGCTGCCTCAATGAAGTCCTAGTGAAATTGAAGAGATTTCCAAGAAGGGCTTTAGGAATGTCAAATGGGCAAAAGCTATTTTACATGTTGACTAGGATACAATTCTGAGATTTTGCAAGGCCTGCCCAGTGCCATTTGTCTTTCAGGCAAAAGTAGATGTGGAATTCGGGAGGTAGAAAGCGAAGAAATCATGAAATCACTGCAGTTTGCAGAATGGAGGGTATCAGTCGTACTGATCGTGAAGCTTGATGGCTCAGTTCGCCTTTGTGGGGATTTTAAGCAAATGGTAAACTGCTTCTCGGAACTGGATTAAACCCGAATCCCTCGCATAGAGGACTTGTACATAGAGTTGGCAGGGTGGCTGGCCTTTACAAGCTAGACATGACCTACACTTAGGTAAAAACAATGACTGCAGATGCTGTAAACCAGATTCTGGATTAGTGGTGCTGGAAGAGCACAGCAGTTCATGACCTACACTTACGTGCAATTGTGACTCGATGAGGAGTCCCAGAAGTATATTACAATTAATACCCATAAGGGTTTATATTAATATGCAAATCTGCCTTTTGGAAAATTATCAGCCTGTGTTCTTTTCCAATGGACCATGGAGAACATTTTATAGGAGCTACCCCAGATTGCCAATTATGTGGATGACATAGTAATAACAGGGAAGACCAATAAAGAGCACTTGGAGAACTTGATCATAATGCTTAAACATTTCTCCCAGGTTTGGCCTTAGAAGAGAAAAATGTGTATTCCAGAGGCCCCAAGTGACCTACTTGGGTTGCAGAGTCAACAAAACCGGGTTATACTCTTTGGCAGAGGAAGAGAGCGTAATCGAAGGAGCCCGGCTCCCACATCTGTAGCAGAGCTTAGGTCTTTCCTTGGGTTAGTGAATTATTACGCAAAGTTCATTCATGACCTGGCCTCCATTTTGGCACCCTTACACCAGCTGTTGAAAAAGGGTCAGCCTTGAAAATGGTCATAAGGCCAAGAAGCAGCCTTTAGGGAAGTGAAAAAGCAGCTACTGTCATCTAAGGTGTTGGCCCACTATGATCCGAAGTGAGAAGTAGTGCTGACATGTAATGCCTCTCCATACGGTATTGGGGTGGTGTTGACTCATCAGTGGACCAATGGAGAAGAACGCCCAATAGTATATGCTTCATGGACTTTGGCTAATGCTAAATGCAAATATGCTGAGATAGAGAAGGAAGATTCAGCAGATGTCTTTGGTGTGAGGAAGGTCCACCAGAACGTTTACAGGTGGGAATTTGTCATAGTAAAAGATCACAAACTCCTGCTGGGATTACTGAAGAAAGACAAGGCAGTGCCACCCATGGCTTCTGTTAGAATTCAATGCTGGGCCCTTATTCTGAGCATGCACAAGTTAGAACAACGTTTAGGAAGCCAAGTAGCTAATGTGGATGCCTTGAGCCGCCTCCCACTGGCAAATCTTCCACTGGTGGTTCCTCCCTCAGAAAAGTCAATTTTGGTTTTGAACTTTCTGGACATCCTTCTAGTCACCACGGACAACATCCAACTGTTAACACAAAAAGATCCTGTCCTAGCAAAACTGAAACAGCTGGTGGTAATGGGGGAAACAGAAGAGCCATCGCGACCCGGATTAAAACCTTTTTGGACCTGGTGAGTCCAGATCACTGTAGAGGGCAGCATATTACTGTGGGGAGTGAGGGTGATTGTTTTGAGTAAAGATTGCCACCAGATACTGGCCAAGCTCCAACAGGGTCAGCCAGGGGTTTCTAAGATGAAGATGCTGGCAAGAAGCTATGTCTGGTGGCCAGGGTTGTTTGCTGATATAGCTGCATTGATGGGACAGTGCCCAGACTGCCAACAAGGACAAAAATTGCTACCAGCAGCATCCCTATGTTTGTGTGAATGGCCAGGTAAACCCTAGACTCGGTTGCATGTCAACCATGCTGGTCCTTGCATGGGCTCAATATTCCTGGTCATTGTGGATGCCCATTCAAAGAAGTTGGACATGCATAAAGTTAATTCAGCAAAATTATAGATGACGATTGAGAAGCTGAGAACATCGTTCTTGATATAGGTTTATTGGTGCGGAGGAGACTCTGCACTAGGTTAAACCTGATATTTCCAGACATCTGAAGAGAGTGAAATGGCAGCAGGAATGCCAATGCTGACCAAATGCCTCCTCTAAGTGAGATAGACAATTTAATTCAGTGAATGAAGTCTGGTTGTGGAACCATGGAAATGGCCCTGTATGGGTATGATGTGACATATACTCATCGCGTGAGGTCAAAAGTTTGGGTAGGTAATACAGTCCTGAACAAATTTGTGGATCACTTGAAAGCTGTTACCTCACATATGGGGCAGGAGTAAAACATACCTGGCCCCTCAGAACAGTCAGAAGGCTTGGCAGAAACCATGGGTACTCCCCCTTGAGGACTGACTCCAATCTGGCTGGCCAGTGTACTGTGCACTCATAAATAAAGGGTGACTTGATGACAGGACCCGGTCGCTGTGCTGGTATTTCAGTTTTCATAAGAGACTTCAACAAAGAGTTAAGTATACATTTGAAAGTGATAAATTTACAGGGCTAGAGAATTGGGAATAGCTGGGTGGTTGTTTCAGGAGCCAGTGCAGATACAATGGGTAGAATAGCCTTTTTCTGTGATTCTAAAATTCTCTGATTCTATTCTGTGTGCGTGGAAACATCTCCAGCAAAAGTTCTCTTCAATCATGTACCATCTTGGCTTGGACTTAATATTGCCACGCCTTCATTGTTGTTGGCTCCCAAACCTTGAACTTTTTTCCGAGAAGCATACACACCATATGGACAGACCAGTGGTTCAAGAAAACAGTACATCTCTGTTTTCACAAAGACAATTAGCAGTGGGCTTTACCAGTGATGCTTATGATGAATATAAAGAAAATAATTAGTCTGTGGTGCTTGAACTATTAGTTTGGCCTTTTGAGTTGAATATGAATACTAATTGTCTGCTATGTGATGGTTAAATATTTTCTTCAATTGCACATAAAGATATTATGATAAGGACGAGATTGTTTCAACTAGTTGAGAGGTAGCAGGAAATAATTCTAGAGAAAAGTGCATGTACTGAAGGTGGGTGTCTACCCTTTGGCTTGTACAGCAGCAGTTGATTTGTTATTTAACCTCTATTATTGATGAATAATTTAGTTGGCCCAAGATATGTACTGTGTTCAGTTTCTTAAAATTATCAATAAAAATACTTTTCCCAATTTGCATTTTGTTTGGAATGTGATTTTTCATATTAGTTATTTGCTTCCTTAATAATTAATTTGACTTTTCTACACAAAATGGCATCTGATATAACTTAAATTTGCATAAGATACAAATTATCTGAATCTGGGTACAATATTCCCTATTTATCGGTTAATCTTTTATCTGAGCATCACTGTTAAGATTCCTATGTGGGAGTTATAAACCAAACTAACCAATTCACTAAATGACCTCCAAAAAGCAGAAACAAGCAATAATATGTCACTATTTGTACTTTTACTTTGAAACAAATCAAAATCAATGAAATGAAATATAAATTAATAGGCAATAATATGTTAAAAAAATTTCATGTTCTTTATTCTCGCAGGCTAGGTTAGATCTTCTCTTTGACATTAGATATTCAAATTCAAGTTGCATGGATACAATAATCATCAGCAAAATACACTGCTACGAATTCTCTCTTCTTTAGGTCAGGTCAGTTCTGATGGTGTAGCTTTCTAAAGTTTATTTTCAACAAACCAGTTTGTCCATGGTTTGGCAACTTCTGGGTAAACACCTAAGCTTTATGAACATACAAATTAGGAGCAGAAGCAGACCGTTTGTCTCCTTGAGTCAGCTCTGCATTCAATAAGGCTCAAGACTGATCTGTTTTGTTTCAAATTCCAAATTTCCATCTGCTCCCAGTAACCTTGGATTCCTTGCCTAACAAAAAGCATGTTTAAAATATTCAGAGATCCACCTCTACTGCCTTTTGAGGCAGAAAGTATCCCTTAACTATTCACAAAGCTGTCCAGGTTTTGGACCTTTTTGACCAGCTACTGTAATACATCCATGAGGTCCTAACTCCTTTTCTGCTAAACAGATAAATAGACCTCTTCTTGACGGTGACCTGCTTTTCCTCCACACAGGAATTTACTTTTTTTCTTTTTGTATCTGTGTCTTCACCCTCCTATTCTCTGCTTGTTCTGCAGTTCACTGTTGTGTCTGACAGATACATATTTCTTAACCTTAACTTAATGACAGTGAGGGAGTTACATGGATTAATAGTTCTTATTATCCAAGGGAATTACAGCTGATCCTTTTACAATTGATGCAAATTTTTAAATGTCCTTTTCAAAACTTTTATGAACAATGCAGATACAACAGACAGTTTTTAAAAACATTACAATGTTTGTTTTCAATACTGCTCTGGGTTGAATTTGTCGCAATTACCTGTAAACTTCTGTTCAGATTATTTACAATCCAAGATATTTTAAAATATAACAAATGTCACAAAAATACAAACTCATTTGAAAGTGAAACCTACACAGAAATGGCAACAGTGTTTTAAACGCAATTATTTTAGTTTACTTCTGTGACCTCTTACCTTAGCCATTAAATGTAAAATGAAACCTTGCAAATATTTTCTGATCATTGTGCAACTCAAATCATTCTCCTTTAGCGTAAGAATTAAAGGTATTAGATCAAAATATGTAAGACTTGGTGAGTTTGGCCATTCATATTTGAGAATTTGTTGCTTATTTGGCAGGCAAAATAGACACATTAATATCAGTAATTTCTGTTTCCACTATTGTTCTGAATGTCAAGACTAATTCATGGAATTGCTTTTAAATCATATTTCTAAGAGCTGAAATCTAGGTAATCAGTGTAAACATTTTCAAGTTACAGCTAAATCTATCAGGTAGTGATGTTAAGATCTCATTTCGAACTATTCTCCTCGATGAAGTGTTCTCATCATCACTGACAGCTCATTGATACTTAAGATAAAGGGTCCATATATGGAAAAATAACCTGTTTCAATCAGTAATTTAATACCAATGAAATGTAGAAAAGTAAATCTATTCTTATGCAACAATTTCTTCCACATGTACTACTTATTCATGTCCTATTTGAAGAAGAACAAGTCATTCTAAACTCAGTGCAATGTTAATCAATGGTAAGTGTTGAAGTCTCTAGCTTGATTATTACAATTTTGCATTGCACTATCACACAGTTAAAATTATTGTACAGTGTAATTCAGTCTCAGGGCATACAAATGCATAATAAACATTATTCCCAGCAACTCTAATGGACTGTGTCATTGGAGCATGATACATTTTGTTTTTCTTCAACATCAAATCCAGCTTGCCTACTTGAATGCAACAGCCATTCCAGATGGCAGATGCAGGCAGAATGTTACAATTTATGATTATAAAGTAGAACATATTCAATTGTTCGAAGGCTATTTAATAATGAGAGATATCACTGCTGCTAATAAGACTGGACAGCAGCTACTCTTACGAATTTCCTAACACAGTGGTATTCTCATGTTGCTGCTTCCACAATACTTCAACAGACCATCCCTGCTAATCTCCTTGGAGCTACTGATTATCTCTGTGAAACTATGACTATTTTGCTCTCTGAGACTGCTTGCTGCGTAGACACAGTCTGTACCAGAAATTTGCATGAGACATAAATTCATCCCTTGAATTACTTAAAATCGTCAGGATTCTATAATTAATACAATATGCATAGTTAAATGTTCAGCAAAATGTTCAGCAAAATATAATCAGTTTTTAACATGTTTTTAATTCTATTATCTGTCGATGTAAAAATATCGATTTTTAATAAAATCTTGGGTGGAGTTTCTGCTTCGGATGCAATTGGGAAATTGTGTTCAAATTGTGCTGGCAGTTACATGGGTTAGGTTAGACTTCAGGTTTCCAATAAAATTAATGCGTATAATCACAAATGTAGAATGTTCCATTTTCCAATTTAATTCCACTAATAAAGCATAACATTTCTTTCTTCTTCTTTGCATTCCAAAATTGTCTATCAATGTATTTAAAAGTGATAATTTGGTGTAGTTTTATCACAACTGAAATTGGGTTTACAGCCCAAGATAAGCATTTTAATTTATCCTCTACCCAATTCAGTATTACTGAAAATATAGTTAAGAAAAAGTATAATTGTTCAATGGTGTACAGTAGTCAGTTTTCTATGAGAGTGTGCACTTTTTAAATTCACAAACCTTTTTTAATGTGTGTTCTTGAACGCTTGCATATCCATGAAAATTGGTACAATTTAAAGAGTTTTCCTGAGACTGTAAACTTTGCAAAATCTGATCATTTTGGCCAGAGAAATGTGACAAGTTTTAAAGATAGGATTTGATTCAGGTGATTGAACATTGAAACATCTAAAAGATGTGGCATGGTGATTCAGTGAGTAGCTGAAAATGTGTTGCTGGAAAAGCGCAGCAGGTCAGGCAGCATCCAGGGAACAGGAGAATCGACGTTTCGGGCATAAGCCCTTCTTCAGGAATGAGGAAAGTTTGTCCAGCAGGCTAAGATAAAAGGTAGGGAGGAGGGACTTGGGGGAGGGGCGTCGGAAATGTGATAGGTGGAAAGAGGTCAAGGTGAGGGTGATAGGTCAGACTGGGGTGGGGGCGGAGAGGTCGGGAAGAAGATTGCAGGTTAGGAAGGCGGTGCTGAATTCGATGGATTTGACTGAGACAAGGTGGGGGGAGGGGAAATGAGGAAATTGGTGAAATCCGAGTTCATCCCTTGTGGTTGGAGGGTTCCTAGGCGGAAGATGAGGCGCTCTTCCTCCAACCGTCGTTTTGTTGTGGTCTGGCGATAGAGGAGTCCAAAGACCTGCATATCCTTGGTGGAGTGGGAGGGGGAATTGAAATGTTGAGCCACAGGGTGGTTGGGTTGGTTGGTCCGGGTGTCCCAGAGGTGTTCTCTGAAATGCTCCACAAGTAGCCGGCCTGTCTCCCCAATATAGAGGAGGCCACATCGGGTGCAGAGGATGCAGTAGATGATGTGTGTGGAGGTGCAGGTGAATCTGTGGTGGATATGGAAGTTTACTTTGAGGCTGGCGGATATGGAAGTTTCCTTTGCCCCAAAGGAAACTTCCATATCCGCCACAGATTCACCTTTTATCTTAGCCTGCTGGACAAACTTTCCTCATTCCTGAAGAAGGGCTTATGCCCGAAACGTCGATTCTCCTGTTCCCTGGATGCTGCCTGACCTGCTGCGCTTTTCCAGCAACACATTTTCAGCTCTGATCTCCAGCATCTGCAGTCCTCACTTTCTCCTCAAAGATTCAGTGAGTAGCACTGTGGCATCATGATGCCAGGATCCCAGGTTTGATTCCATCCTCGGGTGATTGGCTGTGTGGAGTTTGCGTGGATTTCCTTTGGCTTCCTTCCACAGTCCAAAGTTGTGCAGGTTACCTGGATTGATTGTGCTAAATAGCCCGTTGTGTGCAAGCTAAATGGGTTAACCATAGGAAATACAGGGTTACAGGGATGAGGTGGGTTGCTGTTTGGAGGGTCGGTGTGGACTGGATAGGCTGAGTGGCTTGCCTTCACACTAGGGATTCTATGATTGTGGAATAATATAAGTGTAGGTAATTTTGGAGCATGAAGTAATTGTATTTAAAATTCCTTGGTCTTTTGGTTAGTTTGGCTGATTTTATCCATATTCCTTGGTCTTTTGAATTAGCTGTTGGTTTTATCCAGATGGCATTATATATTAGCTGAAACTATCAGAAACTCAGCCTATCTATGTCTTGTATGTAATGTGAAGGAGGATACAATAGGTAATTCATGATTGAGAAAAGTCTTCAGAGACAAATATTGAAATATTTCTCCCTCTAACTATCTAATGATATGGAGCAGAAGACAAGGGAAAGTTAGAAGAGTAATTTTTCATCTAGAAGATTATTGTAACATTTAATGCTTTACAGATGTAAGTTTCACTCTAGACCTTTCTAAAGGAATATCTTTGAGCAATATTAAATATCTTCTGAAATGCCTACCTTTGTTAATCCACCATTTTGCAGTTTAATCTTTTGTTTTCCCAGTTTGTTGTAGCCAACTCTGTTGATATATTTTTGTAATTGCTTCTATTTAAAATATTAGTTTCAGCTGCATGGTTCTCACCCTCAAAGTGAATCAGGTTATGATCATTCCTGCATAGAAGATCTTTTACTATAAAATAATTAATTAATCCGATGGGTCGAGGAGTGACAGATAGATTTAATGTAAATAAATGTGAGGTGCTACATTTTGGAAAAGCAAATCAAGGCAGAACTTATACATCTAATGGTAAATTCAGGGGAGTGTTGCTGAACAAGGAAACCTTGGAGTGTATGTTCACAGTTCCTTAAAAGTGAAGTCACCTGGGTGGTAAAAAAGGGTGGTATGCTTGCCTTTATTGGTCAGTGCCGAACAGTGTGGTGCTGGAAAAGCACAGCTGGTCAGGCAGCATCTGAGGAGAAGGAGAGTCAATGTTTTGAGCATAAGCTCTTCATCAGGAATGCTTTTGATCGAAACGTTGACTCTGCAGCTCCTTGGAAGCTGCCTGACCGGCTGTGCTTTTGCAGCACCACACTCTTTGACTCTGATCTCCAGCAGCTGCAGTCCTCACTTTCTCCTTTATTGGTCAGTGCATTGAGTAAAGGAGTTGGGAGTCATGTTCTGGCTGTAAAGGACATTGGGTAGGCCACTTTTGGCACACCTTGTGCAATTCTGGTCTCCCTGCTATAGGGTAGATGTTGTGAAACTTGAAATGGTTTAGAAAAGATTTACAAGAATGTTGCCAGGGTTAGAGGCTTTGAGCTGTGGGAAGAGGCTATTTTCGCTGGAGTATCGGAGGCTGAGGGGTGACATGATAGGAGGTGATAAAACCGTGAGAGGCATGTTTAGTTTGAATAGCCAAGGTCTTTTCCCCAGGGTAGGGGAGTCCAAAACTAAAGGGCATAGGTTTAAGATGAGGGCGAAAGATTTAAAAAGGACCTAAGGGGCAACTTCTTCATGCAGAGGGTGGTTCGTATATGGAATGAGCTGCACTGGAAGTGATAGAGGCTGGTACAATTATAAGAGTTAAAAGGCATCTGGATGCATTAATGAATAAGATGGGTTTAGAGGGATACTGGCCAAACGTTGGCAAAGATTAATTTAGGATATCTTGTTCGCCTGGACGAGTTGGACCGAAGAGTCTGTTTTCATGCTGTACAGCTCTGATTCTATGACTCAAATCTGCCTCATTACACATTACCAGGCCTAAAATAGCCCACTCGCCGGTTGGCTCTGGAATGTATTGTACTAAGATATTATCTTGAATGTATTCTAGCTTTGAAAAATGTGTTGCTGGAAAAGCGCAGCAGGTCAGGCAGCATCCAAGAAGCAGGAGAATCGATGTTTCGGGCATAAGTCCTTAAAGCCATAGCCCCTTAAAACTCTGATCTCCAGCATCCAGTCCTCACTTTCTCCTGTATTCTAGCTTTGGCAACTTGAACGATCTAATAGATTAACATCACCCATAAACATTGTGGCCTTCATTATTTCTTGATTTAAACACTACCCTACAGTCCAGCAACTGTTAGGAGCATATAAAGTACTCCCATTAGAGATTATTTCCTTATTCCTTTCAATTTCTCTAGTTATACATTTAACTCAGATACTGGTCCAAGCATACATTGTTCAAACTAAACCCAGCCTATTGGGTGTGCTTCCTCTTTCACCAGTACTGGTGCCTGTGCCACATGAATTAAAAAGTAATTTCTTATTGAGCTATCAATTAGTTCTCTAATCTATTTCAGTTGTTTCCATTGCTCAGTATGACATTGATGGCAAAAATATGCATTTTCAGGTGGGGGTTATGGAAAGACAATGACTCTGTTCTTTCCAGTGTTCAACTGGAAGAAGTTATCGATAAATATAGATATTGGGAAAACAATCTGAAAACACCAGCTCAGCAGTGAAAAGGGGCAGGGTATGGATATAGGTTTGCTCTCTAGCTGGAAGGTTCATTTCCAGATGCCCGAAGGCCCACTGAAGATGTTACCGAGTAGGATGACGAAACGTCTGGAAATGAACCTTCCAGCTCAGCGAGCAAACCTACATCCAGAACCTCAACCTGAGCTAAAAATTTTCTCAAAACTCGCTGGGACAGGGTATGTAAGAAGAAGTGATGGAATGGCATGCTTGGGGTGAAGCTGAGTTGCTGTTGTAAATAACATTGCTTACGGACAACATGGAAATTTTCTTTTATACATTTATGAAATGAGGGCATTGCTTGAAAAGGTCAGAACTTACTGTATATAACTAACAGCCTTTGAGAAGACTGTGGTGACCTATCTTCTTAAGCTAATGCAGTCCGTGTGGTGTAGTTACACTCACAGTGATGTTCAGAAATGGTGATCTCGTGCATGTGCTGCTTTTTTCTTTCTAGGCAGTAGAAATTGTAAATTTAGAAGGCATTGCCAAGGAAGACTCTGAGTTTCTACAGTGCTTTTGTAGACGGTGAACACTATTACCACACTGCTTGAGTGGTGGAGGGCATGAATGTTTAAAGCAGTGGACAAGGCTTTGTGGTAGGTGGTGACTGATACACTTCAGTTTTGTTGGAACTGCATTCATCCTGGAAACTTCAAGGTGCTCTTTCCCACTTCTAAACTCCTCATTTGCATGTGTAGAATACACTTTCAAAAATATATCACCAAAGATATCCATTGCAGAATAATCAGCCTCTGAAAGGCGCTTGAAACCATTGCATAACTATTGGAATTTTGAGACTGGATCAGTTATGTTTTTGGATGTTTAATTGTAGGGATTTGGTGATAAAAATTCAATTAATTGTAATGTGGAGGTATTAAATTTTCTCTTGTTGGGGAAGCTTGTCACTTGAATAGTATGAAGATTACTTACTATTTATTTGCTATTTACCAGTGTAAGATCAAAGTTCCTTGATGCCATGCTCAGTCAAATGCTGCTTTGATATCAAAGCCAGTCACTCTCACCTCACCTCTGGCATGCAGCACTCCTGGACATGTTTGGAACAAAGCTATGATGAGGTCGATACTCAAATGATTCTGGTGGAACCCAAACTGAGTATAAGTGATTGTTGAGTAGATTCCACTTGATTGTATTGTTAAGGACCCCTTCCAATGCTAATGGTTGATAGTGCAGTAATTGGTTGGATTGCATTTAGCTTTATTTTTTCTATAGGTCACACCTAGCCAATTTTCCATTTTGTTGTTTAGATGCCAGTATTAAACATGTACAGGCACAGCTTGGTTAAAGCATAACAAATTTGAGAGTGCAGGGGCTTCAGCACTGGATCCACATGTACACGAGAGCCACATGTTGACAGGACCCATTTTTAAAGTTGTGCGTTCCAACCATTTTTAAAAAAATTCAATGTGGAGTGAATTGAAATGACTCAAGACTTGCTTATGTGATGTTGAGGGCTCAGAAGAAAGCTGAGTTGGATTGCATTTGATCCTTCCAGATTAATATATTTCTAAATATTTCGGCCTTGTCTTTTGCACTTACTGTTAGTTATCCATCATTATTTATGATGATATAACAGGGCCTTAGACCTCTGATCTAATCCATTGATTGAGATTGGTTTGCTCTGTCTTTGACTTCTGCTGTTTGGTAAGCAAGTAGCTCTATGTTATAGCTTCACTGTATTTGCATTCCATTTTATAGCATCAAACGTTCCTCATGGTATGCTCTTTTATACTCATTTAACCAGGGTGAATGCTCTGATATGAAGGTAATGCTAAAAGGAGGGATATTCCAGTTGAGGTTAGATTGTGTCCGAATCTTATGTTGTTCCTGACTGAATGCTGAGACTTGTAGTTTCCCAGTTTTGAGCCATTAGATCTGTTCTCATTTCATGCAGGATATTGGTAGTGCAACACCACATGGTGCAGGATTTCCTCAAACAGAAAATGGGACCTCATTACTTGTACCAATAACTTTTTGGACAGATGGTCAATTACAGGCAAAAGTCAAGTGGGTCTTTCCCTCATATCAGTTCTCTCACCATGCTACTGACCCAGTCTCACAATTAATAGGCCACTTTGGTGATGTACATTAGCAAAACTAAAACTAATTATCTGATAATTTGGCTACACAGCTGATTGTGGGAACTTGCTGTGCACAAAATTGAAAGGATGTGGTATTTTTCAGATATAAAATTATACAGAAAATCAAATTTCTTGCAGGATATTTGTGCATGTCCATAACAATTTCTGAATAGATGAGACTAGGTTGAAGTCATGAATTGATAATATTTGGAATAGGTATCCCAATACCATAGTCAAGCAATACAGTTTGTTACCGTGGGACATGTTCAGATCCTAGAAATAACATTGCGGATCCATTCCTGAGAATCACTTACTTAAGTGAAATGCCTTTAATTGAATCATGGGCTCCTAAAGAAATATATGTAAAATTTGGAATGGGTTTTCTTCAGACATTTTCTAGCTTGGAAAAAACAATGTTTGAGTTAAAAATCCACGCCATATGCATGCAGTATTGGGCACTCCTGGCTGAAATATCTTGCAAAATAAATTTCAAACTATAACATAAATACTGTACTAATTCATATTTACTTGAAGAAAATGCAAGGATGGTTTTCTTTCACTTCTCCAGTTTGATCTTTCTGTAGAAGTTCATGGCATAATTGATGATACCAATATATATGTGGTTTCAATCCAGATTCTGGTGTGTGAATACTGCACAGTAGTACTCAATGTGTTATCAAGGGTGCAGTCCTGATTCAGTGCTATTCAATATGTATAATGTTGGTGTAACTTTATTTCCATAATTGCATTAACTGGCCATAGAAGGTCTAACCCTCTGTCCTAGAAGGAATTTTCTTTTTAATTGAGAATTTGACTTATAATCAATACTGGTTTCCACTTCTTATTTTTATTCTTTCTTCCAACCCCTTTTCTTGCCATTATACTTTAAGACTAAAATTTCTTCCAGTTCTGATGAGAAGCCTGAAGCTGAGCATGCTAGGATTGTTGACTAAAATTTTGTGCGAATAGTTGCCAAAGCTTTTGAGCTAGTTGTGTTTCTGTGCTGATGGTTGCTAAAGCTTGCAGGAGCAGATGAGAGCAGAAGTCAGGTAAAACTATAAACCCAAAATAACCGATTACTGTGCATGGATGCTAGTCATGGGATAGCTTGGATGACAGTCATGGGCCATTCTGTGTACGTCATCAAAAATGTGTCGTCGCTGTATCTCAAAGATATAAAAAGGTGCTGAATTTTGTAATTGGCAAGACTACTTGGTTGAAACCCTGTGTTTAGGGTGACCTCGTAACTCCCAAAAGCTTTTGTTTAATAAAGTTTGCTTTGACTTGTTGCTAAATCTGATTCTCGACTAATTTTTATTTACAACATAACCATCAACTTGAAACAATATGTTTCTTCATAGATGTTGCCTGATCTGCTGTGTCAATTCTTATGTCCAAGGAGAACACCTTTCACATTTAATTTGAATCCAATACTTTAATGACCATGGACAACATCCTTTCCATTCACAATTAAATCAAATTCCCAGAATACCCATGGACAGCACTCTTTTAACTCAACATTAAAGCAAGCATTTTTTTGTGACATTTTCCTGTTTGTGACGTCTTCTCTGGGGGCGGGGTGGTCCAGGGAGATGGTGAGGAAAGATTTCAATCTGAGACTGGTACAGTTGAGAACAAAGGTCAGTCAAACAGTCAGGGCAGGCAGGGACAAAACAGAGAACAAGGTCGGACTGATAAATTTAACTGCATTTATTTCAATGCAAGAGGTCTAACAGGGAAGGCAGATGAACTCAGGGCATGGTTAGGAACAGGGGACTGGGATATCATTGCAATTACAGAACTGTGGCTCAGGGATGGACAGGACTGGCAGCTTAATGTTCCAGGATACAAATGCTACAGGAAGGACAGAAAGGGAGACAAGAGAGGAGGGGGAGTGGCGTTTTTGATAAGGGATAGCATTACAGCTGTATTGAGGGAGGAATATTCCAGGAAATACATCCAGGGAAGTTATTTGGGTGGAACTGAGAAATAAGAAAGGGATGATCATCTTATTGGGACTGTATTATAGATCCCCTAAGAACCAGAAGGAAATTGAGAAACAAATTTGTAAGGAGATCTGTTATCTGTAAGAATAATAGGGTGGTTATGGAGGGGATTTTAACTTTCCAAACATAGACTGGGACTGCCATAGTGTTAGGGGTTTAGATGGAGAGAAATTTGTTAGGTGTGTACAAGAACATTTTCTGATAATTGTATGTGTCAATGTACCTACTAGAGAAGGTGCAAATGTTAACCTACTCTTGGGAAATAAAGCAGGGCAGGTGACTGAAGTGTCAGTGGGGGAGCACTTTGGGGCCAGCGATCATAATTCTATTAGTTTTAAAATAGTGAAGCATAAAGATAGACCACATCTAAAAGATGAGGTTCTAAATTGGAGGAAGGCCAATTTTGACGGCAAGAACTGTCAAAAGCTGATTGGGCACAGATGTTCGCAGCTAAAGGGACGGCTGGAAAATGTGAAGCCTTTAGAAATGAGATAATGAGAGTCCAGAGAAAGTATATTTCTGTTAGGGTGAAAGGAAAGGCTGGAAGGTATAGAGAATACTGGATGACTAAAGAAATTGAGAAAGACAGGATAGATCGAGTGAATCCTTAGAAGAGTGTAAAGGAAGTAGGAGTATACTTAAGAGGGAAATCAGGAGGGCAAAAAGAGGACATGAGATAGCTTTGGCAAATAGTGTTAAGGAGAATCCAAAGGGATTTTACAAATACATTAAAGACAAAAGGGTAACAAGGGAGAGAATAGGGCCCCTCAAAGATCAGCAAGGCAGCCTTTGTATGGAGCCACAGGAGATGGGGCAGATACTAAAAGAGTATTTTGCATCAGTATTTACTATGGAAAAGGACATGGAAGATATAGAATGTAGGGAAATAGATGGTGACATCTTGAAAAATGTCCATTTTACTGAGGAGGGAGTGCTGGATGTCTTGAAACGCATAAAAGCGGATAAATCCCCAGGACCTGATCAGATGTACCCTAGAACTCTGTGGGAAGCTAGGAAAGTGATTGCTGGGCCTCTTACTGAGATATTTGTGTCATCGATAGTCACAGGTGAGGTGCCGGAAGACAGGAGATGGCTAACATGGTGCCACTGTTTAAGAAAGGTGGTAAATACGAGCCAAGGAACTATAGACCAGTGAGCCTGATGTCGGTGGTGGGCAAGTTGTTGGAGGGAATCCTGAGGGACAGGATGTACATGTATTTGGAAAGGCAAGGACTGATTAGGGATAGTCAACATGGCTTTATGCGTGGGAAGAAGTAACAGATAGGATTGATGAGGGCAGAGCAGTAGATGTGATCGATATGGACTTCAGTAAGGCATTCGACAAGGTTTCCCATGGGAGAGTGGTGAGCAAGATTAGATCTCATGGAAAGAGGGAGAACTCACCATTTGCATACAGAACTGGCTCAAAGGTAGAAGAAAGAGGATGATAGTGGAGGGTTGTTTTTCAGTCTGGAGGCCTGTGACCAGTGGAGTGCCATAAGGATCGGTGCTGGGTCCTCTACTTTTCATCATTCATATAAATGATTTGGATGCGAGCATAAGAGGTATCATTAGTAAGTTTGCTGATGACACCAAAATTAGAGGTGTAGTGGACAGTGAAGAAGGTTGTTTCAGATTACAACAGGATCTTGATCAGATGGGCCAATGGGCTGAGAAGTGGCAGATGGAGTATAATTTAGATAAATATGAGGTGCAGCATTTTGGGAAAGCAAATCTTAGCAGGACTTATACACTTAATGGTAAGGTCCTAGGGAGTGTTGCTGAACAAAGAGACCTTGGAGTGCAGGTTCATAGCTCCTTGAAAATGGAGTCGCAGGTAGATACGATAGTGAAGAAGGCATTTAGTATGCTTTCCTTTATTGGTCAGAGTATTGAGTACAGAAGTTGGGAGGTCATGTTCTGGCTTTGCAGGACGTTGGTTAGGCCACTGTTGGAATATTGCATGCAATTCTGGTCTCCTTCCTATTGGAAGGATGTTGTGAAACTTGGAAGGGTTCAGAAAAGATTTACAAAGATGTTGCCAGGGTTGGAGGATTTGAGCTATAGGCAAAGGTTGAATAGGCTCGGGCTGTTTTCCCTGGAGCATTGGAGGCTGAGGGGTGACCTTATAGAGGTTTATAAAGTGATGAGGGGCATGGATGGGATAAATAGACAAGACCTTTTCCTTGGGGTGGGGGAGCGCAGAACTAGAGGGCATAGGTTTAGGGTGAGAGGGGAAAGATATAAAAGAGACCTAAAGGGCAATGTTTTCACTCAGAGGGTGGTACGTGTATGGAATGAGCTGCCAGAGGAAGTGGTGGAGGCTAGTACAATAACATTTAAAAGGCATCTGAATGGGTATATGAGTAGAAAAGGTTGGGAGGGATATGGGCCAGCTGCTGGCAGGTGGGACTAGATTGGGTTGGGATATCTGGTCGGCATGGACGAATTGTACCCGAAGGGTGTTTCCATGCTGTGCATCTCTATGACTCTGTCAGCCATTAACCAAATTCAATTAGCTCATGTATGATCCTTGAGTAGCTTGTTGTGGCACAGACCAAAACGTTGAATTGCAGACATCAAAGCCCCAGGTATACTAAAATCACTATTGAGAACACATCATGATTCTGGTGGAATATCCTCGTGGATTCCTGTTCATGAAGCTTGGAACATTTTAACTCTTGAGCTTTCGTTTATTAATATTGCCAGCAGAAATGATGGAAAAGCTATTGCCAATGATCTTCCTCTCTGCAACTGATGGCTTTCTCATACTTCGCCTTGAGTAAATTAAGATAAGTTTGGATCCTGCAGCAGATAAATCTGGCACTATATGATGTAGCAAAAAGCAACATATGACATCAATTTGTAAATTGACTTGATTGGCACCACATCCACAAGCATCCACTCCCTTCACTGCCATGTTCAGTACCAGCAGTGTGTACTATCAACAAGATGCACTGCAGAAATTCACGAAAGGTCCTTAAACAGCACCTTCAAAACCCATGATCACTTCTATCTAAATGGATAAAGGCAGCAGATACATGGTAACACCACTACCTGCAAGTGCCATTTCAAACCACTCACCATCCTGACTTGGAAATATATCGCCATTCCTACAAAATTGCTGCATCAAAATCCTGCAGTTCTCTCACTAATGGCATTGTAGATCAATCTACAGAATGTGGACTGCAGTGGTTCGTGACGGCAGTTCACCACCACCATTTCAAGAGCGTGTAGGGATGGGCAATAAAGGCTAGCCAGCCAGCGACACTCACATCTCATGAGTGAATAAAAAAAGTCAACCTAACTCAAAGGAACAAACAGGTCCTAAAATAACAACATTAAACAGGGTAGTATTAAATGAGAACTACTTGTAACTCATAAAATCAAGTCAAACCTAGAAAGAAATAACACAAAAATTGCAGCAATACCAGAGGTTCCAATGTCTGCAGTGCAATGTTAAGTTTTTTACTCAACAAACCATTTATGTCCAAGCTGATTGACATAGATAGACCACTGATGGAGAAAAACATTCACAACAGGACATAAAGATGTTTGATTTCATGTAGACAAAGGACGCTGTCCATGGTGATTAACGCATATTGCGTTCAGCTGAAATGAAAGATCAGGTGCAGCACGGACATAAAAGCTGAAAATGGTAAAAGAAAATGCACCATAGGTCAAGCAGCACCTATGGATAAACAGACTTAGTGTTTCAGATTGATGACTCTAGACAGAGATGTTAATTTTTCAAAGTGATTATCGAGGTAAGGAAAGGAGTGGGAGAAACGTATATATAAGGTAGGAGGAGGAATGATCATGTGACAAAAAGATTGGATGATGTTGTAAGACAAAAAGTAATGGAATAAATTATTTAATTGTTCTTCCAGTCCCTTCCATCACAATTGCTTCCATTATTCCCTCCCTTCCCTTCTCTCCAATCAAAACGTGTGCTCCGTCTTACAAGCAGTAGTTGTAAAAAAAACTAGACACTTTCTTTACCTCTTTTATACTCAACTGGCTGGAATAGACACCTTCTCCTTCTATTAAATTACCTTTTAAGGTGAGAGGTCATGGATTCTTCAGCGAGATCTGGTTTGCTCAGTTGACTAGATGACGATGTATGATTCAGAATAACAGCAACAGTGTGATTTCAATTCCTTTTCTAAATGATGTAGACTTAGGGCTTGATTCCACACATTGCCCCTGCCAGACCTGCTGAGTTTCTTAAAGAATTTCTGTGTTTTGGATTCACAACACCTATTTGGAGTCATTGACTCATACAGCCTCGAAACAGACCCTCTGGTTCAACTCGTCCATGTCAACCAAGTTTCCCAAACTAAACTACTCCCACTTGCCTGCCTTTGAGCCATATCACAATCAACCTTTCCCTATTCATGTATCTATCCAAATGTTTTTTTAAAATGTAACTGAACCTGCATCTTCCATTTCATCTGACAGTTCATTGCACATACAAACCACCTGCTGTCTGAAAAAGATACTCCTCAGGTCCCTTTTAAATCTTTTTCCTCTCAACTTAAAGTTATGGCCCAGTATTTAAGGGGTGTCCCAAATTAGTGTGTCAGTATTTAAGGGAATCTCCAAGGAGTGTATCAGTTTTTTAGGGAAATTGTAAGTTTTACTCATAGGGTGAATTTAACTGGAGACAGCTTAGAGTGTGTCAGCATTTACAAAGGTCAATTGTCATGTAATTAAAATGATAAAATACAAACTGGATTGGAAGGATTCGGTTTCTGTGGGGTAGTTATGAAATGTGAACACAATTGAACAGAGTTACTGAGTTAACTCCTGTACTCAATGGTCTGAGCAACGAAGGCAAGTGTGCTAAACGCCTTCTTAACCACCCTGTCTACCTGTGATACAACTTCCAAAGAACTATGTACATAAACTCCAAGGTCTCTCAACAATATTGCCCAGGGCACTACCATTAATTGTACAAGTCTGCCCTTTTACATTTTACTAAAATGCAATATTTCACATTTATCTGAATTAAACTTGATCTGCCGCTCTTCAGCTCATTGGCCTATCTGATCAAGATCCCTTGGTAATCTTAGATGACCTTTTTCACTGTCGACTATATCACCAATTTTAGTGTCATCTGCAAACTTACTATGTCCTAAATTGTCATCCAAATCGCTTATACAAATGACGACTCATAAAGTTGATGTTTCTTAAAGGGTCATGTATCAAGACCCTCATCAACTGATATTCTGGCATTCAATCAGGCAAGATGTTTAATAAATAGACTCCTACCTAAGCTAATCTAAGCACTGATCCAAAATTCAAAGAAAAGCACATTGTAAGTAATAACTTTCTACAATGGATGTGATATTAAATCAAATGGGATTGTCTACAATGATTTATAGCATAATGGACTATTTAAAAAAACAAACTTTGTTGTCCATTGCTATATCAGCACATTGATATAATATTGAAAGGAAAATACAGTATTTATAATGATGTAAAAAAAATTAGTCCAATATTGATTGACAGAAATCAGGCTGCCAGTGATCACTTTAATGTATTGAGCTGATATTGAAGAGAAATTGTAAAGTCTACCCGTACTTGGAAACACAAATCTGAAAGGGTATATATATTCAACAACAGTGGCTTACATTATTTTTACATATGTTATTCATTTTTGGTGTCATGGAACAATATGACTGTAGTTTATGATGAGTTTTTGTGAAAATTGGAGAGCCATAGAACATTTGTCAGCAATGATAGCATTCTCAGGTTTCAATCATTTCCCTGCTGATTCACAAAGCTACAAACTGGACGCTGAGCACACAATCTGGGCTGACAATTGAGTGCAACACTGTGAGAAATGCCAACCCTGCTAAGATGTTAAAATAGTGTTGTGCTATATGTTTAATCATTATGTGGCTAATTGTGAATCCGAATATGTTTAATCATTTTTCTGATCAATAAATAAAGTGAGTAATCAACAATTTTTGTGAATGTGAATTCAATATTTTTGCGTATTTGTAAATGGCATGATTGATTGTAACTTGTGAATTTTTTTGGTTGTTGGGAGTGATTTATTTCTTTAGCTTATTTATAAATATCATTAGACATCTGTTAACAAAATGTACAGAGGAAGTACTTTTATCTGCATTATATGTCAAGTGTTGTCAACTAAAATTAGTGCATGTGGTTAAATTGGTATAATTGAAGCCATATCCATGTCTAATCTGTGAATAGCATTGAGAGACATTGGGTTATACCAATGGTTGGTCAGCCTACTCAGATAAAAACAAAGTTACAGTCACCTTTACAGCCTCTGGTAAATCCATCCTCACCCTTCCCTGTGGGTGCAACAGCTGGTGAAGATTTACTGAGCATCTTCTTAATGAACTGAAGATGTTTGATTCGCCATAAATTATGGCCCACAATTCTCCCTCAAAAAGATTAGACAATTCATTTTGGCTGCAAAATCAGTACATTCAGCATCATGGGTGGTATTTTCAGTCTAAAATTGTGCCTGTTGTGCATGTGCACACTTCTGATGCAAGTCATTCCAGGTGTCACCTTTGATGCAGGGAGTGAACACTAGACACGTCCAGTATAGAGAGGTCATGATATCAATTAGAGGTTAACGTTGATTTGAAGCCAACATTGCCACTTTGAAGCTCAACACTGCAGGTAATGTCTTCTCTTAACTTCACATTGCTGAATGTGTGTTCAGCAGTAGGGAGGACTGCTGCCCCAGTGCTATTTATAGGGATCATCAACCATTTTCAGGTTAGTGCTAATTGATTTCTAGAGGTTGTTGCTGAGTCTGCATAAGTGATGGTTTGTACTATTATTTAAAGTTTCTGAAGTCTACAGGAAGTGGGACGACGGGTACTGAAGGACTTGGTTCTGACTTCACTTCTGCATTGATCACTATCTCCCGTGATACTTTGCAACCTTCTTGACCTACATCACAAGAGAGACAATGGGAATAGGCAGTGCAGAGTAGGACAAGCTCCTGGAAAAGGAAAGGAAGTCAGGGAAAAGGGTTCTCAGCAGCTGGTAATATCCTGCCAGGGATTAAACAGTAATTATCTTAACTTCAATCTAAGCGAAGGACATAGCATCAGGCATCTTCAGTTCACAAAGGAAGTACTCAAAGAAATTTGATTATTTTTGCAGTCATAGTTAAGTGTGCAGTTGAATTTTCCAGAAGCAGTGAAGGTTTCTGTGACCTTGAACATTTGTGTATCTGGGTATTTTCCCCAACATCACCTAATTTGTTGTTCCTGTTATATAAGAGACAATACTGACGCTCTGTATGCAAAGAAAGATGAATGCATTTCATTCTCTATTGCCATAACAGCAGTAGAGCAAGCACAGCTCTTCTTGGTGCAGATGCCACTGACTGAATAGATTGCTGCCTAGTTATTCTGAGGTACTGCAACCAAATGCAATTCCACTCCCAAAATCCTGAGCTGGAGTGTGGCAATATTCACTGCATCAGACAGGTCAATGTTTGTAATTCTAAGATCAGTGACAATGACTGCATTCTTGAAGTCTGCCATGGCATTTGCATTTGAGCTACCAGAGCAAGTCAGAAGATGCCTGATGGACAACAAGGGATCTCAAGAATTCAGAGTACAATCCATATATATGTGGGCAGTATAGAAGTAACAAGTGCCATGCTATGAATCAAATGTGATTGAGTAAACTATTAAATTACCAAATCAAGACTTCAAAAGTTGAGAGTACTATAGAAAATCCTTTCCATATTCATTAAAACATGGATCAAGATGTGTGAGATCTGCTGCATGGTATAAAATCGTGCCATCATGGATCTGTAGCTGTTGGCAACAAGGTCAGGGAAGAGGATACAGGAAGACAAAGAGGAAGGACTAAAAGGAATAAGAATGAAGGAGGAAGAGAAAAAGAAATCAACAGGTGACTTTTTGGCCAGTCTGTCACTGATCAACCCATCTGACTAAAGTACCAGTGAACACAATCCCAAATCCTCATTTACCAACAGTCCCATAACTTACCTTCCCTTACAACACTCTTGTGGTCACAGTGTTATATGTAGATATTAAGTAAATGTTCCATTTTACAAATTAAGTCATTCAATAGTTCATGCATAAGGTGGCTGAAGCATGACTGATGGAATATTGCTGACTTTCAGTGAGAATGAAAATGCTTTTGCAAGATAAATATGATGAGTTCTGATCCTGGACGGCCTGGCCTCAAACTGTATCATCTTAGAATGAGTGATTGGTATCTGGACTGGCTGGCTGACAGAAGCAGTAAGGACACTGGCAAAATGGCAGATGTAGAAGGACAAATGTTGTCAGCATGGAAAAGAACAGCAGATTTGTGCTCCAAGGTACTGGCACCACTGTCATGGATGGCACAAAAACAATATTAGTAATGTACTGGAGGATAGACTGCTGCAACATTCTGAAAGCTGCTTCACACACATTTGAAGCAGTTTGAGCTTGTAGTTTCCACTGCACTAGACATTTGTTGATTGTTTTCTGTTTGCCTTAGTTTGGAAGGTGAGCCATCAGATGCTACATGATGGATAGAGATGGTTACCACTTCCATCCTGGACAGGATTGGCTCCAATCCCTGTTCCAGAATGATGGTATACCTCTGCACGTGCTGTGACATTAAATGAAGAGTTTCAGACAGATGTGGCAATGCAGCAGGCATTTCAGTATGCATCTGCATCAATATTGTTTTGTGGATCAGCTCAGCAAGTTCCAAATTGGCATCTCTGCACAGAAATCACATGTAATTTCATCCTTTGACAAACTAGCACTTAGACTGCCTTCTCTCTTCTAGCTGCAGTCACTTATGTTCAGCACATCACTCCAGAGACTACCTCTAAGTTATCCTTTAAAGTATAGAGTAAGTCACTGAGTTGGGACTGAGTATGAGGATAATGGTGTTTCTTCAACATTAATATGCTCTTTCCCTTTGACTTTTAGTTCTTCTGACATTGCCCAGCTACTTTGCAATTTTGGGGATCTGAAAAGAAAAAAAGGTAAAGAATAGCATTGTGGTGAAAGGAGAAGTGAAAACAAAAGCTCTATGTTCCTATTAACTGAAACTTTTTTTCCATTTGTTATGGGGTATTGGTGTCATTGAGTAGGCCAGGACTGAATTGCCCATCTCTAAATGCCCGAGGCAAGGTGCTGTGAACTATTGCAAACATTGGGTTGTAGGGGCACACTGCTGCTGGGGAGTTTCAGGAATTTTCACCCTAGAGATTTGAAGGAATATAATGCAAACCAGAGTGGTGTGTGGTTTGGAGGAAGCCTACACGTGGCGGTGTTCCTAATCACCTGCTGATCTTGCCTTTCTGGGTGTGTTTTGAAAGTGCTGTTGGAGGAGCCTTGATGATTTACTGCAGTGATGATGGAGAGCATAATGTAGGAACATACATAGGGAATTCTTCAAATTGACGGTTAGATAGAGTGCTGTGGTTGTATACGAACAGCTAAAATAGGAATATAAGTCGGTTTCCTCCACATAGATTTATCACTTCAGGAGTACGATAGTGCAAAGCCCGTTGCCCCGTTGCCTCAAGCTGACTGGGAAAGGGCGGGAAAGCAGCAGACTCCAATGTGATTGGCGGCCGGGGCTGCTCGCGGGCCGTTCGGCAGTTGACGGGCACGAGCCATTGGCGATTGGCCGGCGTGCGTGCGCGCGAGCTGTGGGGAGTTTGCAGAGTTTGAGCCGGTCGCTTCTCAGTAGCAGCGGCGTGGCGGTGACAGCAGTATGTGCAAGCTCTGTGAGAAACAGAGCGGGGGAGAGCGGACAGCTGCCGTAGCAAGTAGTGCAATCCAGCTCGGCCATCCCAACTGGCACCAGGCGCTTTAAACTGCTTTCTCGCTGGCTATAGGGGAAATAGTGACAGAACTTTGACGGAACATTTTTTTTTTGGAGGAAAAAAAAGAGCAAGAGGCTGGAGAGCTGCAGACTTAGGGATGGAAAACTTCACCCGGACAAAGTCAATGGCAGAAACATCAAACTCTTGCTAGCATCGCAAAGGTAAGGAATCCTGCACTCGAATCTGCAAGGGAGAGGGGGGAAGAGGGAGGGGTATATGCCACGGTCACAGTTTCTGGGAAATCGCCGGTGCTTCACCAACATCTAATTTCACGGAATGCAGTTCGCTTCGATGGAGAGGCATTTGTGAAGTGCGTGAGTGAGGAGGAGCTGCTGTGAAATGGCTGTCAGAGGTTCCTGGTGGCGGCGGCTTTTAATCAGTCTCTGGCGCCGACTATGGTGAATATCTGAGATTGCCGGCCGATCCGTACAGAGGTGGACATTATCTCGTCCCTTTACTAACACATCTCCGAAAAAAGCTGACCATGGCACGGATGGACACGGTGATTGCTGCAGAATGTGTTTACTGAAACCGGTCTAATCCCTGCAGGTCTCTGTCAACTTGACCACCAACACTAATAGAAACGTTCACCCGAGCTCTAAAATAAATTACCCACCATTTTGGTATTTAATTTTAAATAACTATATTGTTGAAAGTTATAATTTTCCAAGGTTCTCCTTCTGAGCTGAACTCCCCTCAGTGTGTAAATGTAGTAGCAGTGGGGCGCTCTGTTAGTTGGTGTGGGAACAGGCGAAACAAGTAGCTTTTATATTTCATCTATAGAATTATTCGACCAGATTATTACCCAGATAAGTCCGCAGTCCACGTGAATTTGTTTTCAAGAACGGCTCCGCCACCTTAAAGGTTTCTTTTTTCTCTCTCGTTGTTAGTAATTCATCTACAAAATGTATTAAATCCACAGGCGGAGTTGAGGTCGAGTAGCAGCTTGGTGTGTTTCTGGGTTGTGTAGGAATGTCTTATTCGGTATACTTTCTAGCTGCTGTCTGTCTTAATCGGGAAGAACATTCCTTATCAGAGTGGTGTAATTATAAATGAACAGACATTTCGTGTTTGTATACTTTCAACAACTGATCTAATGCCTCAGCAAGAGACACAGGGAATATCATCTTTCTTTGCCTCCGCCACTACTTTCTCTGCTGTTTTCTCCCCCCCCCCCCCCCGTCTCCTTTTCCCCTTCTGTCTCTTCTGCACTTTCCTACTTTCTCCGTTTTCTTCCAAGCTATCTTCCCTTTCTGTCTCCAGCCTGTGTCTGTGCCCCTCTTCCTCTCCCTTCCCCATCTGTCAAATGAGGTGCTTGGACTAATCGGCCAAATAGTGGCCGGCTGTTTCGGAATCTGCTCCCTTCCTTCCCCTATATTTAATTCTACCGGATTTGCTGCTTGAAGTTTATCAGTGACATTTCTGCATTTCCAATGCCAGATCAGTTTATCAGCTACGAATGTGGTGTATAGTGGAGAACAGAGAGAGGTGAGTCCTTTTAATTTTATCCCAGGATTTCATTTTGGATATAAACAATAGGAAACATAAACAGCTTGTGCTATAAATATCATGAGATGAAGATCTCTAACCACTAGTAATGATGTTTGACAACTCGAATTTGGAACACAAAAGTAAATCATTTATTTGCAGCTTCAGTACAGTTCGAGTTGCAAAGGAATGAAAAGCCCTCAGTGCTGTAAGTGCTGAACTTGCCTTTGTATATTCACATGCTGTGAATATCTGTGTTTAGATGCGTAAAATGACTGCAATGCATTCAAAGCTGAAATGGAATTATTTAAAGGTCGCATTTGGATTGTCTTCACCAAAATTTCTGTATAGTTAGTTTATTTAACTTTCTCTGGGAACATATACATTTCTGTAGCTTTATGAAATCGATGCTGTAAGCAATCTGTAAACGTGGTAAAACATAACAGGAAAAAACTACCCATAATGATTATATTGAGCAATTTGTAAAGTTGTAGCTGTTATTGTGAATGTAGGGGAAATGATCAATGAAGGGTTTTGAACCAACACAGATGTGATATTCTTGCATAATATATACAGTAAGTCAAAGTTGCTGGTCAATCTCTCATTTTCATGTTATAATCTATAGTTAGATTGTTATAACCATAGTAAATTTCTTGGTTAGTTTTCAATTTTTAGTTCTGATGTGGGATTATATGCCAAATGTTAACTTTTTATCCTTGTCACTGGTGGTAATGGATCTGTTGCCTTTTCATTGTTTGTTTGTATTTTTGCATTACAGAATATGAAGTTTTAATTTATTACCAGCCTATTTAGTTATTTATTTACCTATTTATCTTTCACTTGTTCTAAAGCATTATGTATACTTAGCTAAAAACATGGTGCTACATTATCATAAAGTAATCTTGCCTTTTTGTCAGGTTGTTCGGTTGACTGAGTGATACCAAATTATGCTGCTGAACAATATCAGGCAAATTAAACAGTACCAGTGCTGAAGCCACAGAAGCTGTTTTAAAAAGTTTGGGATTAAAGTGGGAAATAACTGACCCAGTCACATACCACAAGTAAAGATTTAAAATAAAAATAATTCATTTTCTTGTACATTTTTCAATTGATCTGCAAAACCTTTAAATAGATTCTAATCTGACCTTTTTCCTAGAAATTAATTAGTGACTCTTGAATCACTTAAACATTATTATTAGTCATATGGACTTTATTTTTCCCTCCTTTCAATCTTGCCAAGGTTTTGGTAACCTATCCTAACCTCTGTATATGGTTGTATCAAATTTTATCTGATAATGTCCTTACATATGTACATGCAAGTCATTTTGTGGAGTTGCAACAAAATAAGAACAGATTTATTATAAAGCTAGCCGTTTCAGCAGCCAGTGTATTCCCAATTTTACTTAATGCATTTTTGGATTTATTTTATTTTTCTTCTGTTTTGAGAAAAGAATATGCAATATTAACCCCGTCTTCTGCCATTTTTAAAGTCCCTAAATAATATAGGATACAAAGCTTAAGGGTTTACTGTTTCTGTCCTTAGGGGGACTTAAGGAAAAAAAGGAATCTCATTGGTGATAGAGAAGTAGAGAGTAGAACAGAGGCGTTATCTAACAAGTTAACAGAAGTGGGATGGTTTTATTACTGAAATGGAAAACTAATATTTTTCAAAAAATCCCAAGAGCCTCTGGTTTGGTTTGTCAGCCAGTGAAATGAAAATGCAGAATACCTTTTTAAATTGCTTGTACTTGGTTGTGGACATTATTGGCAATACTGATATTTAGTCCACTTTAATTGCATTAATCAGGGCGCCCTTTTGGCCACACTTCTAGAACACGGTGGTGAGCCTGTTGAACTGTAGCAGTCAGTATGGTATAGGTGCAGCCCAATTCTGTTAAGGAGGGAGGGAGTTCTAGAACTTTCTTTTAATGATAGACAAAAAAAATTACTTTTCTGGTCAGGATGTTGTTTGACTTGGAGGGGACTTTATCGGTGTTGGCGTATCCATGCACCTGTAGACCTAGTTCTTCTGAATAGTAAAAGTAATATGTTTGGCAGGTTTTATTGAAGAAACCTTGACGAGTTGGTGCATTGTGGATATGTACTGCAACCAACAGCCATCCAATGCCCTCTTGGATGCAACAATTGAATCTACTTCCACATTCTCAGGAAGCACAGCCCACAACCTAACCATTCAGTGTGTGAAAATATTTTTCCTTGCGCCATCCTAGATCCCTTTGTCAATCACTTGAAAATTGCCCCCTTTTTGTTTCTTGAATACACTGCCAGTGGAAACAGTTTCTGCATGATTCTGTCCAGATTCTATATGGCATCATCCAGTCCGAAAAACAATTGCTTACCATTGTTCTGTTTCCAGTTACCTAGCCAACTTTGCAGCCATGCTACCATCCTTTTTATCCCATTAACTTTGTTGACAAACATGTTATTTGGCAGTTTATCAAAAGCATTTTGGAAGTCCTGATGTGCCTCATTGACTGAATTGTCTTCAACCTCTCTTGCCTCACTAAAACTCTCAATCAAGTTAGTAAAACTATTTTCCTTTAAGAAATCCAAACTGGATTTCCTTAATTAATCTATATTTATACAACACAAATTGCTTCATGTTGTCCTGTGTTATCATTTCTAAAACCTTTCTCACCTTTGAGGTTTGACTGGCTGGCCTGTAATTCTGGGCTCTTAGGTAATACAGCTATCCTTCTTAACACTATTGGAGCGCACTATATTATTTTCGTGCCATTTCTAAGTTAGGGACATTCCTCAGTGATGCTGCCATCATTTTTTCCTTTGTGTGGTTACTGAGCATGCTCAGCTTTTTTTTTAAAAAAAGCAAACTGCCACTTTGCTGTCTCTTTCTTTACTCTCCAGCTAGCTAACCCTCCTGACTTTATCCCTTTATTGGTGACGGCACTTCTCGCTATCTCACCTATCCTTCCATTCCGTAGCTCCCAATTGCAGATCATCGGCTAGTGTTTAGGGGACAGAAGCAGCAAGGCAGAGAAAAGTGGCAAGCAGGGGATAACCACTCACCGGGCCAATCAGGGAGGGAAGCAGTAAATAAGAGAGGTGGTAAGTGGGTGTGTTGAAGAGAGGGAATGACTGAACGTCAGTTGGACAGCTGAGAGAAAGGGATGGGTAGTCCACGGAGTGGGAGAGATTGCAGGCTGCTGGTGAGAATTGATGATCAGAAGGTAAGCTTAGATGTCTACAGCACAGAAAAAGCCCTTTTGCCAATTGAATTTGCACCGGTCACTGATCCCTCCACGAAGGGGATAGGTTTTTCCCATGCACCCTGTCTTTGCCCCTCATAATTTTATACATCTCAATCATGTCCCCCTCAGTCTCCTCTACTTCAAATAAAACAACTCCAGTCTATCCAATCTTTTTTCGTAACTGAAATTTTCCAGTCCAGACAACATCCTTGTAAATCGCCACTACATACACTCCATTGCAATCACACCCCTCCCATAATTTTGGATTCCAGAACTGCACACAATACTCTAGCTGACTCTACATTTTGGCTAGTACTTGACTGCTTCCTTAACCATTTTATCTATCTGCCCACTGATTTAAGTCATTGGTGGATATGCACACCAAGGACCCTCTGTTCATCATAGTCGTGGAGCCTAGAGGTCAACAGCACAGAGGATTGGTTTAGCTCAGTTGGCTTGACAATTGACTTAACAGTTGTTTTGTGAAGCAGTGTGATGCCAACAATGTAGGTTCAATTCCTATCACCAGCTGAGGTTACTATGAAGCACTCTTCTTCTCGACCTTTCCCCTTGCCTGAGGAATGATGGCTCTTGGGCTTAATCACCACCAGTCATCTTTCTTTAACAAGAGAGAGCCCTATGTCTGGAAAGACTGGTGACATGACAATGGCACAGAAAAAGCTCATTCAACCATTGTGTCATAAACAACCAGCTAACTATTCCAACACTTGCCCTATGGACTTGTGTGCCTTTGCATCCTAAGTGTTTAGATGTGCACATACGAAATGTTGAGGGTTTCTGCCTCTATCACCCAGAGGCCAACCGCTCTCTGGGTGAAAAACGATTTCACCCAATCTCCTCTAAACTTTTTGGCCCTTACCTTATGTCTATGCCTTCTGATAATTGTTCACTATATAAAAGAGAAGAGTTTCTTCCTATCTGCCCTCTCCATGCCCCTCATAATTTTATACATGTCCCTTCTCGACCTCCTTTGTTCCAAGGAAAACAACCCCATGTCTGTCCAATCACAGTTTGTAACTGAAACTCTCCAGCCCAGGCAAAGTTCTGATAAATCTCCTCTGCACTCTCTCCAGTGCTAACACATTCCTTTTATAATGTGGATTCCAGATCTGCGCACAATATTGTAGCTGTGGTCTAACCAAGTTTTTATGCAATTCTAGCATAACTTCCCAGCTCTTGAACTCTGTCTTAGCTCATAAAGGCACGTATCCCATATGCCTACTTAACTTTGTGAGAAGATTTGTAGCTCAGGTGCTCGTTGCTGTGGTTCTGTTCGCCGAGCTGGAAGTTTTTGTTGCAAACGTTTCGTCCCCTGTCTAGGTGACATCCTCAGTGCTTGGGAGCCTCCTGTGAAGCGCTTCTGTGGTGTTTCCTCCGGCATTTATAGTGGCCTGTCCCTGCCGCTTCTGGTTGTCAGTTTCAGTTGTCCGCTGTAGTGGCCGGTATATTGGGTCCAGGTCGATGTGTTTGTTGATGGAGTTTGTGGATGAGTGGCCCAATATACCGGACACTACAGTGGACAGCTGAAACTGACAACCGGAAGCGGCAGGGACAGGCCACTATAAATGCCAGAGGAAACACCACAGAAGCGCTTCACAGGAGGCTCCCAAGCACTGAGGATGTCACCTAGACAGGGGACGAAACGTTTGCAACAAAAACTTCCAGCTCGGCGAACAGAACCACAGCAACAGCCTACTTAACTATCTACCTGCATGTCTTAACACCTTAATGGACCAGTGTACATGCACACCAAGGTAACACAGATTCTCAGTGCTTGCTAGGGTCCTACCGTTCATCATGCTTTGTTAGTTCTGCTTCAGCT
The DNA here is from genome assembly GCF_037043375.1 of Chiloscyllium plagiosum. NCBI lineage: Eukaryota > Metazoa > Chordata > Chondrichthyes > Orectolobiformes > Hemiscylliidae > Chiloscyllium > Chiloscyllium plagiosum. The sequence continues at coordinate 50,030,442 of NW_028270168.1, forward strand.
CATTATCTCACTTTTATTGGATTGAATTCCATTTGCCACTGATCAGCTCATTTGACCATCCCATCTATATCCTCCTGTGAACTAAGGCTACTGTCGTCACTATTACCAATTTCTGTATTGTCTACGAACGTATTGATCAGCCTTCTTACATTCAAGTTAGTGCAGATTGTTTTCTCCACTGTTGCTTCTTTTGTATTCAAAGTTCCATGTACACAGAATCTTTAACTTTTTTTCCATCTGCAGGATTGCTTTTAACAAGCCACATATCTGTGCAATTGGATGTTGTATACATCAAGAATTTTACCATTTACCAACCAATTTCCATGGATTGTTCATTTATCTAATAAATGATGGGCGGCACGGTGGCACATTGGTTAGCACTGCTGCCTCACAGCGCCAGAGACCTGGGTTCAATTCCTGCCTCAGGTGACTGACTGTGTGGAGTTTGCACATTCTCCCCATGTCTGCATGGGTTTCCTCCGGGTGCTCCGGTTTCCTCCCACAGTCCAAAAATGTGCAGGTAAAGTGAATTGGCCATGCTAAATTTCCCGTAGTGTTAGGTGTAGGGGAATGGGTCTGGGTGGGTTGCGGGTCGGTGTGGACTTGTTGGGCCGAAGGGTCTGTTTCCACACTGTAAGTAATCTAATCTAATCTAAAAACCTCCTGAGATGAGTGAATTGTATTTGCTTCTATACCCAGTTCGCTTTATTACCTATCCTTTCTTGTACATCCACATCTTTTCATACAATTCCCTCTCTACCTACATCCAGCTTATTTACATGTGTGGAAAACCAGAAAAAAGCCCCAGTTTAGATCAATAGAACATACCAAGGACTACATGTTGATAATCCAAAGAAAGCATCAACATACTCTTCTATTTTTCATTTTTGCCGTCTTATCTAGCCTGTCATGTTACCACCATGTGTCTTGCTGCTTACAATCTAATATTTGGGACCTTATCAAATGCATTTTGAACATCCATTGTATCGCTTAGAACATATTCTCAACAATTTCAAAAATTATTCCATTCCATTCCATTTTAGACAATACTGTCAGATTAGATTATATATTTTCAAGTATTCACTCGCGTTATCCTTGAAATAGTGCTGTGAAGCATTAGGTATTAATAAGTTATAAAGAGTTAGAGGATTTTTGGACTAATTAAGTTCAAGATAACCAATAGAACTTTTTATGTCTTAAATACAGTTCAAGAGACAACAGATTTGATTAAAGTATTGGATTTAATAGAGGTATTCAAAATTGAAGCTTCTGAACAGACTGGATAGGGAGAAAATGTTTCCCCTTGTAAAAGCATTCTGAATAAAGTGCATAAATTTGAAGTAATTGGTACTGAAAATAATGCAATATGCTTTTTCATACAGTGAGTGGTTAGGATCTGGAATGTAGTGCTTGAGGATATGATCAAGGTTCTAATTAGGCTTTTGAAGGGATGCTAGATGGTTGATGAAAAGGAAGAATGTAAAGTGTTATGGAGAAAAGGCAAAGGAATGGCATCAGGTGAATTATTAGTTTGGAGAGTAAGTTTAGACATTAATGCAGACAAGGCAGCCACTTCCACATAAACAACTGTGTGGGCAGAATCTTTCTTATTTTTGGCTAGTTCTGAGTTGCATTATTTTGGAGTAATTCTCACCGCAAGATTTGGTGTGATTTCTTGCTGTAACTTACCAAACCATAACTACCAGCCCCACCCCTATAGTGATTGCATCTGATTCTATCTTCACCTTACTATGTGCTGCTCCTAGAATAACTTATACTCGTTGGATATTTCCTGAAAGATGAGCATCCTTTGCCCTTGTGTTGGTGCCATTTTTAAAAGGCTTCTTTTAAAACACACCGAGACAAGCATTGGAATGCCATTGTTGTCTCTCATCAGCAATGTAATAGAATAGCCACAAAGCCACATTGCTCACAGTACGTGGCCACCATTGCTGATGCTCTCTTATACACACACCACCACACTCCCACTAGCCATTGTTTAACCACCGTCCATACAGTTTAGCTGTCATTAGCCACACCCATCTACACAACTTCTAAGTCACTGCTACTCTGTCCCCACTGTCCACTCTGTTATTGTTCAGTTGGGAAACATCAGATAGAGGCAAGCAATCAGACAAAAGCAAACAGTACCTTTAATTGTCAACCAGCAAAAGTGAATACAAATGAAATGAGAGGCTGCAGTTAAACTCTCACGAAGCAAGCCAAATGTTGGTAAGATTAGCTATGACAGTTTGATAGTTTTCTGTACCCAGCTTGCTGCTTCTGGAACCAGGTGTCAAATCAGGTGCCTGTAGCACCCAATTCAGCTAAGCTATGTCATCCTCCAGTTCAAAGACCTCATCGCTCTCCTTGGAAAACTGCAGCCGTTTCCTTAGTTTCTCAGCATCTGTCAGTCACTTCTTGCCTGCAGTGGTATTGTGGAGCATGTCCCTTAGAATTCTGGTATGCTATCATGTCCAGTCTATACTAGACTGGTCCAAGTTATAGAACTGAATCCCCAGCGACCCTATCACTAATCCATCACGGCTCTGACTGCAGTATATGTATCAACTTAGTGAGAGTATCGAGCTGGCATATTACATCAAGGAGAGTGTCTGTTACGCTCTCATCCACTTCCCATCTCAGATTCACTTGAATCATACTCCTCATTGCAGGCAGTACCATCCATTCACAAAATGGTTGTGGTCAAAACACTGATTCCTTTAGTTGCATGACTTATATTTACCTCCTTGAAAACAATGAATGTGGGGGGATTAGGCATTGACTTTCACAGCCATGAAGAAGAACATTCTTTTTCAGATAAGGAAATCAAAACTGCACACACTATTCCTGGTGTGGCCTTACCAATGCTATGCATGATAGCAGTAAACATCCTTGTTCCTGTACTCTCATTCTCTTGCTATGAAGGCCAACAAATATTTGGCTTTCTTTACTGCCAGTTGTACCTGTGTGCTTAGTTGCAATGACTGATGTGCAAAAAATGTGATGCTGGACAAGCACAGCCAGTCAGGGAGCATCTGAGGAACAGGAGAGTCCATGTTTCGAGCATAAGACACCCAGTTATCACTAAACATTCCTCTCTCTCAATTTACAGTCAGTCATTCAAATAATAATCTGCCGCCTTATTCTTGCAACCGTACATTTATCCACATCATACTGCATCTGCTATGCATTTGCTCCCTTGGTCAGCCTGTCCAATCAGGCTGCAATGTGTCTGCAGCAGTCTGCATATGGAAACAAAATCTCACCAAGTAGAAGGACAAGTAGGACATTCCTGTGAGGGGGCTCAGGTGGGGTGTGAGGGAGGTTCAGGAACCTGGGCCCAATGTAAAATTCAATCTGAGCAGGGATATGTTCAGATGGGATCCTACTGTACACCTGACCATCCTTCAGTTTATGCATGATATTATGTCTGAGCATTGCTGTTTTCAGGAGATGAATAGCAGCTGCGTTATGCTGGACATCCACTGCTGCCATGGTTGCCAATTTCTGCAATGTCCCACCCTGGCCTCTACCACCCAGAACTACCTGATTTCTGGTCCTCAGCCATGGCCCTCCCTTCTGCCAGTGACTTGCATCCACGATTGTCAAGGTGTGGGTTCCTGAACAAGGCCTCTCTGTTGATAGCCACTACACCTGAAGGTAGGAAGATCAAGCATGAGTCAACCATGTTCTAGTCATTGATCTGGTCCTGGTAGAAGACAGGCAGAATTCTGAGGGATACCTGCAGACCCTCATCGTCTACAAACAGGAGTTTTTTGTCATAGTTGAGGTAATCGTGCTAATGGTGGAAAAAAAAAATTACTAGACTGCCCTATCCAGGAGAAGGCTCATTGTAAAGGTTTCACTGCAGAGCTTGAAGATTGAAGGTTGCCATCAAATTATGCTTTTAGTCAAAGTGCACTTAGTGAAAGGCAGAAATTAAGGAGAGAAATTTATTTTTCTTTTATTTTTTTTATCAACCTGTTCAGAAATGTTATTACATACCGCTGGAGCAGGTGGGAGTTGAATCTGGGTCTTCTGGCTCAGAGCTAGGGACACGACGACTACACTCGAGAGTTAATTATATTTTTACTTGTTTCATTATTCACGTGGTCTGCATGAACTGGATAATTCACTGTGTTCCAATATGGACAGGAACAGACAAATGGTTTGATCATTTTGTCATGTGCACATTTAAATAAAAGTTGTGGGTGAAAAGGCCATTTGGCCCATCAAGTGTGCTCTGTCATTTATTATGGCTATTTTATTCTTCAACCTTCTCCCTGTAATCCTTGATGCCCTTTCTTATTAAGAACATTATCTATCTCTGTCTTAAATACACTTAATGACTTAACCTCCACAATCTTCCAAAGATTCACCACCCTCTGACTGACGAAATTCCTCCTCATCTTGGTTCTAAAGGATTGTGACTTCACTCTGTGGCCGAAGTTCTCTCCCTAAACCCATCCAGATATCTACCATTCCTTCCTCCTATAAGGTACTCCTTAAATCTACTCTTTGAGCCAAACCTCTGGTCATTTTTCCCTTTTTGGATCTCAGCAAATCTTAGTTTAGGACACTTCTGTGAAGTACAGTAGAAGTTTTATTGCAATGGTACAGTTCTGTTGGCTTATATATAGAATAGTGGTCGCTTGTAAGTCTGCTTTCAATTTCAGGTCTTTTATGTATAGAATTATCAATGCTTGGGGCTAAGCCAGAAAATGTCATGCAAATGGAAGGACTAAATAAACTGGATAATCACTTACTTGCAACTTAAAAATAAACGTTTTGAGTCTTAATGGATAATAAATAGTGTCATACGAACAATAATTGATTTGACTTTTGATATTGCTATCGCTATGAAAACAAATGTCAATATTTCGAGTCTTATGAGTCAGCTACTACATAGTTTATTTGGTGTCATACTACCTGTTTGTTGGTATTACCTGTGCCATCTTGCCTCTTATAAAGTAATGTTTGGCACTTGCACAGCTACTGCTGTGTGACATGTTGGTAAAGAATTAGTGCATGCAGGGAAAATCTTGATAGACATATGTAGAATGAACAGATTTCCTGTTAGTTGATGAATAATATTCATTTGTTGGCAGCACTCTTATTTTGGAACTCATTGCTGCCGCAATCATTGTCTCTTAAGCATGTACTCAGCAACAGTAAGGTATTCCCTTAACTATCACAGCTATGTAAAGGGATGATCAAATGCTTTTGGCTAGTCATTGCTGTCACAATTTTCAAGGGTATGAGCCCTGTGCAGGAAAATGGGACTAGTGTAGGTAGTAGTATATTTTCAGGTGGTATAGACTTGATGGGCTGCAGGGCTTCTCCTGTACTTTTGTTGATAATTGCTGAAGTCTAAAGGGGATGGTGTGTGATATACTCTAAGCCTTCTATACTATAAGATTCTGTGCAAACTATTTCTAGGTGTGCACGTAGGAGTCAGCATCACCTTGGCCAAAAACAGCTACTTGTAGGTAAGCTTAAATTTGAAAAGTGTGACACTTTTAAAAGTGTTAGTGAGAGTTCAGGAGTTGGAAGGTCATGTTGCGGCTGTACAAGACATTGGTTAGACCACTCTTGGAATATTGTGTGCAATTCTGTTCCCCTTCCTATCAGAAAGATGTTGTGAAACTTGAAAGGGTTCAGAAAAGATTTACAAGGATGTTGCCAGGGCTGGAGGATTTGAGCTGAACAGGCTGGGTCTGTTTTCCTTGGAGCGTAGGAGGCTGAAACCTTATAGAGGTTTACAAAATTATGAGGGACATGGATAGGATAAATAGACAAAGTCTTTTCCCTGGGGTGGGGGAGTCCAGAACTAGAGGGCATAGGTTTAGGGTGAGAGGGGAAAGATAAAAAAGAGACCTAAAGGGCAACGTTTTCACTCAGAGGGTGGTACATGTATGGAATGAAGTGGTGGAGGCTGGTACAATTGCAACCTTGTAAGAGGCATTTGGATGGGTATACGAATAGGAAGGGTTTGGAGGGATATGGGCTGGGTGTTGGCAGGTGGGACTAGATTGGGTTGGGATATCTGGTTGGCATGTGCGGGTTGGACCGAAGGGTCTGTTTCCATGCTGTACATCTCTATGACTCCACGTACCTCTAAAATTGAAGGGTAGGGCAGTAAATACAGGGAATTCTAGATGTCAGAGGTATTGTGAGTTTGATAAAGAAGAAGAAACATTAGGTACAGAGCATTAAAAACAGAAGGCCTTTCAATAATTCTTCCTTACTGAGGAAAGGAAATTATGTGCATGGAGCCAGAGGACATGGGTGAGGTCTTAAATGAACATTTCTCATCTGATTTAAACAGGAGAAGGATATTATCACTGGAGATTTCTGTTGGGGTGGTGGGATTCCAAAACACACAAAGATTAATGAGGAGGCATTAGATGCTTTAGCAGTATGTTTTAGATGTATAAATCCCAGGGCCTGATGAGATATATCCCAGGATGCTATGGGACACATGGGACCTGACAGAGATGTTTAATACTTCACAAGCCACATAATTAGAGGAAAGCTAGTGTAGTTTCTTTGTTCACGAAAGGCAGCAGGAATAAGTTAGGTGATTACAAACCAGTTAGTGTAACGTCAACGGGAAGGAAATTATTGGAAAAATTTCCAAGGAACAGGACTAATCAACACTTGGAAAGGCAGTGATTGATCAATGATAGCATGGGTTTTTTGGTAGGAGATCCTATCTGACTACTTCAATTGGGTTTTTTGAAAAAGTGACTAAATATGTTGATGAAGGTAATGCAGTTGATGTGGTTTACATGGACTTCAGTAAGGTCTTTTGATAAGGTCCCACATAAGGTAGGAGCCATTGCATCTAAGACAAGTTGGCAAGCTGGATCCAGAATTAGTTTGCAAATAGGAGACATAAGGTGATGGTGGGGATTTGTCACAGGCTTCCAATCACAAAAACTAGTGGGATCGGTGCTGGAACCCTTGCTGTTTATTATGTACCTTTAATGACTTTTATGTGAATATAGAAGTTACAATTACTGGTCATTATGGTATAATGTATGTTCATCAATTCAAATCGGCTATAACGCGATTGACGAATTGTGGGTGCTGTTCTGACCATTCAAACCTTCTACTGAATGGGTATTTTTCTGTAGCGATCTTCAGCGAGACTTTTTTATAGCGATCTTCTTCGCGATTTTTTATAGTGGTTTTTCATAGCGTGATTTCCTATAGTGCGATGTCACAGAGGAATGCAACTATCGCGTTATAACAGAAGGACCTGTGGTATGTTTGCAGATGACATAAAAATTGGGGATGTTGTTGATGGTGAGAAGAATGCTCTTGGGCTACAATCTGAAATTGATCAGCTGGTAAATTTTGCAGAGCAATGGCAAATCCTGATAAGTGTGAGGTGATGCATTTTGGGAGAATATAATAAAGGAAGGATATACACAATGACTGGTAGGTCCTGACTGGGAAGAACAGAGTAACCTTGTTGTACAAGTCCATAGATCCTTGAACGTGTCAGCACAGGTAGATAGGGTGGTGAATAAAGTATGTGGAATGCTTGCTTTCATTAGCTGGGAAGCAGAGTAGAGGAGCAAGGTAGTCTTGTTCCAAGTTTAAAAATGTTGGTTCGGGCACAGATGGAGTACTGTGCAGTTCTGATTGCCACACTATGATTGCGATGGAGAAGGAACAGTTGAGATTGACCAAGATGCTGCCTTGGATGGAATGTCTTAGTCAAGAGGAGAAACTAGATAGGGTGGATTTGTTTTCCCTGGAGCAGAGGAGGCTGAGGTACTTGATTTGAGGTATACAAAATTGAGAAGCACACATAGGATGGATTGTGAGAAACTTTTCCCCATGGCAAATGAGCCTAAGACCAGAGGGCATTAGGTGAGGAGTAAATAGTTTAGAGATCTAAAGAAAAATGCTTTCTCCCAGAGGATTTGGAAATATGGAACACATTGCCTGAGAGACTGGTGGAGGCTTGTATTCTCGCAACATTAAAGAAGCATCTGGATGAGCACTTAAAATGTGAAGGTGTAGTAGGCTATGGACCAAGTGCAGTATATGGGATGAATGTAATTTGGTCTTTTCTTAGCATAGACTTGGTAGGCCAAAGGACCTGTTTCTATGCTGTAAAGTACTGTTACCAGTAGAATGAGGGAAGGGAGCACCGAGTAGGCTGAAATTCTGAGTGAGAGAGAGGAGAAGGAAGGGAGAGTGTGTCTTGTCCAACGGCCAGAATTGCCCAGATGTTGAGGGAGCAATTCTCCACCTGAACCATGGCAATGGATCATGTGTCAAATATTCATTTTCTTTGAGGATATCCTGAACTGCAACTTCGTAGGATGAGGATGGTATTGCCAGTCGCTATGAGCTTAAGAGTCTTGCTGCTTCCAGGCTGCACAAGGTGATATTTTCAACACTTTGTTTTCTAATTGCTGTTACTTAAGCAGGAGCACTGAGACTGCAATTTAAGAAAGCAGAATACATTTTCCTTGTCTCGTTGAAGAAAAGGCAGAGTCAGCATGGGAATTTTACAAAGATTGCAGGTTTTCTTCTGTTCCTCGATGCCATTCACTTGTATCTTCCATTACCAATATCTCATGCCAACTCTGAAATGTGCTGTAATCTAATGGAATTCCACTTGTTCAATCTGTGACCTAACATAGCTTATAATGAATATTGGTGTCTGGATTTCTTCCACCAGTCTCAAACCACTTCATTCTGCAGAAGTCCAGAGAGGATGTTTCCAGGGGATGAGAATACAGGAAGCATGGTTTGTGTGTTTTTCCCACAAACTTCAAATTTGGTGGTGTAGTGGACAGAGAAGAAGGTTATCTAAGAGTACAGTGGACTGAGGAGTGATTGAGTTTAATATAGATAAATGTGAGGTGTTGCATTTTGGTAAGATAAACCAGAGCAGGACTTGTACAGTTAATGTAGGGCCCAGGAGACTGTTGTTAAACAGAGAGACCTAGGGGTTCAGGTACGTAGTTCCTTAAAATTGGTGTCACAGATAGACAGAGTGGTGGAGAAGTTGTTTGGCATGCTTGATATTTTTTGGATTAGACGATATTCCCTACAGTGTGGAAACAGGCCCTTCAGCCCAACAAGTCCACACCGACCCTCCAAAGAGTAGCCCACCCAGACCCATTCCCCTAACTAATGCACCTAACACTACGGGCAATTTATCATGGTCAATCCACCTAACCTGCACATCTTTGGACTGTGGGAGGAAACCGGAGCACCCGGAGGAAACGCACGCAGACAATGGGCGAATGTGCAAACTCCACACAGACAGTTGCCCAAAATGGAAAATGAATCCAGGTCCCTGGCGCTGTAAGGCAGCAGTGCGAACCACTGAGCCACCGTGCCTCCCATAAAAGCATTGTGAAGAATGTGGGCGTCACTTAGTACAGGAGTTGGCTGGTATGTTGAAGCTGTACAGGATATTGGAATACCGTGTACGATTCTGGTCACCTTGTAATAAAAAGGATGTTAGTAAATTGGAAAGAGTGCAGAAAAGAATTACTAGGATGTTATCAGGACTGGAGAGTTTGTGTTATAAAGAGAGGCTGGAACTTTTTTTCCCTGGAGCATAAGAAGCTGAAACGTGACCTTTTGTAGAGGTATATAAAATCATGAGAGGCATGGATGAGGTGAAATAGCCAAGATCTTTTCCGTAGGATAAGGGAGTTCAAAACTAGATGGCAAAGGTTTAAGGTGAGAGGAGAAAAGTTTAAAAGGGAGCGGAGGAGCAACATTTTCAGAGGGTAGTGTTTATATGGTACAAACTACAAGAGGAAGTCATAGCTGCAGGTACAGGTTACAACATTTAAAAGGCATTTTGGACAAGTACATGAATAAGAAAAGTTTAGAGGTATATGAGCCAAATGCAGATAAATAGGGGTGGGAGGGGGAATTAAAATGGATGGCAATCAGAAGGTCAGGTTGGCTGATGTATGCTGAGTGTAGATGTTCCGTGAACCAATCTTGGAGTCTGTTTTTGGTCTCCTGGATTTATAGAAGAGACCACATAGGGAGAAACTGATGGAAGGAATGTGATTGGGTGACATGCAGGTGAATCTGCTGGATCTGGAAGGATTGTTTAGGGTCTTTGACGGAAGTGAGAGGTGAGGTATGGGGACAGGTGTTGCACCTCTAGCGGTTGCAAGGAAGAATACCAGGTGTGGTGGAGAAGTTGAAGGTGTAGAGTTGATGAGGGAGTCATGGAGTGAACAGTTCCTGCAAAACGCAGACAAGGGTGGGGAAGGAAATATCTTTTTGGTGGTGGGCTCTGATTGTAGATGGCAGAAATGTCAGAGGATGATGTGTTGGATTTGGAGGTTAGTGGGGTCATATGTGAGGACTGAGGGGATTCTATCCTTATTGTTGGGCGGAGGTGGTTTGAGGAAAACATGCGGGAGATGGAGGCGATGTGTTCGAGGGCATTCTTAATTACTGAGGAGGGGAACTATGGTCCCTAAAGTAGAAGGATGTCTGAGATGTCCTGGAATGGAACACCTCATCCTGGGAGCAGATGTGACTGAAGCAAAGGAATTGGGAGTATGGGATAGAATTTTTGCAGGAGGAGGGGTGAAAGGAGGTGTAGTTGATGTAGTTTTGGGAGCCAGTGGATTTGAAATGGATATCAATGGTGTCCCAGTTTCTGGAGATGGAGACAAAGGTCCAGGAAGGGGATGGAGGTGTTAAACATGGTCCAGATGAATTAGCGAGTCGGGTGGAAGGTGTTGGCAAAGTGGATGAACTGCTCAAGCTCCTTATAGAAGCACGAGGCAGCGTTGATGCAGTCACCAGTATGGTGGACAGAGAGGTGAGGGATGGTACTGGTGCAGTTGTGGAAGAGGGTCTGTTTCACAAATCCTACAGAGGCAGGCATAGCTCAAGTTCGTGTGGGTGCCCATGACTACCCTTTTGGTTTGTAACTACTGTGCCTCCTACTCCTGTCCAAATTACTGAATCCATTCTCCTCCAATGCTTCATACCTTGTCTCACTCAATTGAACCTAATCATCCTATAGATGTCAGTGTTACTGTGGGAGGTAGGTGGTGACAATATGGCAAATTTCATCAGCATCGTTTTACAATATTCTTTTTCTCAGATGCCTCTGGGTAGTGAAATCTCTGAAGTTCATACAAAATACCTGTTATCCTTCGTAGCTCAAAGAAAATTTCACCAGTAAAATGTGACTTCTTATCACTATCTACCTCAGTTGGTACTCACTGCAGTTTACCTAAATGCATAAAATTTGGTTTTATGTAAGTGCTGATATTCTAAATTATTATCATCAGTATATACTATAGAGAGTATTAAAAAAAAACTTCAAGTCGCTGTTCATATGTATTTGCCTGGAGGATTGCTCTTCCTAATGGTTACTTCTCCCCAGTTTTCAATTTTCTTAATCTAGATTACATTTCCCAACTTTACTCTCTCTTAACAGATATCTTGAGGAGGTCTTGAGGTACAATGGACATCATACCTATCCCAGAGCCAGAAGTTCCAAGTTTGAGGTGAACCCCAGGACTTGATGGCCAAAGAAAGTGTATTCATACTGCAGCCAACAAGCTGAGTGTCTGCCTGCAAATCCTTCCAACATATGCCCGTGGCAAGCAACTTGAACCAGAGAGACTTCTGGCTATCCATGCTATGGGAAGAATGTTGAGACTCAGTCATGACTATCCATAGTTCTAGATGACAACATGCATTTTAAAAGAGCATGTTACAATTGGAACTTGAACTCCCTAAATGAACTGCAGCACACACGCATATATACTACATATATGTTAGTGTGTTTAATTCAAACGTGAATATTCCTCTATTAGTTTCTCTAAGGGGTATGTGCCAAGACCTTGATTTAAAGGATGTTATCTCACTCTATTGGCAATAGTCAACAATTCAAACAGTGCTGTTGTCAAGTAATGAGCTTGGTTGGAATCAATTCTTCAGTGCATGTTTTCCATGCATTTCTACATGATGGTTGCTTCACATATAATTTATTATATCTACACATTTGCACTGCTATCCCAGTAGCATGTTGATATCACTTGAATTATTTCATTCTTTGCTAATTTCTCACATGATTTCAATGCCAGGGGTTATGGCCAGGCAGACACGTGTGTTGGAGCGTAGAGCATAGAACAGAACAGCACGGTACAGGCCCTTCAGCCCTCAAAGTTGTGCTGATCTTTTATCCTACTACAAGATCAAACTAACCTACTTACCCTACATTTTACTATCATCCATGTGCCTATCCAAAGTCACTTAAATGTCCCCAGTATATTTGGCTCTACTACCACTGCTGGCAGTGCATTCCATGCCCCCCCCCCCCACTCTGTCTAAAGAGTCTAGCTCTGACATCTCCCCATAACCTTTCTCCAATCACCTTTAAAAGTATGCACCCTTGTTTTAGCCATTTCTGCCCTGGGAAAAATGTCTGTCTATCCACTCTATCTATGCCTGTCATCATTCTTAAATACCTTGATCAAATCACCTCTCATCCTTCTTTGCTCCAATGAGAAAAGCACTAGCTCCCTCAACCTTTCTTCATAAGACATGCAGTCCAGTCCAGTCAGCATCCTGGTAAATCTCCTTTGCACTCTCTCTAAAGCTTCCACATCCTTCCTATAATGAGGCGACCAGAACTGAACACACTATTCCAAGTGTGGTCAAACCAGGGCTCTACAGAGCTGCAGCATAACCTTGCGGTTCTTGAATTCAATCCCCCTGCTAATGAAAGCCAACACACCATATGCCTTTCTAACACTTCTATCAACTTGCGTGGCAACTTTGGATCTATGGATGTGGACCCCAAGATCCCTCTGTTCCTCCACACTGCCAAGAATCCTTCCTTCAACCCTATAATCTGCATTCAAGTTCGACCTTCAAAAATGAATCACTTCACAGTTTTCCAGGTTGAACTCCATTTACCATTTAGCCCAGCTCTGCTTCCTGTCCATGTCCCGTTGCAACCTACAATAGCCCTCCACACTATCCACCGCTCCATCAACCTTTGTGTCATCGGCAAACTTACTAACCCACCCTTCTATTTCCTCATCCATGTCATTTATAAAAATCACAAAAGAGCAGAGGTCCCAAAACAGATCCCTGCGGAATACCACTGGTCACAGACCTCCAGGCTAAATACTTTCCATTTCCAACCACCTTCTGTCTTCTATGGGCCAACCAATTCTGCATCCAGACAGCCAATTTTTCCTATATCTCATGCCTCCTTACTCTCTAAATGAGCCTACTGTTATGATATGGAGGTGAATCTCTCTGATACTTAAACACAAACCCCCAGAAAAGCTTGCCTCACCTTGTAATCTGTTAAAACAAGAGTGACCGAGAACTCCCAAATTCTACTATTTAAAGAAAATAATATCAATTTATTTTTTAACTCTAAAAGTGAACATTAAGCAACAAATATTTGCAACTCTAAGCCACCTTTATTCTTAACTTAATCTGTCTCCAACTCTATAACAATGTGCTCTTTCAATAAGACTCATATTAAAATTACATTAAGTTAATTACAAAACCACACAGCGGCTGTCGCTTTCTGTGACTTTTTCTGGCTGAGAAAGTCCCTGAGTCGTCGTCTTTCTTTTTACTGTGACGATATTTCAACTGAAAAGGTATCTTTGATAGAATGTGTTCCCTAATTTCTTGAAGATCAAGATGTTAGATCTCCAAGCGTTTGTTTTAATGGCAGTTGCTCTCTGACCAACTTCCAAAATGTCTGCTTGTTATGCTCCCTCAACATTAGATTGACTCATTGGTTCGATGTTGGCAAAACAATAAATTCAAACCCGATTGGGTTTTAGTATCTTGGGGCATAATTTAAACTGGTTAAATTTGAATTGTTGTTAAAACAGCAACCAAAACTGAGGTATCCATTTCACAGCCAAATGTTATATATTTTCAATTTTCCCTCAGGCACTGCCATGTAGTCATATACACAGATGTTTGTAAGTTCTCAGTTTAGCATTTACTCTCTAAGGTGTAGAAGAGACTACAACCCAATGTCATCTGTTTTATCTGTTGCGTCTGATGTGGTCTCCTTGACACGAGAGAGAGAGAGAGGACACCTACTTGCGGATCGTTTCAGAGAACATCTCTGACACCCGCACCAACCAACTCTACTGCCCCTTGGCTGAGCACTTAAACTGCCCCTCCCACTCTGCCAAGGACATACAGGTCCTGGACTTCCTTCATCGCCAAACCCTTATTACCCGATGCCTGGAGGAAGAACGCCTCATATTCTGCCTTTGGACCCTGCAACCATACAGGATCTATGTGGATTTCACCAGTTTCCTCACTTCCCCTCCCCCCACATCACCACTGTCCCAATCCTCCAACTCAGCATTGCCCTCCTGACCTGTCCATTACCTTTCCCATCTATCCGCTGCACCTTCTCCCTCACTTTCATCTACCTATTGCATTCTCAGCTACTTTCCCATCCCCCTTCCATTTATTTCTCAGCACCCCATGGCACACAAGCCTCATACCTGATGAATGGCTTTTGCCCAAAACATCGATTCTCCTGCTCCTCGGATGTTGCCTGACCTGCTGTGCTTTTCCAGCACCACACTCTCGACTCTGATCTCCAGCATCTGCAGTCCTCACTTTCTCCTTCCTCAACCTATCTGGAGTGTTAATAAGGAAAGATAGATAACTCTGAGAAGGCTATCAGTTCTCCAGTCTCACTGAGACCATCCTGATTTTCACTGACATGTATCAGAATATTTTATTTGCATCATTATGACCAAGTTAGGAAGTTTGAACTAATTTCCTTCCTCATTTCAATTGTCCACTGGCTGCAACTTCAAAATGGAGCTGACATTGCCAGTTATAATTAGACTACATAAATCCTAATATCAGAAAAAAATTGGCTAAGTTCATTAAGTTAAACAAATAAAGTCTTAGAATGCTATTTATTTGAGTTAACATGCAAAAGTTAACAGGATTTAATGTGTGGAACTTTGTCCAACTCCCTGCTTGTAAAGCAGCACATGCGTAGTTCCTCTTCCAGAGTTCGAAAAGAAACATTTTAAAATACTGCAGAGTATTATTTTGCTTTGACCGTGTAACAGTTCAATTTACAAAAAAATTATTATTCACAGCTTGTCCAAATGATGATTTGCAAGTGAAGTCACTTTCCATATAAGCTGGTGACACTGGGATTTCTTTCTGTATCGTTTATGGGAAGGTGAATCCTCCTATTGTGTAAACAGTGGTCTAGCTTCAAATTCATCTAAGTTAAGAACACTCTACTTGCGGTGATGAGGTTTCCCATCAGGTTTTCAACTTTCAAATTAGTGAGAGGGGTCACAGTGAAAGAGAGGACAGGCAAGTTCTGTCTGTTATCAAAATCAATGGGTGAAATCTTAGAAGTTTGAGCAACGTGGATGTATGCTAGAAATGGGTAGCAAGTGTTGTGAGGCCCATGTCAATGTCGTTGAGTATTTCGTGTCATCATTTATGCTTGTCATAAGCTGTGTGGTGTGATTCTAGCTGGGCAGCAGCAAAATGCCACTTGCTGGGGATTATTGCTTATTAAATGCCTTGTTTTATGACCTAACATTTCAGTAATATTCACTGCCACACAGTTTACCAAATTCACCAAACAAGTTTGACAATGATCTCCTATTGAGTTTTCTCGGAATGAGCACCTGACGGATTCAGCTTATCACCTGACAGATTCAGTTCATTAGACTGATCTCAAAACTCCGTGATTCCTGCATCTGGATCCTCAGCTTTCTGACCCACAGACCACAATCAGTGAAGATAGGTAACTGCTCCCTCTCCACAATAACATTCAACACTGGCAACTCTTAAAGATGTGTCCTCGGCCTCTCCTGTACACCCACGACTGTATTGCCAAATTCCAAATGAACGGCATCTACAAGTTCACTGATGACACCACTATAGTAGGGTGGATATCAAACACCAATTGGTCAAAATACAGAAGGGTAGAGGGTCTGGTGATGTGGTGCAATGATACCAGCCTTTTAATGCTGGTAAAACTAAAGAACAGATCATTCCCTTCAGAAAGAGAGAACCCTACCCTCCGCTACATCAACAGAGCTGACTTTGAGAGGGTGGAGAGCATCAAGTTCCTCAGAGTGCCAATAACGGACGATTTGTCCTGGACTTCCCATACAACAATACCTCTTCTTTGTCAGGTGGCTCAAGAAATTAGCATTGTCCATACAGACTCTCAATGGTGCATCTGTAGAATTTAATGAGAGCATACTGTGCGGGTGCATAACCACCTGGTATGGCAACTGCTCTGCCCAGGACTGTAAGAAACTATAGAAGGTGGTGTACAAAGCCCAGACCATCATGGGAGCCAGACTTCCATCCATTGACTATATTTTCATGACTGTGGAAAGCCTGCCAACATCATTGCCTTGGTAGTGATCTCCTACACCTCTTCTGTCAGGCAGAAGATACAGAAGCCTGAACATATGCACCAGCAAATTCAGGAACAGTTTCTTCCTGCTGTTATTAGACTATTGAATGGACTGTCTCTCCTCAAGTATTGCTTGTTTTGCTAACGCGATCTCTCTTGTATGCCCTGTGCATTGTAACCTGTATGGTTATGTCTAAATCTTTTGTTCTCTGCATCCTTGCTTACTGTGATCTGCCTGTACTGTTCATAAACAAAGCTTTTCGTTAACTTTGGTACATGTATCAATCAATCAATCACTTGCACTGTCTGACCTCCATAGTAGAAACTGGGAACCAACATCTCGGGCCTGCTCCATGGACATTAGCCATATGATTCCTACATCCACAGACAATGGCATCTGACAGAACTTTACTGCTACTCTTCAGGCTGCATTGGCAACTATTATTGTATTGCTGCTATAAGGCTGCACACTTGGGCATGCTTGCTTCTATTTCATGGACTGCAGCAGGTTGCATCTCTAGGCTCTTCACTTATGTTCAATAACTTTGGCCTACCTGGACGCTCAAAGAATCTATGCTTAACCTTGTTTTTTAGTGCTTTGTGTCATGATGCTGTTCCTTTCAGAAGGCTAAGTTGTCCTTTTTTCTCAGAGGTCCTAGAAGACGCAGACTCTGAAAAGTCTAAGTTGAAGGGTTTTAGGGCTAGTTTGATTATAAATAACAGATACTGCCTCAGGAAAAGGCTTTCAAGTTTTTAAAAAAAAACACTTGTACAATGAAAAGGGAGTGGGCAGCTCTCCGAGCTCACCTTTTCTCTGGTTTGATTTTAACACAGTCTTCTGAAGCTGCTGGACCCAAAGAAGCAGGTCCATGCTGGTACTCCCTGATTTCTGTCCTGTAAGAGCCTGTGTTTGATTTTAACCTTTTAGGCCCAAGGGGTGTTTATGGAGTTTGTTGCAAATATTTGGAATAGCATCATTAAGTTGGGGTGATCTGGTTTTTTGGATAGGTTAAGTTATTCAGAATTCTATTTTTGTTTTTGTTTTTGTGTTTCATTCAGTAATCTTGTAAGTAAATTCCATTTTGTTTTAAACAATGTGGTTTGACCAACTGCATCGCTCCTAGAATATCAGTGTTACATCCGCTTAAAACAGTGAGCAAAGTTAGGATCTGGGCTACTTTCTTGAAATGTGTTGAGGGGGTCTGGCCTGGACCATAACATTTGCCACTCAGTCAGCTTTACCAAGCTCAAATTATTGCTGAAATTTAAAAAAAAGAACAATGAATGCTGGGAATCAAACAGAAACAAAAATTGCTGAGAATGGTCATCAGGTTTGGCAGCATTTGTGGATAGAAAGCAGACTTAACATTTTGGGGACAGTAACATGTTCTGTGCTCTGAAGAAAAGTCACTGTATCCGAAATATTAACTCTGCTTTCTGTCTATAGATGCATCTGGACCTGCTGAATTTTTCCAGCAATTTCTGCTTTTGTTTCAAAGCCAGGAAGCTTGCCAAAATTATCAGTAGGTCTCAGTCATGTCAAGTGCATAGCTTTTGCGTACAAGTGCCTGGCAATGTAAGTAAAGGACAGCCTCCTACATATGTAGGCTATACTTGGGCCAGTCATGGTCAGGATTCTCTCATAAGGAGATGAATGACGTGCAGCGCACTACCTATTTTGAGTATGCCACATTTTATGCTGTTCTTTTGGAGTGAGAAAAAAGGCAGAAATTACAGAAGGTGACAATGTGGGGCACAGCTATTACTGTTGGTGCAAGTAGGGAAGTGTCCTAACTGAGAGAATTGGCAGTGCAGAAGACCTGTAAGGTTCATGGTATCGTGGGTGGGGTTGATGAAGGCACATTGGGAGGATGTTGCAGGCAGTATGATGAGTGGTAGAATATAATACTTAGTGAGAGAAGTGTACATTAGAAGTCATAGTATGAGGAATCGGGTAGACCAAGGTGGACCTAACTCTAGAGTCTAGATTAGAGTGGTGCTGGAAAAGCACAGTAGTTCAGACAGCATCCGAGGAGCAGGAAAATCGACGTTTCGGGCAAAAGCCCTTCATCAGGAATACAGGCAGAGTGCCTGAAGGGTGGAGAGATAAATGAGAGGAGGGTGGGGGTGGGGAGAAAGTAGCATAGAGTACAATAGGTGAGTGGGGGAGGGGATGAATGTGATAGGTCAGGAGGGGAGGGTGGAGTGGATAGGTGGAAAAGAAGATAAGCAGGTAGGACAAGTCATGGGGACAGTGCTGAGCTGAAAGTTTGGAACTGGGGTGAGGTGGGGGAAGGGGAAATGAGGAAACTGTTGAAGTCTACATTGATGCCCTGGGATTGAAGTATTACAAGGCAGAAGATGAGGTGTTCTTCCTCCAGGGGTCTGGAGGTGAGGGAACGGCGGTGAAGGAGACCCAGGACCTGCATGTCCTCGGCAGAGTGGGAGGGGGAGTTGAAATGTTGGGCCACAGGGTGGTGTGGTTGATTGGTGCAAGTGTCCCAGAGATGTTCCCTAAAGTGCTCCGATAAGAAGCGTCCAGTCTCCCCAATGTAGAGGAGACCGCATCGGAAGCAACGGATACAATAAATGATATTGGTGGATGTGCAGGTAAAACTTTGCATGTGGAAGGCTCCTTTAGGGCCTTGGATGGAGGTGAGGGAAGAGGTTTGGGCACAGGTTTTGCAATTCCTGCGGTGGCAGGGGAAGGTACCAGGATGGGAGGGTGGGTTGTAGGGGGGGCGTGGACCTGACCAGGCAGTCACGGAGGGAACGGTCTTTGTGGAAAGCGGAAAGGGGTGGGGATGGAAATATATCCCTGGTGGTGGGGTCTGTTTGGAGGTGGCGGAAATGTCGGCGGATTATTTTGTTTATGCAAAGGTTGGTAGGGTGGAAGGTGAGCACCAGGGGCGTTCTGTCCTTGCTACAGTTGGAGGGGTGGGGTCTGAGGTCGAAGGTGTGGGATGTGGACGAAATGCGTTGGAGGGCATCTTTAACCATGTGGGAAGGGAAATTGCGATCTCTAAAGGAGGATGCCATCTGGTATGTTCTGTGGTGGAACTGGTCCTCCTGGGAGCAGATACGGCAGAGGCGGAGGAATTGGGAATACGGGATGGCATTTTTGCAGGAGGTAGGATGGGAAGAGGTGTAATCCAGGTAGCTGTGGGAGTTGGTGGGTTTGTGAAAAATGTCGGTGTCAAGTCGGTCATCATTAATGGAGATGGAGACGTCCAGGAAGGGGAGGGAGGTGTCCGAGATGGCCCAGGTAAATTTAAGGTCAGGGTGGTGGAAGTTAATGAATTGCTCAACCTCCTCGCGGGAGCACGAGGTGGCACCAATGCAGTCATCAATGTAGCGGAGAAAGAGGTGGGGAGTGGTGCCATTGTAATTATGGAAGATGGACTGTTCTACGTCGCCAACAAAGAGACCGGCATACCTGGGGCCCATACGGGTGCCCATGGCTACCCCTTTGGTAACACTAACAATGTGGAGAAGGACATGGACTGACTTTTTATCTTGTTGGACATTGCTTCAGATGGCTGAGACTGCTTTAATCCAAATGGCAACCTTGGACAAGTATTGCAGGATCTGGTGTGGTGGTATCCACTGCTGGTCTTGGGAAAGAGAAAGCCACTAACATTTCCCCACCCTCCTCAGTAAGACCTCCAGAATCCTGCTGGTGCAAAAATTAGATACTTTTGAAGCATAAGCCTTTTTTTTTGTTTGCAAAACATTTATTGCTAATTCATGCTGGTTGCCTTGTGCAAGGTTCAATACTGTGGTGATCGACCAGGAAATTAATGCTTTCCTATTTTGTTTTGGCTTACATTAATATTTTTTAGATATTAATGAATTCTTCTAATTCTATTTCTGTGTGCAAATAAATATCTCATTTACCGGAGGTATTGTTAGTAAGTGACTGCATCATTGAAAGATAACATCATGTAACTGTGTAGAGTTTGCACATTCTCCCCGTGTCTCTGTGGGTTTCCTCCGGGTGCTCTGGTTTCCTTCCACAGTCCAAAGACGTGCAGGTTAGGTGAATTGGTCATGCTAAATTGCCCAGAATGTCCAGGGATATGTGGGTTAGTTAGGGGTAAATGCCAAGTATTAGGGTGGGGGGAAGGGCTACTCTTCTGAGGGTCAGTGTGGACTTGTTGGGCTAAATGGCCTGTTTCCACACTGTAGGGATTCTGTGATTCTATGAAGCAGGACCACACGGTGAAGGTGTTAATGACAATGAAAAAGGAGCCCCCAAAAATCAAAACATAGACCCTGAATAATCTTAAGAGGAGCCGTTGGTGGTAGGGTTAAGCAATTATTTGAAATCTGATAGAAAAGGTCATTATGGACTAATTATTGGAAATGTTTCAGGAAGAGGGTTTTGAAGTCAGGTGTATTAAGGTGATTGCCCTCCTACCATTCATACTATAGTAGAAGGCACCATTTATCCTATCTGTGAAGATACTTGGGCTTTCGGCATTCTTTTTGAGAGAGTCTGTGCTTCTGACCCACATCCCTCTGTTTAACCTTCAGTGGCCCCATTAAAGATATTGACCACAATGTCCTGATCCATCTTCCATTTTAATTCTGAGGGTTTTGCAATCAGGAGCATCAGTTTAAGGTTGTTCTCTCCTTCGTCTGAAGGAATGTTTTTATTATTTTATAATTTTGTATGAATTTGAGAGCTGATGCTCATATCACTATTCCTATTTTTCTCATTAAAGTTTTGACCTCCATGATAGCAAGAAATTTATGTATGGTTGTGCAGTGGCCTGCCTCTCACTCAGCATCTGTGGACATGGGTGGTGGTTTGATACTTCCCATATTCTCTCCAGTCTTAGACTGAGAGTGGCTTTTAGGTTTTGTCTGGGTGATCACATGTCAGTATTTTCCTAACTGTTTGCTGTCCTTGTATAGAAGAGAGAAAGGTTGAGGTTCTCACTTTTCCTGCAAGAACTGGGATCTCACACTCTGGTTTTGGCTGACCTGTGTCTGATGCTGTTGGATTTCATGAGGGAATGGCAATTGTTTAATGCAAGATTAACTTCATCAAGTTGCCCCTTATATTTTCTTCACGTGTTCTTGGCCTGCAGCTCAATATGTTATTCCAATATATGCTGAATTCTTTTTCATATACCATGTGCACTGTCATTTGCTTCCTGTTTCCTTTGTAACTTTGAGGATGGCAATGCTATTTCTGCTAACTTTACTTTAGTAACTTGTAGTAAAATATAAAAAAATGACATAGATGGGGAATCAGTTGTGACATTTACAAGTTTGCTGATGACTGGGCAGGATTATTATTTGTGAGACAGATGCAAAAAGACTTCATGGTGATTTAGATACATTGAGTGAGTGGGCAAGCATTTGGCTGATACAAACACGTGGCTAAATGTCAGCTGCCACAAATCAAGATCCCTATGACTATTTCTGTGTATGTCACTTTTGACAGATTTGTATGTTTGATTGGGGTCATAAAATCACACATTGGTCACTTCTCAATAAGCTGCTTTAAAGCAATGACAATATATAATTATAAAAATCGTAATAGAATATTGCTGATGATAGGTGAGAATGTTTAGTGGTTCTGGATGAGATACCTGGAACTATGTGGTCTCTGTTGTCTGCCATTACACACTTTTGAATGCCTTTATGTTGAACAAGGTGTTTGGCTGAAACATGGCTGCAAATTCAGTCAAACCTCAACATGATCCAGGATGAAACAGCTGACTTGACCAGTGCACAGCAACAGCAGTGTGTGCAATGTATGAAATGCACTCCATCAATTCTAAGTCTCCTTCAAACAGCACTTTCCAAACTGACCACCTCCATTCGATACAAGGACAAGAGTAGCAGATGCTTATGAACGCAAATAACCCTCCAGGTCTCATGTTATCCTGCCTTGGAACTATATTACAGATACTTTAATGCAACGGGTCAAAGTCCAAAAATTCCCTTCCTAATAGCTCTGTTACAATGCCTGAAGGAATGCAGTGGATCAAGAAGGCAGTTCAACACAAGCTTTTAATGGTAGTTTGGGATGGGCAACAAAATGTTGGCCTGGCAACAAAATGTTGGCCTTGCAACTGACCTCACATGCCTTGACATTTTTTTAAAACAAAATCTTTTGTTTTTCAGAGTGGCTTTTCCCATCTTTGGTGTCGATTATTTGCTTCAGTTTTGGAGGATGCTATACATCTTCGGACAATCACGACAGTACTCAATCACTTGTCCAATTACCAGGAAATATGTGTCCATGGTGGGCCACTCTTGATTAAGGTTTCAATTTCCCAAGACCACCTTTGCTTACTTCATTTAAGGACATTGTTCTGCCTTCTTCCACACAGTTTGAAAATGCTGAAATGGCTGCAATGTTTAAACTTGGTTTTTATTATATTATGTTTCTCTGTTTTTATCATGAAACATATTAAATTGTGCTCACTCTTGCCTAGATATTCTCCTACTTAAATTCATACAGGTTTACAACATGGAAATAGGCCCTTTGGCCCAAGTTGTCCAGTTTTCACAATTAATCTAATCCTGTTTGCCTATGTTTGGTCCATATCCCTCCATTCCTATCCCAACCATGTACTTGTCTAAATGTTTCTTAAATGGTAAAATTGTAGTTGCTTCCACCTCTATCTTTTTAGCAGCCTGTTCCAGATACTCACCATCCTCTGTGTGGAAAAATTGCTACTCTCGACCCTTTTGTATCTTTGTCGCCTTACTTTAATCCTATGCCTTCTAGTTTTAGACTCCCGTGCCATGGGGAAAAGCTATTGGCTATGTATGCCTCTCATGATTCTATAGACCTCTATAATGTCACCCCTCAAGGGAAAAATGTCCTAGTCTATCCAGCTTTGCATTAAAATTCAAACCTTCTTGTCCAGTTAGCATCCTAGTAAATCTTTTCTGTACTTTTTTTTAAGTTTAATAGTATTATTTTCTATAGTGGGGTGACCAAACTGCATGCAGTACTCCAAATGTAGCCTTAACAATGTCTCAACTCCTGTACTCAATATTCTTACCTTGTTCATCTCTTATCTACTTCGGTCCATTCTGTATTACTAGATTCAATACTGTGTATTCCCTTGTTCATCTTTTTACATAGGAGGTTAGATGGGAATCCTGTAGGCTTTCTGGGATTTACATTCCCTAATTCCCTTTACCTGTCTATATAGTCTAATTATTTTGAGGTCATTGAAGTCTTTATTTTTCACTCAATTTCCTAAATTTTCTTTCCTCTTCCTTCTGTAGACTGTATCTGTTGGTGTGACCGATCTTGTGCTGCAAATCTCTGTCCAAATAGATTCTATTTTGTCTTGGTGCTAGCTCTTTTTTTCTTCTGCCATTATGCTATTCCAAATAGGTAAAACTAATCCAGCCCCTCCCCCACCCTGCCCTGCTTTCTTTAGTGTTATGCCCTACAATGTTTAACGCCCAAACTTGTTTTTTCTATAGCCATATCTTTGTAATCCCTTTCATGAATGGTTCTGACCAACACATGATCACTTCTAACTTGTCTATTTTATTATATACACTGATGTGTAGATATTTTAACTATGTTTTTAAATAAGATTTCCTTTCACTATTTTATCTTTCTGGACTCTGCAGAATTCTGTAACTATTTATTCTCTTACCATCAATAATCATCCTTATTTTATTCTTCTGATGTTCATCTGCCTGCTTTGTTTGTCTATAGGCTACTTAAGTGATTTGTAGGTTACTCACTCCTGTTTAGCAATTCAAAGCCTTTGTCAGTTCACTATTCCTCTTTCCACTAGGCTATTGGTCTCATCAGATCAAGCAGAACTCATCCCATCACTGATAAACTCAGCCAATTAATTGAGCTTGTATTCCAACATAGAACAGAAAGCTACGTTTGTGTGACCCGCAGTTTGAATTTTTAAAGTGTAATGCCCTGTGAAAACTGTCATGACCTAGTTGGGACAGTGTGCTGATATTTGAGCCCTACTGGTCGTGGTTGCCACAAAAGATAAAGATTTAATCAAATTACTCAAAGTCCCAAATTTTTCTGTGATGAACTCTGTTTAATAGAAAATATTAACCAATTTTCTGCCTTAACAGGAATAGCTATTTGTTCCAAATAAGTTATTGTGACCACAATCAAACGAAACTGAGTTATGAATATATACAGTTTTTTTTCTAGATCAGATTCTAAATCATTCCTTAAATGCCTATAAGAATAAACAAACAGACACCGAGAAAAGAAAATAGATTTTATGGGTGGTAGGTAAAAACACGTCAACAGCACCAAGCTACAGAATTTGATGAGGCATCTTCATTGCTTCTCAAGTCCCCCTGATCTCCAAGCTGCTTCTTATTTCCAAATTCTTTCACTTCTTTAATACAGCCACGGATCAATTGGCATACTAATTGTTCAAACTTTCAGTAACTGGTTATGTACAGTCTTAACAATTGGTGGGAGGAGATAGCTTTTTTTCCAGGTTTTGGTTACTTCACTGCAGACACAGAGAGCGGCCCTTCCTCTGTTGTGGTCATGGAGGCTTCCGCCTCTCTATTGTTTACATACTGATTTCCAGGCAGGTCAACATAGTCAGAAAGTTGTTGCCATACGGATGATTTCTCGTCTCCGTAACTGGCCCTGATTACATAAACCAATTAGCAGCATGTGTCTGGGTAAAGTTTTCTCTGCACACGCCCATAGTGTGATGGCATATTAGATATTTTTAGATATAAGTGTAATCACAACTTATGATTTCCAATAACTAACTTTAAAATGCCTTCCATGTTTAAAAGTGTTTAAAGCAGTTATATTTCTATTTTGGTCCACAACCTACTTTTACCTGTGGCTGCAGAAGAAAAACTAAGATTGTGTCTTGCCCCCCGGGTGCCAGGGTCAAGGATGTCTGAGTAGTTGCGGAACATTCTGAAGGGGGAGGGCGAACAGCCAGAGGACATTGTGCACATCAGTACAAATGACATTGGTAGACAATGTCCTGCAAAATGTGTATAGGGAGTTAGATAAGTTAAAAAGCAGGACCTTCAGGCTAGTGATGTCTGGATTACTCCCAGAGCCATGCACCAGTGAAGAAATAAATAGAAAGATAGGCCAGATGAATGTTTGGCTGGGGTGTTGGTGCAGGGGTTAGGGTTTTCCGTTCTTGGATCATTGGTATCTCTTTTGGGACAGAGATGACCTGCAGAAGAGGGACAGGTTACACTTAAACTGGTGGGGAGCCAATATCCTTACAGGGAGATTTGCTCCTGTGTTACCCAAGAGGGTTTAAATTAGTTTGACGGGGGGTGGGACGTTGAATCAGTGAGGGGCTTAAGAGAAGTTTGGGAATTGAAAGCAAGTTTACTCTTCAGGATAGCCAGGAGCACAGTAAAGGGAGGGAAAAGACTTCTGGTTTAAAGTGCATTTATTTTAACACATGAGGCCTAACTGGTAAGGCAGATGAGCTCAGAACATGGATTGGCTCTGTGGACTGGGATAGCGTAGTCATAGCACAAATATGGCTGAGAGAAGAGCAGGACTAGCAGCTCAATGTTCCAGGATACAGAAGCTACAGGTGTGACAGAAGTACAAGTAAGTGAGGAGGGGGAGCTGCCCTTTTGACTAAGGAGGACATAACAGTACTTTGAGAGGATGTTCTTAAGGGGTCATCAAATGAGGCCATTTGGTTAAACTTCGAAACAAAAAGAGGATGGTCACTGTGTTGGGACTGTATTATAGACCCCAAGCAGCTAGCGGGTATTAGATGAGCAGATAGGTGGAGAGATTGCAGGTACCTGTATGAATAATAAAGTAGTATTGCTTTGAAATTTTAATTTCCACTGTATTGATGGGGCTGCACATCCACCAATGTATCCATTGTATCCATTGCTCCTGATGTGGTCTCCTCTACATTGGGGAGACTGGACGCCTCCTCGCAGAGCGCTTCAGGGAACATCTCCGGGACACCCGCACCAATCAACCCCACTGTCCCGTGGCCCAACATTTCAACTCCCCCTCCTCTGCTGAGGACATGCAGGTCCTGGGCCTCCTCCACCTCCGCTCCCTCACCACCCGACGCCTGTAGGAAGAACGCCTCCTCTTCCACCTCGGAACACTTCAACCCCAGGGCATCAATGTGGACTTCACCAGTTTCCTCACTTTTTCCCCCCGCCTTACCTCAGTTCCAACTTTCTGGCTCAGCACAGTCCTCATGACCTGTCCTGTCTGCCAATCTCCCTTCCCGCCTATCCGCTCCACCGTCCCCTCTGACCTATCACCTCCATCCCCACTCCCATTCACCTATTGTACTCTTTTGCTACCTTCTCCCTCTCTTCCCCCCACCCCCAATTTATCTCTCCACCCTGTATGCTTCCTGCCTGTATTCCTGATGGAAGGGCTTTTGCCCGAAATGTCAATTTTTCCTGCCTCGGATGCTGCCTTCCATGCTGTGCTTTTTCAGCACCACTCTGATCTAAAAACTGTAAAAGGCCAAGGTTGGGTGGAATTTGTCAAATGTGTTGAAGAAAGTTTCCTAAATCAATATGTAAAGGACCCTACTTGGGAGAGTGCAACACTGGACCTCCTCTGAGAAAATGAGGTCAGGCAAGTGAGTGATGTGTCTGTCAGAGAGCACTTTAGGTCCGGTGACCATAACTTCCTTAGTTTTAACATCGTTATGAATAAAGGTAGGACAGCACCACAGGTTAAGGTGCTAAACTGGAGCAGGGCCAATTTTGGGATAATTAGGTAGGATATAGCAGAGGTCGATTGGGTGCATCTGTTTGAAGGCAACTATGAGGCTTTTAAAAGTGTGATATCAAGAGTTGAGGGACAGTATGTTCCGGTTAGGATAAAGGGAAAAGCTGACAGGTTTAAGGATGCCTGGCTGGCTTAGGATATTGAGGCCCTGTTCAGCAAAAAGAAGGTGGCGTACATCGGGTTTAAGCTATCGGGCTCGAGTGAATCCCTAGATGACTATAAAACGTGTAGGAGCACAACTTAAGAGGGAAGTGAGAAGAACAAACAGAGGGTATGAGGTGAATCGTGCAGATAAGGTTAAAGATATTCCCAAGAGGTTCTTTAGCTATATTAAGAGTAAAAGGATGGCTAGGGAGAGAATGGGTCCCCTAAAAGATCAGCATGGCTGTCTGTGTGGAGCCACAGGAGATGGGGAGGTTTTTAATGAATATTGCTGCTCAATGTTTACTAAGGAGAGAATCCTGGATGCTAAGAAAATAAGGCTAAACAATTGGGGACGTTTTGGACAGCATATGTGTTGCCAGAGAGAAGATGTTTGCAGCCTTAAAGCACATTAAGGTGGATAAATCCCCCGAGCCTGGTCAGGCCCATCCTCTGGTGTGGGAGGCTAGGGAAGAAATTGCAGAAGGCCTTGCAAAGATTTTTGCTTCAAATTTACTCAGTGGTGGTGATCCGGAAGACTGGTGGTGTTCCATTGTTTAAGAAAGGGAGTAAAGACCAGCCAAGGAACTCCTGATCAGTGAGCCTGAAGTCAGTGGTAGGCATGTTGTTGAAGACGATACTGAGAGACAGGATCAACCACATTTGGATAGTCAAGATCTGATTCAGGATAGTCAGCATGGATTTGTGCACTGGAAATCATGTCTGACAAATCTTTTCCAGCTTTTTGAAAAGATAACCAAGAGAATAGTAGGACAGTGGATGTTGTCTATATGGACTTTAGTATGGCCTTTGACAAGGTCCCGCATCAGGCTAGTCATGAAGATTAGGTCGTATGGGATCCAGGGAGAGCTAGCTAATTGGATTCAAAATTGGCTTGATGGTCAGAAGCAGAGAGTGATGGTTGAAGATTGTTTCTTGGACTGGAGGCCTGTGACCAGAGGTGTGCTGCAGGAGTTGGTGCTGGGACCTTTGTTATTTGTTATTTGCATAAATGATCTTGTTACGACATAGCAGTGAAACTTCAGTTAGTTAAACCAAACAGCCAGAAAAGCTTACCTCACCGAGTAATCTTAAAATATGGTTTATAGAGAATTCCCAAATTCCACTACCTAAAGAAAATAATATCAATATAATTCTTTAACTCTAAAAGTGAACATTTAAAAACAACAATTCACAACTCAAAGCCCCCCATTTCTTAACTGCTTATTACCTGCCTCCAACTCTATAACAGTACACTGTTCCAATAAAACACTTCATAAAATTTCATTAACTTAATTTTAAAACTATACAGTGGCTGTCATCTTCAGTATCTGTCTTCCGGCTGAAGATCTCCCTGGGTTGTGATCTTTCCTTTTACTGTGAAGATGTTTCATATGAAAAGTGACCTTTGATAGAGCGTGTTCCTAATTGTTTGGGTCTGTCTTGATGGCAGTTACTCTGTCTGATTTTCAAAATGCCTGCCTTTTTTATATCCCTCAACATCGGATTGTCTCACTGGTTTGATGTTGGCAAAACAATAAATTCAAACTCAATTGGGTTTTAATATCCTGGGGCATAATTTAAACTGGTTAAATTCAAATTGTTGTCAAAACAGCAAACAACTTGGGTATCTATTTTACAGCCAAATCATAGAATCCCTACAGTTTGGAAACAGGCTATTTGGCCCAACAAGTCCACAGTTAAATATTTTCAATTCTCCAGTACACTCTGAGACTGCTTCTGTAAGCTCTCAGTGCAGAACAGCACTCACACTCTCTTATAGGTACAGTACACACTTTCAACTTCATAACAATTTGGATGTGAATATATAAGGCATGATTAATAAGTTAGCGGACGATACACAATTAGGAGGTATAGTGAGGAAGGTTATCAAAAATTACACAGGGATCTTAATCAGATGGGGATGTGGGCTGAGGATTGGCAAATACAATTCAATACAGATATGTAGAGGTCTTTTGGAGAGGGATAGGAGTAGACGGTATGGGAAAGTATTTAATGGGTGGAATTACAATGTTATTAGGCAGTAACTGTGGAGCATAAATTGGGAGCAGATAATGTGGAGGTTGTTTAGCGAGTACTTGCTGCGAGTACTGGATAGGTTTTTCCCATTGAGGCAAGGAAGAGATGATAGAATGAAGGAATATTGGATGACAAAAGATGTGGAACACCTAGTCAAGGGGAAGAAGGAATCTTACTTAAGGTTGAGGAAGTCCGGATCAGATAGGGCTCCAGACGGTTACAAGGTAGCCAGGCAGGAACTGCAGAATGGACTTAGGAGAGCTACAAGGGTGCATTGAAAAGCATTGGCAGGTAGGATTAAGGAAACCCAAAGGTGTTCTACACTTTGAGGAACAAGAGGATGGCCAGAGTGAGGGTAGGGTTGATCAGAGATAATGGAGGGAACTTGTGCCTGGAATTGGAGGAGGTAGGGGAGGTCCTTGATGAACACTTTGCCTCAGTATTCACGAGTGAGAGGGACCTTGTCATTATTTTGAGGAAAGTATAAAAAAAGGTTGATATGCTTGAACAGGTTGATGTTAGGAAGGAGGATGTGCTGGAAATTTTGAAAAACGTGAGGACAGATTATTCCTCTGAGCCAGATGGGAAATTCCCAAGGTTACTAGGGGAAGTGAGGGAAGAGTTTCCTGCGCCTTTGGCGATGATCTTTGCGCTATCACTGTCCTCTGGAATAGTACCAGATGACTGGAGGGTGGCAAATGTTATTTCCTTGTTCAAGAAAGGGAATTGTGATAATCCTAGGAATTACAGACCAGTCAGTTTTATATTGGTGGTGGGCAAATTATTGGCAAGGATTCTGAGAGACAGGATTTATGATCACATAGTCAGCATGAGGTGCAGGTCATGCCTCACAAACCTTATTGAATTCTTTGAGGATGTGACAGACCATATTGATTAAGGTAGAACAATAGATGTGGTGTATATGGATTTTAGAAAGGCATTTGATAAGGTTCCCCATGGTAGGCCGATTCAGAAAGTAAGGAAGTGTGGGATATAGGGAAATTTGTATATCTGGATACAGAATTGGCCGGTCCATTGAAGACAGAGTGGTAGTAGATGAAGAGTATTCAGTCTGGAGCTCTGTAATCAGTGGTGTTCTGCAGGGATCTGTTTTGGGACCTCTGCACTTTGTGATTTTTATAAATAACTTGGATGAGGAAATGGAAAGGTGGTTTATTAAGTTTGCTGACGACACAAAGGTTGATAGAGTGGTGGATAGTGTGGAGGGCTACTGTAAGTTGCAAAGGTACATTGACAGGATGCAGAGCTGGGCTGAGAAGTGGCAGATGGAGTTCAACCTGGAAAAATGTGAAGTGATTCATTTTTGAAGGTTGAATTTGATTGCAGAATACAGGGTTAAAGGTAGGATTCTTGTCAGTGTGGAGGAACAGCGGGATCTTGCCGGGGGTGGGTTCCATGTCCATAGATCCTTCAAAGTTCCCACCCAAGTTGATAGGGTTGTTAAGAAGGCTTTATGGTGTGTTGCCTTTTATTAGTAGGGGATTGAGGTTAAGAGCTGCAGCTCGTTAGAGCCCTGGTTAGACCACACTTGGAACAGTGTGTTCAGTTCTGGTCACCTCATTATAGGAAGGATTTGGAAGCTTTAGAGAAGGTGCACAGGAGATTTACCAGGATGCTGTCTGGACTGGAGGGCGTCTTATGAAGAAAGGTTGAGGAAGTTAGGGCTTTCTAATTGGAGCAAAGAAGAATAAGAGGTGACTTGATAAATGTGTGGATAACGAGAGACAGAGATAGAGTGGATGGCCAGAGACTTTTTCCAGGACGGAAATGGCTATCACGAGGGGGCATAATTTTAAGGTGATTGGAAGAAGGTTTAGGGGAGATGTCAGAGGTAGGTTCTTTATACAGAGTGGTGGGTGCGTGGAATGCATTGCCAGCAATGGTGGTAGAGTCCAGATACGTTAGGGACATTTAAGTGACTCTTGGATAGGCACATAGATGATTAGTAAAATATAGGGTATGTAGATTAATTTGATCTTAAGAGTAGGATGTGCCTAGCTAAGAGTCGCTTAAATATCCCTGACTCTACTACCAATGCTGGCAGTGCATTCCAAGCAACAATACTCTGAAAAGAAATGACCTCTGACCAAATCTTAGCAGGACTTATACACCTTAATGATAAGGTCCTAGGGAGTGTTGCTGAACAGAGAAACCTTGGAGTGCAGGTTCATAGCTTCTTGAAAGTGGAGTCGCAGGTAGATAGGATAGTAAAGAAGGTGTTTGGTATGCTTTCCTTTATTGGTCAGAGTATTAAGTACAGGAGTTGGGAGGTCATGTTGCGGCTGTACAGGACATTGGTTAGGCCACTGTTGGAATATTGTGTGCAATTCTAGTCTCCTTCCGATCGGAAAGATGTTGTGAAACTTGAAAGGGTTCAGTAAAGATTTACAAGGATGTTGCCAGTTTGGAGGATTTGAGCTATGGGAGAGGTTGACCAGGCTGGGGCAGTTTTCCCTGGAATGTCTGAGGCTGAGGGATAACCTTTATAGAGGTTTACAAAATTGAGGGACATGGATAGGATAAATAAGCAAAGTCTTTTCCCTGGGGTGGGGGAGTGCAGAACTCGAGGGCATAGGTTTAGGGTGAGAGGGGAAAGATATAAAAGAGACCTAAGGGGCAACGTTTTCACTCAGAGGGTGGTACATATATGGAATAAGTTGCCAGAGGAAGTGGTGGAGACTGGTACAATTGCAACATTAAAAAGGCATCTGGATGGGTATATGAATAGGAAGGGTTTGGAGGGATATGGGCCGGGTGCTTGCAGGTGAGACTAGATTGGGTTGGGATATCTGGTCGGAATGGATGGGTTGGACCGAAGGATTTGTTTCCATGCTATACATCTCTATGACTCTCTCTTAAACCTCCTCCAATCTGGCTCTTCATTCTATCTATGCCTCACATCTGGTACACCTCTATCAAGTCACTTCTCACTGTTCTTTTCTCCAATTAGAAAGCCTTAGCCCTTTATACCTTTCTTCGTGCCCTCCCATCCAGCAGCATCCTGGTAAATCTCCTCTGTACCCTATCTTAAGCTTCCACATCCTTCCTGTAATGAGGCGATCAGAACTCAACACAATACTCCAAGTGTGGTCTAACCAGGGCTCGATTAGAGCAGCACTATAACGTCGCAGCTCTTAAACACAACCACCTTGGTAATGAAAACCAACGCACCATATGCCTCCTTAATAACCCTATCAACTTGGGTGGCAAGTTAGAGTGATCTATGGATGTGGACCTTAAGATCCCTCTGTTCCTCACAAACAACAAAGTCCCTCTCGGTAATGAATACTGAAGCAAGGTATTCATTAAGGATGCCCCATACCTGCTCCAAACCCAGGCACGAGTTCACTCCATTATCCCTGATGGACCCTTAATCCTATCTGCTAAAGCTTTTTCATGCTCCCTTGTAGCTCTCCTAAGTCCATTCTTCAGTTCCTTCCTGGCTACCTTTATAACCCTCTAGAGCCCTGTCTGATCCTTCCCTCCACAATCCTAAGTAAGCTTCTTTCTTCCTCCTTGACTAGATGTTCTACATCCCTTGTCACCCAAGGTTTCTTCACCCATCCATCCCTTCCTTGCCTCAGTGGGACAAACCTACAATGCACCGTAAACAATCTCTATATTTCTGTTGCACATTTTCCTAAGAATATCTGTTCCCAATTTAGGTATCCCAGTTTCTGCCGAATAGCATTGTAATTCCCACTCCCCCAACTAAATACTTTCCCATACTGTTTGCTTTATTCCCCCTCGTGACTATAGAAAACTAGTGGGCATTGGTTTAATGTGACGGGAAAGACTTAAGTTGGACCTGAGGGGCAACTTCTTCACACAGAGAGTGATGCAATATGGAAGTTGCTGCCAGAGAAAGTGGTTGAGGCTGGTGCAATAGCAGCATTTAAAAAAACATTTGGGTAGGTATTTGGATGCCAAGGGTTGAGAGGGATATAGATCAAATGTGGGCAATTGGAACCAGCTGATTGGGCACCATGGTCAACTTGGACTAGTTTGGGTGAAGGGCCTGTTTCCACACTATATTACTCTTTGACTTTGAAAATTAGAAGATGTCTTTACAAAGTCTACAATACCTTTTTAAATTTTCAGCTGATATGACAGAACTAACATTGATTTTAAAAAAAATATGATCAGTTGTATTTTGGTACTCATTAACTGTAGATTATATCAAACTTTGATAAATACTGTAGTGGGTGCTGGGTTAGGAGTTGTACGCTTGTATTATTTAAATCTGTAAATAAGTAAAAGACCCTGGAGACAACTTGTCTGCACACAGGGCAACAATAAAAAGTAGCTATTGTGTCAAGTTGCCAGACATGATTTTTGCTGCACAGGATTCTGATGTGCAATTCAAAAAGGGACTGTGTGCAAATGGATACACACAATAAAATGATGACTTTACCTCTATGCCACCATGTCCACTGCAACCTGTGTGGACTTTGAAAAGGATTTGATACAATCCTTTAAAAGGCAGAAACAAACATCCAAAGAGACATGGCTGTCCATGTATATAGATAATTTGAATGTCATGAAGAAATAAAGAAATATATCAACAAACCTGATTATAATGCTGGTCTTTATATCTAGCAGATTAGGATAAAGGAGGGTTGAAGTCATATTTCAACAATGTAATATCCTCATTGGACCATAACCTTGAGTCCTGAGAGTATTCTTAGCACCATTGAAGGATGTATTGGTTTTATAGGATGTAGCACCTGTGTAGATTTAATATACTGATACCTTGATTTTGGGTAAATTATGAGGAAAGATTAAACAAACTAGGGTCAAATATCCCCTTTTATTTAGAAAGTTAAGGGGTGATTTTATTGATATCAAGATATTAGGTGGTATGGATATGAAAAAATAATTTTAACTGTTTGGATGTCTGTAGGCAGAACATAGAGCCAAACTGAAACACTAATTTGTGAAAATGCTGGGTTGATGTAAGGATTTATTTTTCATAGATGACATATGTTAAACTAAAGCTGATTGGTTTTAAAAAAAAAACTATATTATTGAGAGATATATCACAAAGATTGATGCATAGACTTAGGTTATATATCATCCACAATCTCAACCTGTTTAACTGGTCTACTTTACTTCCTAAGTTGGTACTGGACTGCTGTATCTCCTTGACAATGTTGTCAGGCTTTCAGCAGACCTGTCCAGCATTTTATTGTGTGTACCCATCAGCGGCCCTCTGAACACAGCCTCTTTGAAATTCCACGTTGAAGTCCTGTGCAGCAAAAATCATGTAGGGCCTCTGGCTCCTGTTAGGACATGGAGGTGAACTCCTCTGTTAATAAAACCAAATATCCAGAAATGCTCACCTTGCCTTGTAATGTGATAAAATATATGTGACAGAGAACTCTCAAATCCCACTATTTAAAGAAAATAATATTAATTTTTAACTCTAAAAGTGAACGTTAAACAACAACTGTTCCCAACTCCCTATTCTTACCTGCTTATTATCTGCCTCTAACTCTATAACAATATGCTCCAATATTGTTCTAATGAAACATTTATTAATTTTAAAACCACACAGCCACTGTAGTCTTCTTTGTCTTTCTTCCTCTGGCTGAAGATCTCCCTGTGTCGTCATCTTTATTTTTACTGCATGAATGTTTCATTTGAAAAGGTACCTTTTGATAGAGGGTGTTTCCTAATTTCTTGGGGAGCAAGATTTCTGTCTCAATGGCAGTTGTTCCCTCTACAATTTTCAAAATGTCAGCATTTTTATAACCAAAGATTGGATTTTAGATTCCTGGGGCATAATTCAAACTGGTTTAGTTAAATTAGAGTTATTGTGAAAACAGCAACCAAACTCAGGTATCCATTTCACAGCCAAATGTTATACATTTTCAATTTTCTAATATACTCTGGGACTGCCATCTGGTCATTTACATAGGTATTTGTAAGCTCTCAGTTCAGAACAGCATTATCTTTCTCTTAAAGGTACAGTACACTCCTTCAACTTTGTAACACTACATTCTACTGTTGTCCTGGCTGCAGATAATTTGTCTCCAGTGTCTCTCCACATTCAAATACCACTCTCAAATTTTGCTACAAAACAATGTTTCACAGCTTTGAAACCTTTAAGATTTCAAAGGAATTTGTAAAGATTTAACTTGTAAAACTGATTTTGTCAAATTTCTTCTGTGATCAGTGATCACTGTGGGGTACCACTGCTGATGATGTAGCTCCCTTGAGTTGGTTATCTTTGTCTGGACAGATATTTGATTTAAGGAATGGCAAACTTTAAAAAATATGGATCTCTGACAGATTTTAGTGCTTGTATGGAGAAGAGACAAGGGGACCTATTTGTAGAGTGCCTGTTGTATGGTTTGTGAATGGCCTGATATTGCTGATTTGGCCATGTCTTTGCCCACCTTACTGGCATTGGAGAGGCTGCAGAGGAGATTTACTATGTTGATTCTGCAATTGAGAGAGTTATCTTATGAGGAGAGACTGTGTAGACTGGGATTATATTTATTGGAATTTAGAATAATGTGGGGGTGTGGGGATATTATAAAAATATATAAAATTATAAAAGGAATAGATAAGATAGAAGCAAGGGGGTTGTTTCCACTAGTAGATGAAGCTAGAACAAGTGGGCATTATTGTAGTTGTACTATAGTCTCAAAATTAGGGGGAGCAGAATTAGGGCTAAATTGAGGATGAACTTCGTCAGCCAAAGGGTTGTGATTCTATGGAATTTCTCGCCCAATGAAGTAGTTGAAGCTTCCTAGTTGAATGTACATAATCCATTAGGGGCAAATTTTTTTTAATGCA
Source organism: Chiloscyllium plagiosum (assembly GCF_037043375.1). NCBI lineage: Eukaryota > Metazoa > Chordata > Chondrichthyes > Orectolobiformes > Hemiscylliidae > Chiloscyllium > Chiloscyllium plagiosum. The sequence continues at coordinate 50,066,624 of NW_028270168.1, forward strand.
ATTGTTCATGTGTGGAACGAATTTCCTGAAAATATGGTGAATGTGGGTATAGTTGGAGCATTTTAAAAGGACTTTGGATAAGTACATGAATAAGAAATGCTTGGAGGGATATGGACTAAGCACTGGCACGTGTGACTAGTTTAGTTTGGGATTATGGTTGGCATGGACTGTTTGGTCTGAAGGTCTGTTTCCGTTCTCTGACTTTACGGATTATACAAAAGATATTTTAGCTACAGTGGAGTGGGAGTGTAGTGAAGATTCACCAGACTTGATCCCAATACTGTGGGGCTGTCCACTGAAGAGAGATTGGGCAAAGTCAGTCCGTATTCTCTAGGTTTTGAAGAATGAGAGTTAATCTCATTGAAACTTATATATTAGTTATTTTTAGACAGGGTAGATGCAGTTAAGGTGTTGGTGAGTTTGGGACCAAGGTGTAACAATATAAAATTAAGTAGAATGCTGTTTAGATCAGAGGTGATGGGAAATGTTTACATTCAGATGATTGTGAACCTTTAGAATTCTCTGCCATAGAGGAATATGGAATCTTAGACTTTATATATGTTTAAGATAGAGATTAACAGATTTCTGATTATCAGTGGCATATGGGGGGGAGGGGGGCATTATGGCCTTTCGGTGAGTAAAAAGCATTGAAGTGTTTATTCAACCTTGATCGTACTGAATGACTCGGCAGACTCACTGGGCTGAATGGCCTACTTTTGTTCCTATGTTTTTATTTAGACCTAAAGCTGACAAGTACCCAGGACCAAATGACCTGCACCCTAGAGTGGAGATGTGGCTCCACATGCTGCAGAGATAGTAAACATTTGGTTATTGACTTTCAAAATTTCTTCACTTTTGGAATTGTTCCAGCAGTTTTGAAAGTGAGTAAATGCGACCGCTTTATTCAACAGAAAGGTGGGATACAAGACAGGATATTATGGGCCAGTTAACCTAATATCTATCATAGGGAAATTGCTAGAATCCATTATTGAAGAGTTAGAAAAATCATCATGTCACCATCCTTACTTAATTTATGAGAAATTTCTAAGGAAGTAACAAGCAAGGTATAGGAAGGGATTATGCTGATGTGGTATGTTTATGTTCCAGAAAGCTGAAGAACTCAGTCTGTGGATAGGTATGTGGAACTGCGTTATTATAGCTATTACAGAACCATGGCTAAGGGAGGGTGCTTCAGGAGGGACAGAGCTGGTGGAAAGAAGAGATGGGGAGTTGCATTTTTGGATTAAGGCGAGTATCACAACACTAATCAGAGATGAAATAATTGAAGAGTCATCCAGTGAGACTTTGGGGTGGAGCTAAGAAATGAGAAGGGGTTGGTGACATTATTGTGGTTGTACTATAGGCCTCCAAATAGTCAATGGGAATTAGAAGAACAAATATGCAGGGAGACAGGGTAGACTTGCAGGAGCAATAGGGTTGTCATAGGGGATTTTAATTTTCCAACAGATTGGGATTGCCAGGCTTAGATGGGGTGGAATTTAAATGCATTCACGAAAGTTTACTCTAGAAGTATATAGAAGGCCCTACTCAGGAAGGGGCAAAGCTCAATCTACTCTTGGGAAGCAGGAGAGGACTGTGATGGAGGAAACAGTGGGTGAGCACTTTGGGACCAGTGACCATAGTTCTATTAATTTTAAAATAGTTGTGGAGGGGGACAAAATTGGTCCATAGGTTGATGTTCTAAATTGGGGCAAGGCACATTTTGATGGAATTAAATAGGAGCTTGCAGGGGTTGATTGGGAGTAGTTTTCAGGCAAAGTGACCTCTGGCAAGTGGGAGGCCTTTAAAAGTGAGGTAGCTAGAGTTCAAGGTCTGTATGTTCCTGTGAGGGTGAAAGGCAAGGTTGACAGGAATAGGGAACTCTGGATGACCAGAGATATTGAGGCTTTGACCAGAAAAAAAAGAGGTATGGCTCAGGTATAGGCAACTGAGGTGAAGTGAATTCCTGGAGGTATATACGAAATACAGGAGTTTACTGAAGTATGAAATCAGGAAGGACAAAAAGGGGCCACAAGATTGCCTTGGCTGAACAGATTAGGGTAAATCCAAAGAGGTTTTTCAAGTATATTAAAGGATGAAAAGCAGGACAGATTGTGTTTGTATCCATTTCTTTAGAAGAATGAGAAGTCATTTTATTAAAACGAAAACGATCCCGAAGAAAATTGCTAAGGTGTCCATTGGGAGAATTTCTTTTCTGAGGGAAAAACTAGAATCAAATGACGGTTCAAGATGGAGATTTTTTTTTAGGGTTGTATTTGTTAAATTCTCTTGTCCAGAAAACATTGGAGGCTGTTTTGGTTAGATTTTTGTTAGACAAAGGAGTTGAGGGTTTGCATATGGGGCAGACAGGAAAGTGGGACCAAAATAAAGTCAACCGTGATCTTATCAAATGGCAGAGCAAGTTTGAAGGGACAGATGGTACATATCTGCTAATAAATCCTTTGTTCCATTTAATTGATTTCATGTTTTATCTAACCTGTCTCTATTCTTGCCCCTACTGACTCTAAGTGGACAAAAAAACCTGTTTGAGTACCACTTAATGGTTTACCAATGTGAAAATTTGACCTTTACGTATTTTACCCTGGCAATATACTTTAGAGCTAAAACAAACCCAACTTCTGAATTTCTGCCTCTGTGTTGAAAATTAAACTATCTATACCTTATTTGTGAAATTGTTGAAGAGTTTGCAGTTTGAATAGCTTTTTTGTCTTTCCAGTAAAATTCTTGTTTTAAATTAATAAGTTAATTATTTTAACTGTATTTTAAATTGTTTTATGATTGTTAGAACTAGTTACATTTTTGACCTGGTCACAGTTATGTGGAAGCAAGATGAGATTATTATAAGCTATCTTATTTGAACCATTAAACATTCTTTACTCAATGAGTAGAGAGATAAACTTCTTGATGAATAAACCTAGAAGTATGGAAAAGCGATGGTACAGAATGGTGTTTTCTGGTGATAGTCAAAATTCCAGCAGAATGGCACTTTACTGCTGCAGAGGTTACAGCATTTCAAGTGTGTATTTCCAGTTTTCTTTAAAATACAGTGAGATTTCTGCCTCAACTACCCATTCAAACTGAGTATTCCAGATCCTCGCCAACTTTAAGGGCATTAAAATGGTCATTGAATAAACATATGGATAGTAACGGAATAATGTAGGTTAGATGGGCTTCAGATTTGTTTCACAGATTGGTGCAACATCGAGGGCCAAACAGCCTGTACTGCACTGTAATGTTGTATGTTGTATTCAGTGCTATTTAGCTGAAAACAAATCTACTCAATGCCCCTCTAGTTCTTCTTCCAGTTATTTTGTTTCCTGGTTATTCATCTAAGGAAAGTAAGATTTCCCTATTCATTCTATTGAGACCCCTTAATTAATACAACTTGATTAAATTTTGGCCTCCATTCTAAAGAAAGCAACACCATTTACTAAGCATTTTTCATAACTAGAACATAGAACATAAAACAATGCAGCACAGGAATGTGCACTTTGGTGCATGATGTTGTACAATTAGGCAGCACGGTGGCACAGTGGTTAGCACTGTTGCCTCTCAGCGCCAGAGACCTGGGTTCAATTCCCACCTCCAGCATCTGTCTGTGTGGAGTTTGCACATTCTCCCAGTGTCTGCGTGGGTTTCCTCCGGGTGCTCCGGTTTCTTCCTACAGTCCAAAAATGTGCAGGTTAGGTGAATTGGCCATGCTAAATTGCCCGCAGTGTTAGGTGAAGGGGTAAATGTAGGGGAATGGGTCTGGGTGGGTTGCTCTTCGGAGGGTCGGTGTGGACTTGTTGGGCTGAAGGGCCTGTTTCCACACTGTAAGTAATCTAATCAAACATGACACTAAATTAAACTAATCCCTTCTGCCTGCCTTTGCTCCATATCCCTCCATCTCTTGTATATTCATGTGCTTGTCTAAAAGCCTCTTGAATGCCCCTATTGTATCTGCCTCCACCACCACCACTGGCAGTGCAATCAGACACCTACCACTTCGTGTAAAGAAAAAAAAGATTTGTGCCTCCCATTTCCTTTGAACTTTCCCTCTCTCACCTTAAATAAATTAGATGTTTTAACTTGGCGGGGGGGGGTGGTGGTGGTAGGGGGGTGGAGATTCTGACTGTCAACCCTATCTGTGCGTCTCGTAAGGGAACAACAACAGACTCTTCTTTCTAGATGCCACAGTGGAATGAATGGAGAACTGCAAACCTGTGTCTACAGGAAAGCAACGCGCACAGAGCAGATAGTCAACTACAGGAGCAACCATCCCAACACCCACAAACTGAGCTGTATCAGGACATTAATTAAACAGGCCACAACACACCGCAGCACCCAGGAACTACGAGCAGCAGAAGAAAAATACCTATACACTGTATTCAAGAACAATGGGTACCTAATAAACACACTCTGCTGATTCTGAAACAACAAATCCAAACAAGAAGACACAATGCTCCCAGAAAATCTAGCCACATTACCACAGATCAAAGACCTCTGAGACTATTCCGAACCCTTGGCATCATAGTAACCCACAAACCTGCCAAGCACTGAAATAGCACTGATGAACCTCCAATGACCCTATACAAATAACCAGCAAAACTAGTGTCAATTACAAAATACCCTGCAAGACTGCAACAAAAACTAGCCACCAGGATACACTAACTCCAACTAGCGACCAGAAGAAATGCCCAGTTATCACTAGAATCCTTACAGAAGAAGAAGGACACCACTTCGACTAGGATAACACATCCAACCTAGGACAGGCTAAACAGAGACACGCACGGGAATTCCTAGAGGCCTAGCATTCAAACCGGAACACCATCAATAAACACATCGATTTGGATCCCATTTACAAACCTCTGAGAAGAAGAGTCAGAAATGATATCACCCACCTTAACAGACCAAGACACACAAATAGAGAGCAGGACAGAACACCAGCGCTTCAACGAAAGCTCAGTGATGATGTTACCTAGCATGGTGATGAAGCTCCTGAAAACAAACCTACCAGCTCAGTGAGCAAACTCACAAGTTGAAACTTTATTGCTGGAACAGCACAGCAGGTCAGGCAGCATCCAGGGAACAGGAGATTCGACGTTTCGGGCACAGGCCCTTCTTCAGGAATGAGCAGAGAGTGTTCAGCAGGAGAAGATAAAAGGTAGGGAGGAGGGACTTGGAGGAGGGGAGTTGGAAATGTGATAGGTGGAAAGAGGTCAAGGTGAGGGTGATAGGTCGGAGTAGGGTGGAGGCGGAGAGGTCAAGAAGAAGACTGCAGGTCAGGAAGGCGGTGCCGGGCTGGAAGGATCCGGCTGAGACAAGGTGGGGGGAGGGGGGATGAAGAAACTGGTGAAGTCCAAATTCATCCCCTGCGGTTGGAGGGTTCCCAGTCGGAAGATAAGACGCTCCTCCTCCGACCGTCGGGTTGTTGTGGTTTGGCGGTGGATGAGTCCAATGACCTGCATATCCTCGGTGGAGTGGGAGGGGGAGTTGAAATGCTGTGCCACAGGTTGGTTGGGTTGGTTCGTCCGGGTGGCCCAGAGGTGCTCTCTGAATCGCTCCGCAAGTAGGCGGCCTGTCTCCCCAATATAGAGGAGGCCACACCGGCTGCAGCGGATGCAGTAGATGATGTGGGTGGAGGTGCAGGTGAATCTGTGGCGGATATGGAAGTTTCCCTTGGGGCCTTGGAGAGAAGTGAGGGGGGAGGTGTGGGCGCAAGTGTTGCACCTCCTGCGGTTGCAAGGGAAGGTGCCGGGAGTGGTGGTTGGGTCGATGGGATCTGACAAGGCAGTCGCGGAGGGAGTGGTCTCTACGGAAAGCTGATAGAAAAGGGAAGGGAAATATATCCTTGGTGCTGGGGTCTGTTTGGAGGTGGCGGAAGTGACGGCGGATGATGCGCTGTACATGGAGATTGGTGGGGTGGTAGGTGAGGACCAGTGGGGTTCTGTCCTGGTGGCGGTTGGAGGGGCGGGGCTCAAGGGCGGAGGAGCGGGAAGTGGAGGAGATGCAGTGGAGGGCACCGTCGACCACATCGGGGGGGAAATTGCGGTCCTTGAAGAAGGAGGCCATCTGTGTTGTACGTATTTTGAACTGGTCCTCCTGGGAGCAGATGCGGCGGAGACGAAGGAATTGGGAGAATGGGATGGCGTTTTTACAGGGGGCAGGATGGGAGGAGGTGTAGTCCAGGTAGCTGTGGGAGTCGGTAGGTTTGTAGTAGATGTCCGTGTTGATTCGGTCGCCTGAGATAGAAACAGAAAGGTCTAGGAAGGGGAGGGAGGAGTCCGAGACTGTCCAGGTGAATTTGAGGTCGGGGTGGAAGGTGTTGGTGTAGTGGATGAACTGTTCAACCTCCTCGTGGGAGCACGAGGTAGCGCCGATACAGTCATCAATGTAGCGAAGAAAAAGATGGGGGGTGGGGCCAGTGTAGTCCGCAACTACACTGGCCCCACCCCCCATCTTTTTCTTCGCTACATTGATGACTGTATCGGCGCTACCTCGTGCTCCCACGAGGAGGTTGAACAGTTCATCCACTACAACAACACCTTCCACCCCGACCTCAAATTCACCTGGACAGTCTCGGACTCCTCCCTCCCCTTCCTAGACCTTTCTGTTTCTATCTCAGGCGACCGAATCAACACGGACATCTACTACAAACCTACCGACTCCCACAGCTACCTGGACTACACCTCCTCCCATCCTGCCCCCTGTAAAAACGCCATCCCATTCTCCCAATTCCTTCGTCTCCGCCGCATCTGCTCCCAGGAGGACCAGTTCAAAATACGTACAACACAGATGGCCTCCTTCTTCAAGGACCGCAATTTCCCCCCCGACGTGGTCGACGGTGCCCTCCACCGCATCTCCTCCACTTCCCGCTCCTCCGCCCTTGAGCCCCGCCCCTCCAACCGCCACCAGGACAGAACCCCACTGGTCCTCACCTACCACCCCACCAATCTCCATGTACAGCGCATCATCCGCCGTCACGTCCGCCACCTCCAAACAGACCCCAGCACCAAGGATATATTTCCCTCCCCTCCCCTATCAGCTTTCCGTAGAGACCACTCCCTCCGCGACTCCCTTGTCAGATCCACACCCCCCACCGACCCAACCACCACTCCCGGCACCTTCCCTTGCAACCGCAGGAGGTGCAACACTTGCGCCCACACCTCCCCCCTCACTTCTCTCCAAGGCCCCAAGGGAAACTTCCATATCCGCCACAGATTCACCTGCACCTCCACCCACATCATCTACTGCATCCGCTGCAGCCGGTGTGGCCTCCTCTATATTGGGGAGACAGGCCGCCTACTTGCGGAGCGATTCAGAGAGCACCTCTGGGCCACCCGGACGAACCAACCCAACCAACCTGTGGCACAGCATTTCAACTCCCCCTCCCACTCCACCGAGGATATGCAGGTCATTGGACTCATCCACCGCCAAACCACAACAACCCGACGGTCGGAGGAGGAGCGTCTTATCTTCCGACTGGGAACCCTCCAACCGCAGGGGATGAACTTGGACTTCACCAGTTTCTTCATCCCCCCTCCCCCCACCTTGTCTCAGCCGGATCCTTCCAGCCCGGCACCGCCTTCCTGACCTGCAGTCTTCTTCTTGACCTCTCCGCCTCCACCCTACTCCGACCTATCACCCTCACCTTGACCTCTTTCCACCTATCACATTTCCAACTCCCCTCCTCCAAGTCCCTCCTCCCTACCTTTTATCTTCTCCTGCTGAACACTCTCTGCTCATTCCTGAAGAAGGGCCTGTGCCCGAAACGTCGAATCTCCTGTTCCCTGGATGCTGCCTGACCTGCTGTGCTGTTCCAGCAATAAAGTTTCAACTTTGATCTCCAGCATCTGCAGACCTCACTTTCTCCTCGAGCAAACTCACAACCCAAACATGCATCTCAAAATTTTAAAGACTTCTATCAGGTTTCCCCTCAGCATCGCAGTTTCAGAGAGATCAAGCCTAGTTTTTCGAGCCTTTCCTTTAAGCTCATCCTCTAATTCAGGCACATCCTGGTAAATCTCATCTGCACCCCCTCCAAAGCCTCCATATCCTTCCTTTAACATGGCACCAAAATTAGAGTCATAGAGATATACAGCACAGAAACATACCCTTCAGTTCAACTCTATCATGCTGACCAGATAGCCTCTATAAATCTAGTCCCATTTGCCAGCATTTGGCCTATATCTCTGTAAAACCTTCCTAATCACTTATCCATCCAGATACCTTTTTCATGTTGTAATCGTACCGGCCTCCTCCACTTCCGCCAGCAGCTCATTCCATTTATACACCACCCTCTGCATGAAGAAATTGCCCCTCAGGTCCCTTTTACGTCTTTTCCCCTCTGCTTAAACCTATTTCCTTTAGTTTTGGACACTCCCACCTTGGGGAAAAGACCTTGCCTATCCATGCCCCTCATGATTTTATAAATCTCTATAAGATCACCCCTCAGCCTCCAACACTCCAGAGAAAACAGCTCAAGCCTATTCCACTTCTCCCTACAGCTCAAACCCTCCAACCCTGGCAACATCCTCGTAAATCTTTTCTGAATCCTTTCATGTTTCACAACATCCTTTCTATAGTCGGGAGACCAGACTTACACGCAATACACCAAAAGTGGCCAGACCAATGTCCTCTACAGTTCCAAGGTGACCTCCCAACTCTTACACTCAATGCGCTGACCAATAAAGGCAAGTGTACCAAACACTTTCTTCACTATCCTATATACCTCTGACTCCACTTTCAATGAACTATGAACCCGCACTCCAAGGTCTCTTTGTTCAGCCACACTCCCCAGAACTTTATCATTAAGATTTGTAGCTCAGGTTGAGGTTTTGGATGTAGGTTTGCTCACTGAGCTGGAAGGTTCATTTCCAGATGTTTCATTACCTACTAGGTAACACCTTCAGTGGGCCTCAGGCAAAGCAATGCTGAAAATTCCTGCTTTCCATTTATATGTTTGGGTTTCTTTGGGTTGGTGATGTCATTTCCTGTGGTGATGTCATTACCTGTGATGAAGTCACTTCCTGTTCCTTTTCTCAGGGGGTGGTCGATGGTGTCTAACTCAGTGTTTGTTGTTAGAGTTCTGGTTGTAATGTCATGCTTCTATGAATTCTCGTGCATGCCTTTGTTTGGCTTGTTCCAGGATGAATGTGTTGTCTCAGTCGAAGTGGTGTCCTTCCTCATCAGTATGTGAGGATACTAGTGAGAGAGGGTCATGCCTTTTTGTGGCTAGTTGGTGTTGATGTATCCTGGTGGCTAGTTTTCTGCCTATTTGTCCAATGTAATGTTTGTTATAGTCCATGCATGGTATTATGTAAATTACATTATTTTGTAAATTGCATTAGTTTTGCTTGTTGTCTGTATGCATTCTTCCAGGCTTCTGCTTGTCTATCTTTGATTTCAGCATCTGCAGTTTTGTCTCCTCTTTACCATCCTATCTACTTTGGCTATTTTGAGGGAGCTATGGACCAGGACTCCAAGATCCCTCTGTACATCAGTGCTGTTCACGGTACTGCCATTAACTGTATATTCTCATGCGGTCACAGACATGGAGCATGGAGATAGACCCTTCGGTCTGACTGGTTAATGCCAACCATGTTCCCAAACTGAACGAGCCCCACCTGACTGCATTTGGCCCATATTCTTCCAAACCTTTCCTGTTCATGTGCTTCTTCAAATGTCTTCTAAACGTTGTAACTGTACTTGCATCCATCGCTTCCTCTGACAGTTCATTCCACACTCTAACCACTCTCTCTATACAAAATATTGTCCCTCATGTCCTTTTAATCTTTCTCCTCTTGCATTAAAAATATGCCCCCTGGGTTTTGAATTCCCTCACCCTTTCTATTCATTCTATCTATGCCCCTCATGATGTTCTAAACCTCTATAATTCATCCCTTAACCTCCTACGCTCCAGTGAAATAGGTCCCAGCCTATTCAGCCTATTTTTATAACTCAAGCCCTCCATTCCCAGCAACATCTGCTAAATCTTTTCTGAACCCTCCAATTTAATAATATCCTCCCTATAATAGGATGACTAGAATTGCACACAGCACTCCAGAAGAGGCCTCATCAACTTTCTGTAAAACCTCCACATCACTTCCCAACTCCTATATTCAAAGATCTGAACAACGAAGACAAGTGTGCTAAACACCTTAACTACCCGGTCTCTTTGTGACTCAAACTTCAAGGAAATGTATACCTTAACCCTTCATATTTATCCAAATTAATCACTTTGCAAATTGACCCAATTGATCAAGAACTCTTTGTAATATTAGATAACCTTCTTCACTGCCCAGTCTAATACTAATTTTGGTGTCATCTGCAAACTTTATAACCACTAAATTCTCATCCAGATCATTTATATAATGACAAAATTGGACCCAGAACTGATCCCTGTAGAACACAGCTGGTCACAGCCCTCCAGTTTGAAAAAAAACAACCATCTACCATCATCCTCTATTTCCTACTGTAAAGACCAATTTTGTTTCCTTAACATTTGGTCTCTCAAAGTGCAGCACCTCTCACTTGCTAGGATTATGCTCCATCTGCCATTTCTCCACACACACCTGCAAATGATCCATATCATACTGTATCATTTGACAGCCATCGACATAATTCAAACTTCACTAATCTTTCTGTTGCCTGCAAACTTACTAACCCTCCCATCTACTTTTTCTTCCAAGTCATTTATATATTTTGCAAACGGCAGAAGTCCAAGTACGGATCCCCATTGAACACCTCTAGTCATGGACCTCTAGCCAGGAAAACACCCTTCCAGCACTACACTCTGTCTTCTATGGGCAAGCCAATTCTGAATCCAAGTGGCCAAGTCAGTGTTGATCCCATGCACCTTAATCTTTGGATGAGCCTACCATGAGAACTTTGTCACAAGCCTTACTAAAATCTATGTAGAACATCCTCTGCTCTACTCTCATTGATCACCTTTGTCAACTCCTTGTAAAGTTCAATCAAGTTAGTAAAACATGATCTGCCTCACACAAAGCACAAAGACTGTCCCTAATTAGGCCATGCTTTTCTAAATCTGCGTAAATCCTATCCCTATGAATAGTCTCCAGTAGCTTCTGAACCACTGATGTGAGACTCCATAGTCTGTAGTTTTCTGGATTATCCCTATTTCCCTTGAACTGAGAAACAACCTTAGCTACTTGCCAGTTCTGAGACCTTTCCAGTGGCTAGCGAGGAAGCAAAGATCTTGTTCAAGGCCCCAGCAATCTTCTGTCTTGCCTCTCAATAACCTGGGTTAGATACCATCGTGCCCTGGTTACTTGTCCACCTTCATGCTCTTCAAGAGACCCGACACCACTTCTTTCTTGATTTTAAAAGGCCCGATCATTTTAGCATACACCAAACTAATCTCACTATCCTCCATATCCCTCTCCTGGGTGAAAGCCAATGTTGCCTCCAAGCACAAGCTCCCTCCTTTATCCTTGAGTGATCCTACCTGACCCTAGTTATTCTCTTGCTTTTAATGTATGTATAGAATACATTGGGATTCTCTTTAATCCTACTTGCCAAGGTAATTTCATGGTCCCTCCTTGCTCTCCTAATTTCCTGCTTGAGTTCTTTCATGCTTGCTTTATACTCCTCACGGGCCCTGTCTGAATTTACCTTCCTTGCCATCTTTCTTCCTCTTTACTGGAACATGCTGTTCCTGAACTCTTATCAGCAAGGGTTTAAATAACTCCAACATAATAAATGCAGATTTGCCCGATAACAGCTGGTGCCAACTAACTCTCCCTAGCTTCTGCCTAATACTGATGTAATTTGCCATTCCCCAATTTAATACCTTCCCATAATGTCTTCACCTATCCTTATTCATAGCTATCTTAAGGAGTTGTGATCACTGTTTCAAAAATGTTCTCCCACTGTAAGGTCAATTACCTGGCCAGACTCATTAGCCAATACAAGATCCAGAATGGCCCCCCTCTAGTTGCACTATCCACATAATGTTTCAAGAAACCCTCTTGGACGCACCTAATAAATTCTGCCCCGTCTAAGCTCTTGCTCTAAATAAGTCCCAGTCAGGGGAGTGGAAAGTGAAAATTACCCTTTGTGGCAACCCTGCTGTTATTGCACTTTTCCACAATATATATATTTGTTCCTCAGTATCTCGGTGGCTGTTGGGTGGGGGGGGTCTAGAGTATAATCTGATCAGTATGCTTACACCTTCTTTTATTATGCCTCAGTGGATGAGCCCCTCAGTATGTCAGGTATGACATTCTCCCTGATTAGTAATGCAACTCTTCCACCTCTTTTACCTCCCTCTCTATCTCGTTTAAAACAACAAAACCTTGGAATGTTGAACAGCCAATCCGGTTCTTCTCTCAATCGAGTGTCTGTAATGACCACAACATCAAGGTGCCATGTACTGATCTAGACACTAAACTCACTTGCCTTACCCGTAATACTACTTGCATTGAAATAAACATGTTTCAGCCCATCAGTCCCATTGTGTTCATTTACTTATCTCTGCCTGTCCTTCCTTTCAGACTTACTAGTGCTAACATCTACCTTCCCCTCAATCCCTCCACTTTCTGATCTGTTGCTTTGGTTCCCAGCCCCCTTCCACTCTACGAGAAATAAATTGTTTTAAACTAATGTTCTTTGTAAATGCTTACAATATTCACTTGTTGCAGGATGAATGTGCGTATACGATTGGTGACCAGAGGGCTTTGTATATTCCTAGAATCGCCTTCCTAATCTGTGATTGAAAAATAATCATGTTCATCATAAAACAGCTTTTCACCACAGATGCTCCCTGATTTGCTGCTTTTCTGATTTTCTAGCATCCATAGTATTTACTTTATTTTTGCTCCAACTCTTATTTTCCTTTACTGCTGAGTCACGGAATTTCTGTCTTACTTGAACCACCTATGGTACCTGTCATACGACCTCAGGAAACTATGAACGTGGACTCCAAGTTCACTGCTCCACTACATTACTCTCCATTCCTTTCATTTAGCACATATTCCATTAACTTTTTTTGTCCTTCCAAAAACATACCTTACACTTCACCCAAATTAATTCTGTTTAACACTTTTCTGTCAAACTGAACTTTCAACCGTTTTTGCATATGTCTTCCAGTTATGAGTAGGCTGGGCCATTTTGGCAGCATAGTGATTAGCAGTGGAAAAGACGTTGGCTTATCTATTCCCCTCATGATTTTATAACGATTCAGTAAGGTTGCCCTTCTGTGCTCCCGGCTCAGCCTATCCAGCCTCCTCTTATGACTCAAGCATTCCTGTTTTGGTATCATCATTGTCAATCTTTTTTTGTACCCTTTCCAGTTTTATAAATTCCTTCATATAGCAGGACAACCAGAATTGTGCGCTACACTCCAAATATGGCCTCACCAATGTCTTGTACAGCAGTAACATGATGTCCCAACTCCTTACTTAGTGCTCTGACTGATGAAGTCATGCATGCTAAATGCTCCGTTTGTCATCCTGTCTACCTGGGATACTTGCACCCCTACATCTGTGTTTGACAACACTCCCTAGACGCCTACCATTAACTGTATAATTCCAGCCCTGGTTTGTCTTACAAAATGCAACACCTCACATTTTTCGAAATTGAACTCCATCTGTCATTCCATGACTCATTGGTCCAGTTGATCAACATCCTGTTGTACTCTGAGCCTTCTTCACTGTCCACTAGATCATCAGTTTTGATGTCATCCACAAATTTATTAACCATGCCTCCTATATTCTAATCCAAATTATTTATATAAATGACTAACAACAGCAGACAGCACTGATCCTTATAGCACACCACTTGTCATAGGCCTCCGGTCTGAACAACAATCCTCTACTACTGCCCTTTGTCTCCTAGTGTCGCTAATTTTGTATCCAATTGGCTACCTCTTCCTGGATCCAGAGGGATCTAATGCGGCGGAGTCGAAGGAATTGGGAGAATGGGATGGCGTTTTTACAGGGGGCAGGATGGGAGGACGCCATCCCATTCTCCCAATTCCTTCGACTCCGCCGCATCTGCTCCCAGGAGGACCAGTTCCAAAAACACACAACCCAGATGGCCTCCTTCTTCAAGGACCGCAATTTCCCCCCTGATGTGGTCGACGATGCCCTCCACCGCATCTCTTCCACTTCCCGCTCCTCCGCCCTTGAACCCCGCCCCTCGCCCCTCCAACCGCCACCAGGACAGAACCCCACTGGTCCTCACCTACCACCCCACCAATCTCCATGTACAGCGCATCATCCGCCGTCATTTCCGCTACCTCCAAACGGACCCCACCACCAAGGATATATTTCCCTCCCCTCCCCTATCAGCATTCCGTAAAGACCACTCCCTCCGTGACTCCCTCGTCAGATCCACACCCCCCACCAACCCAACCTCCACTCCCGGCACCTTCCCCTGCAACCGCAGGAGGTGCAAGACTTGCGCCCACACCTCCCCCCTCACCTCCCTCCAAGGCCCCAAAGGAAACTTCCATATCCGCCACAGATTCACCTGCACCTCCACACATATCATCTATTGCATTCTCTGCACCCGATGTGGCCTCCGCTATATTGGGGAGACAGGCCGGCTACTTGCGGAGCGTTTCAGAGAACACCTCTGGGACACCCGGACCAACCAACCCAACCATCCTGTAGCTCAACATTTCAATTCCCCCTCCCACTCCACCAAGGATATGCAGGTCTTTGGACTCCTCCATCGTCAGACCACAACAAAACGACGGTTGGAGGAAGAACGCCTCATCTTCCGGCTAGGAACCCTCCAACCACAAGGGATGAACTCGGATTTCACCAGTTTCCTCATTTCCCCTCCCCCCACCCTGTCTCAGTCAAATCCATCAAATTCAGCACCGCCTTCCTAACCTGCAATCTTCTTCCCGACCTCTCCGCCCCCACCCCAGTCTGACCTATCACCCTCACCTTGACCTCTTTTCACCTATCACATTTCCGAAGCCCCTCCCCCAAGTCCCTCCTTCCTACCTTTTATCTTAGCCTGCTGGACAAACTTTCCTCATTCCTGAAGAAGGGCTTATGCCCGAAACGTCGATTCTCCTGTTCCCTGGATGCTGCCTGACCTGCGCTTTTCCAGCAACACATTTCCATCACTGATTTTGTTCCCTGGCTTTTCCTTGTAGCCTTTCTTAAATAATAGCACAATATTAGTCACCCTCCAGTCTTATGGCACCTCACCCATAACTGTCAATAATCCAAATAACTCTGCTTGGGGGTCCTGCAGTTCCTTCCCTATTTTCATATCATGTCCTGGAATATGTTTGATCAGGTCCTCGGGATTTATCTACCTTTATGCGTTTTAGGACTTCCAGCACCATCTCTTCTGTAATGTCGACTCTTTTTCAAGACATCAATCATTATTTTCCAGAGTTCCCTAACCTCCATGGCTTTCTCTACAGTAAACACTGATACTAAATAATTGTTTATGATTTCAACCATCTCCTGTGGTTCCACACATAGAGGCCTTCACTGACCTCAGCAGCCCTATTCTCACCCTAGTTACTCTTTTACCCTTACTATACTTGTAGAATCTTTTCAGATTCTCCTTTAACCTTATCTGCCAAAGCTATTTCGTGTCCCTTTTTTTGCTTTCCTGATTTCCTTCCTAAGTGTACTCCTACTGCCCTTTATACTCTTCTAGGGATTCATTCGATCCCAGCTGTCTATATTTGACATATGCTGCCTTCTTTCTCTTGAGTAGACCCTCAGTATCTCTCGTCGCCTTGTGTACCCTACTCTTGCCAGCCTTGCCCTTCACAGAACATGCTGGCTCTGAACTCTTGTTATCTTGCTTTTGAAAGCCTCCCACTTGCCAGACATTCCTTTAGTGAACAACTTTCTTCAATTAACATTAGACAGGAACTTTCAAATATTATCAAAGTTGGCCTTGTGCCAATTTAGAACTTTAACTTGTGTACCAAGCCTATTCTTTTCCATAACTATTTTGAAACTAATATATAGCCACTGGTCCCAAAATGCTTCCCCACTAACACCTCCGTGACTTGCTCTGCCTTATTTTCCAAGAAGAGGTAGAGTTTTGCCCCTTCTCCAGTCAAGCCATTTACGTAATAATTCAGAATTTTTTCTTTAACGTGCTTAAGTTTCTCTCCATTCAAACCCTTAACACTATGGCAGTTCCAGTCTATGTCTGGAAAGTTAAAAAATCCCTTTTTATTTCAGCCCTATTATTCTTATAGTTATCTGTAATTTCCTACATACTTTCTCCTCAATGGTAAGTGTCTGCTGTAAGAAATTTGAATTCTAATGTGTTTAACTTGCAACCAATAATTTTAGTGTTTGGGAAGGATTTTCTCGTCAGCATTGTCTTCAAACAGACTGAAGTCTGTCCTCACAGTTGGCGTCACAGTGAAGCAGCCTGGGAAGAGGGTCCATTTAGTCAGTATTGCCTTGAAGCAGTCTGGGAAGGGTATCCTACTTATTGGAAGAAATGAAGTGTAACATTCGGTGGTGGGGTACTGGGGCGTGCGCCAAGTCTTGGGAGGAGCATATCAGCAAAGTGAGGCAGAAACTGGGCAGATGGAAGCTACGGTCGCTCTCCATCGCGGGTAAAAACCTGGTCATCAGGTGTGAGGCACTGTCATTGCTGTTATACGTGGCACAAGTCTGGCCTATTCCCAGAATCTGTGCCGCTGCAGTCACCCGGGCCATCTTCCATTTTATATGAAGATCAAAGATGGACCGGGTCCGAAGGGACTCGATGTATAAAGATCTGGGCAACGGGGGAAAAAACGCACACCTTTGTGTGTGGCTGCATCAAGCTGTGCGTGGATCCCCAAGTGTCACTACGTACTGAGGTTCTACCTGTCCCTGGTGTTGCGAAGGATGGGCCTGGCCTCGCTGCCGCGGAATGTTCCAAGTAGTTGGACCGTTCCGTATCACCTGTCCTTCGTGGAGAAGCTTATGAAGAAAAACACCTTTGATCGCAAGTCCATCAGGAAGTGATCAGCACATAGTGTCCTTGAGACTCTTCGGGAAAAGGAGAGGGCAGATCCTATCGAGCGGTTCCCTGAGCAGACTGTCAAAGTCATTTGGCAGAATGCCTCATCGCCAGAACTTTCCAACAAGCACCAAGACATGGCTTGGCTGGTGGTGAGATGGGCTCTGCCTATGAGATCCTTTATGCACGCCCAGACTCTCTGCCACACCGCACGCTGCCCTCGCAGCGGCTGCGCGGGGGACGAGACTGTCACACACTTCCTTCTGGAATGTGCCTATGCAGAGGAAGTCTGGAAGGAATGTAGTGGTTTTTGTCGAGGTTCATCCCAAGCAGCGCCGTGATGTGAAACTCTGTGCTCTACGGTCTGTTCCCCGGGACGCACACCGTGACGAACATCAACTGTGCCTGGAGGATTATCAACTCGGTGACAGACACTCTTTGGATGGTCCGAAACCTGTTGATCTTCCAGCTGAAGGAGTTGACCCTGACTGAGTGTTGCAGACTGACACATTTCAAGGTCCCGGATTACGTGTTGAGGGACGTGCTGAAACTTGGGGCAGCTGCCGTCAAGGCGCGGAGGGGAAAGACCACTGTGTAACATCTGCCTGCCTAAGAAGAACAGGGGGCCCACCCAGTCATTTGGGCTCTGCTGACGCCTCAGCAGAAGAGTTGGATAGTAAATGTACAGACTTGTATATAGGTAAAATAAATTTCGATGTCTGTATGTAAAGCAATGTAATGTGTGCACAAGAATGGCATGACCAACCCTATAGAGATCCAAATAATTTTATGAATAAAGTATATTTTTGAAATTTAAAAAAAAGTGTAACATTACAGGAAAACTGAAGTGATCTTACAAGACTGCAGAATCAGAGGCTCCAAGGGAGAGAGCTGATAGCTAAGTAGTAGGTAAGGTCAGGCAAATATTTACAACTTTGTCATTTAATTTGTAAGGTCTTTTGTGGTTTTTAGTTTCTAAGGGCTGTATTCTAACAAAGAACAGGAAAAGACCAGAGAAAAATTGATATTGTCTGATATTAATGTTATGAACCAGGCCTCACGCCTCAAAACATTTTTAAGCAGGTGGCCCAGACCTGCTATTTGTTTAGGTAAACATATAGTGGATATTCCTGGACTGAACTAGCTGATTCGACTGCCAGGTTTTAAGCAAACAATTTATTTACAAAATTATGGAATGAAACGCAAAGAACAGAAAAAAGAATATCGGATAACTTATCCTAGTCAAAACCCTGAGAGACTATCCTGATATTATGATTCTGAACATAGTTGCAACAGTCCCAATAAACTGTTAGCAATCCCTTAGCACAAAGAGTAAAAATAAAACAAACCAGGGCTTGCAGGCTTTAAGTTAGGGAGTGTGTGTACCTGGCCGGATCTGCCCCAGCAGCCTTTCTTCACACACACTGATGCTGAACTGAATCAAAACTCACATCAAATCTAAACGAAAGCTAGCTACACAGCTAGCTGCCATATCCCTTTGATTAAACCAATTTTAAAAAAAAAAGACATGAAAGTCTTAGGCTCGAAGCATTATCTGTTGGAGTAAACAAAAATGGCCCCAATAAACCTTTCAAACCCAGCCTATTTGGAGCCTGGCCAATTACCCCCTCTCTGGGGGAAACAACTCAAGGGTATAGTAACCTTGTAAAAAGGCCAACATTAAGCATCTTTGAAAAGATTCAATTTAAAGAGGTAAGTCATGGCTGGAGAGTTCAAAGCTATGGTGTGCTCTTCTTGATCTATATGGGATGCTAGGCACATTCCCAGTCCCCATGACCAGTATATGTGCAGCAAGTCTCTTCAGTTGCAGCTCCTGGACACTTGTGTTTTGGAGCTGGAGCAGCATCTGGGACACTGTGGGGTGGCATCCATGCAGCTGAGAGCACATTTAGAGAGGTTAAGATTCTAAAGGATGAAAAGCAATGGTGACCACCAGAACGTAAGGAAGAGGACAAGGTAGACAGTGCAAGAATCCAGGTGGCCATTCATCTGTAAACAGATTCACCACTTTAGATCCTATTGAGGGGAATAGTGTCACCGCAGTTGGCTCTGCTGTACAGGAGAGGAGCAAAGAAATGTGGACATGTGATAGTCACAGGGGATTCATTTGTAAGGGAATTAGATTCATGTTTCTATTGTTCCAATGTGACCCGAGGATGGTATGTTGCTTCTCTGATGCTAGGGTCAAAAATGTCTCTTAGCCCCTTATTTTTAAAAAACTGTGTCATTGATACCAATGCGTAGCGCAATAACTGACTGTTCACCATGCCGTTTCAAAATGTCCTGTAACTATTAAAAGCCGAATAAGGATTTGGAAAGTGACCTGAAAAGTAGAACCTCAAAGGTGGTGATCTCAGGATTACTACAGGTCCCACATGCTAGTCTGTAGAAATAGTAGGAGAGATTGGATGAACACATGGCAAAACGGATGGTGTGAGGGAGAATTTCAGATTCCTGGGACACTGATACTGGTTCTGGAGAGGTAATTTGATTTATTATTGTCACATGTACCTAAGTACAGTGAAAAATTTTGTCTTGCATACAGTCGAGCTGATCATAACATGCAAAGAACAAAGATCATAGGGTGATTGTACTCTTCACTCTGTTCAAAATTATGGCAGCAAAGAAGGTGTACAAAAAGGAAAATCAACATGAGATTTGAAATTGATCCATTCAGATATCTCAACAGCTGGGAAGAAGCTGTTCTTGAACCTGCTGGTGCGTGTGTTTAAGCTTTTGTATTTTTGCTTGATTGAAGTGGTTGGAAGAGATTATTACCGAGATAGAGGGATCATTGGTTGCCTTTCTGCGGCAATGAGAAGTGTAGATGGAGTCAATGGATAGAAGGTTGGCTTGCATGATGGTCTGGGCTGTGTTAACAATCCACCGGGATTCTTGCACTGCCTACCTTGTCCTCTTTCTAACAGTTCTGGGCAGAGCAGTTGCCGTACGAAGCCGTGATGCATCCAAATAAAATGCTTTCTATGGTGCATCTATAAAAGTTGGTGAGGATCCTTATGGACGTGCCAAAATTCCTTAGCCTCCTGAGGATGAAGAGGCATTGTTGTGCTGTCTCGTCTGTGGCATCAATGTGGGTGGTCCAGGACAGATTGCTGGTGATCAGTACAAACTCTGTGTTAAAGCTGGAGCTGATGCCTGGGAAAATATTTGCTAGACTGTTTGGAGGGGGTTTAAACTAAATTGACAAGGGGATGGGAACCTCTGGAGGAGTTAGAAGAAAGTGATCAATGAAAAGAACAAAAGGCAGAAAAGGGAATAAGATAAGTAATAGAGGATTAAGGGCCAGAATTGAACAAGGCCAATAAAGTCTAAGGAAAGAGAACAAGGAAAACCAAGCCTTAAAGCTTTGTGCCTGAATGCACTAAGCATTCAAAATAAAGTGAATGAACTAATGCAATCTATATAAATGGATATGATATAGTTTGGATTACAAAGGCATGGCTGTAGTGTGACCAGGATGGGATTGGAATATATAGGGGTATTCAGTATTTATGAACATCAGACAAAAGCAAAAGGTGGTTGAGTTGCATTACTGGTTAAAAAGGATATAAACATAATATTGAGGAAAGATATTAGCTCAGACAATGTAGAATTTGTGTGGGTAAAGTTGAGAAATACCAAAGGGCAAAATAATTTGTGCAGATGTTTTATTGACCACCAAATGGCATTGGTGATGTTGGGAATGGCATCAAACAGGAAATTAGGGATACATATAGTAAAGGAGCATCTGTAATTATGGGTGATTTTCTGAATTTAAATTAGCCAAATCAAAATTGTCAATACATTTAAAGGAAGTATTCCTGGAGTGTATTTGGGATGGTTTTAGAGAATCATAGGGTCATCGAGTCCTACCGATGGAGACAGGTCTTTGGCCCAAACTGGTCCATGCTGACCAAAATGTCCATCAATGCTAACCCCATTTCGCTGCACTTCGCCCATATCCTTCTAAACCTTTCCTATCCATATATTTGTCGAGATGCCTCTTAAATGTTGCAAATGTACCTGCCTCAACTACATCCGCTGGCAGCTCATTCCATATGCGTACCACCCTTTGTAAAAAAAAAAGTTGCCCCTCTGGTTCTCTTTTATTCTTTCTCCTCTAACCTTAAACTGATGCGCTCTCATCCTTAATTCCCCAACCCTACATTCACTCTATCCATGACTCTCAAGATCTCATACACTTCTATAAGATCCCCCTTCAGTCTCTTATGCTGTAAAGAAAGAAGTCCAAGCTTGTCCAACCTAGCTAGAAAAACTGAATGGCCTGAAGGTGGATAAAGCACCTGGACCAGATGAACTATATCTAGAGTTCTAAGGGAGATAGCTGAAGAGATAGTGGAGGCATTAGTGGTAATCTTTGAGGAATAACTAGAATAAGGGAAGGTCCTGGTGGACTGGAAAATCACGAATGTAACATCCTTGTTTAAAACAGGAATAAGGCAGAAGACGGAAAATT
Organism: Chiloscyllium plagiosum; assembly: GCF_037043375.1. Classification (NCBI taxonomy): domain Eukaryota; kingdom Metazoa; phylum Chordata; class Chondrichthyes; order Orectolobiformes; family Hemiscylliidae; genus Chiloscyllium; species Chiloscyllium plagiosum. Next base: position 50,088,096 of record NW_028270168.1, read on the forward strand.
ACAGACCAATTGATCAAACCTCAGTCATGGGTAAGATCCTGGAATCCATCATGAGGGATGAGATTTCTGAACTCTTAGAAGTATATGGTAAAATAGGGCAGAGTCAGCATGGTTTCATCAAGGATAGGTTATGCCTGACCAATCTGCTAGAATTTTTTTGAGGAAGTAACAAGCAAATTAGACTGAGGACAGCCAATGGATGTTATCTATCTAGACTTCAAGAAGGCCTTTGACAAGGTGCCACACACAAGGCTACTGAGTAAGATAAAGGCCTATGGTGTTAGAGGCAAGGTGCTAGGATGAATAGAAGTTTAGTTGTCTGGCAGAAAGAGAGTGGGGATAAAAGAGTCCTTCTCAGGGCAGTAGCCAGTGACAAGTGGTGTTCTGCAAGGCTCAGTGTTGGGACCAGAAGCTTTCACTTTATACATTGATCTAGACGGAGGAACTGAGTGCATTCTTACGAAGTTTGCAGGTGGTGCAAAGATAGGTGGAGAGACAGGTAGCATTGAGAAAGTGGGGAGGCTGCAGAAGGTTAGGAGAGTAAGCAAAGCAGTAGCAGATGGAGTACAACATGGGAAAATGTGAGGTCATGCACCTTGGTAGAAAGAAGAGGCATGGACTACTTTCTAAATTAGGAGAAAATTCAGAAGTCTGAAGTGCAAAGAGACTTAAGAGTTTTGGTCCAGAATTCTCTCTCAGTAAACTTGCAGGTTGAGTCAGTAGTTAGGAAGGCAAATGCAATGATGGCATTTATTTTGAGAGGACTTGAAGATAAAAGCAGGGATGTAGCCATGTGACTCTAGTCAGGCCACATTTGGAGTATTGTGCAGTGTTTTGGGGCCCATATCTTAGGAAGAATGTACTGGCCCTGGAGCATGTTCAGAGGAGATTCATGAGAATGGTCCCAGAAATGAACAGCTTAACATATGAGGACTCTGGGTCTATATTGGATGGAGTTTAGAAGGATGAGAGGGTCAAACTTGCAGAATATTGAATGGACTGGACAAAGTGGATGTTGGGAAGATGTTTTCATTGGTACGAGAGACTAGGCCCTGAGGGGACAGTCTTAGAGTAGATTAGATTAGATTTCCTACAGTGTGGAAATAAGCCTTGTGGCCCAACAAGTCCAAACTAACCCTCCGAAGAGTAACCTACCCAGAATCATTCCCTTACATTTACCCTTGACTAATGCACCAACACTATGGGCAATTTAGAATGGCCAATTCACCTGACCTGCACATCTTTGGACTGTGGGAGGAAACTGGAGCACCCGGAGGAAACCCGCACAGACACTGGGAGAACATGCAAACTGCACAGACAGTTGCCGGAGGCTGGAATAGAACCTGGGTCCTTGGTACTGAGGCAGCAGTGCTAACCACTGAGCTAATGTGCACTTCACTGAGTAAAGGGAAAACCTTTTAGAACAGAGATAAGGAGAAACATCTTCAGCCAGAGTGGTGCATCTATGGAATTCACTGCCACCAAAGGCTGTGGCAAAGATGGGGGTAGATAGGTTCTTGATTGTAAAGGGGATCAAGGGTTATGGGGAGAATGGGGTTGAGAAACTTATCAGCCATAATTGAATGGTGGAGCAGAATCGATGGGATGGATCACTTAATTTCTGCTCCTGTGTCTTATTGTCTCTCCCTCTAACTCAGACTGTTGAGTCCTGGCAACATCCTTGTAAGTTTCTTCTGCACTATTTCCAGTTTAATAACATCCTTTCTGTCGCAAGGCGACCAAAACTGAACACACTACTCCAAGTGCAGCCTCACCAACGTTCTTTACAACTGCAACATAACTTCCCAACTTCTATACTCCATGCTCTGATTAATGAAGGCCATTGTGCCAAAAGCCGCCTTCACTGTCCTGTCCAGCTGTGACTCCACTTTCAGAAAAAAACATGCATCTGAACTCCAAGTTCCCTCTGTTCCACTACTATCCTTAATGCCCTACCTTTCACCATGAACCTTGATTTGACTTTTCAAAATGCAAGATCTCACATTTATCTATATTAGCCTCCTTTTGCCATATCTCGGCCCACTTCCCCAGCTGATCAAGTTTCTGCTGCAATTTCTGATAACTTTCCTCACTGTCCACGATACCTCCTATTTTAGTGTCTTCTGCAAACTTACTAATCACTCCTTGTACATTCTCATCCAATTCATTGATGGAGATAACAAACAACAGTGGGCCCAGCACTGACCCCTGAGGCGCTCCACGAGTCACAGGCCTCCAGTCCGAAAAGCATCCTTCCACTATTACTCTCTGCTTCTTACCATCAAATCAATTGTATGCAATTTGCCAGTTCCTCCTGGATTCCATGTGATCTAATCTTCCAGAGCTGCTTACCCTGTGGAACCTTCTCCAAGGTCATACTTAGTGTCACTTCATCAAAGAACTCTAACATACTTGTAAGGCATGACCTCCCATGCACATAGCCATGCTGACTATTCCTAACCAAACCATGTCTTTCCAAATGCATGTAATATCTTATCTCTCAATCTTCTCAAGCAACTTACATACCATAGTTGTTAAACTTACTGGCCTTCTTGAATAAGGGTACAATAATTGCTACCCTCCAATCTTCTGGGACCTCACCCACTGCTAACTATGATGCACAAATATCAGCCAGGACCCTCACAATTTCTTCTGTAGCCTCTTGCAGTATTGCATCTGGTCAGGACCAGGAGATTTATCCACCTTCATACACTTGAATACATCCAACACCATTTGTACTGTGATATGGACTGTCCCCAAGATACGATCACTAACTTCCCCAAGTTCTCAAGTATTCATGTCTTTCTCCACAGTAAACACTGAATAAATATTCATTGAGGACCTCGCCGATCTCCTGCAGTTCTACATGTCCACTTTGGACTCTGAGGGGTCCTATTCTCTCTTTAGTTATTCTTTTTCCTTTAATATACTCTTTGAATTTACCCTAATCTGCTCAGCTAAGGCAATCTTGTGCCCCCTTTTTGCCCTCCTGATTTCATTCTTCAGTAAACTCCTATTTCCCCTTTAGACCTCCAGGGATTCACTTCATCCCAGCTGCCTGTAGATGAGTTATATCTCCTTTTTTGTGGTCAAAGCCTTAATATCTCTTGTCATCCAGTGTTCCGTTTTCCTGTCAACCTTGCCTTTCACCCTCACAGAAACATAAAGACCTCTAGCTATCTAACTTCTAAAGGCCTCCCACTTGCCAGAGGTCACTTTGCCTGCAAACAAACTATTCCAATCAACCCCTGCAAGTTCTTGTCTAATTCCATCAAAATTTGCCTTGCCCCAGTTTAGAACTTGAATCTGTGGACCAGTTTTGTCCCTCTCCATAACTATTTTAAAATTAATAGAACTACGGTCACTGGTCCCAAAGTCCTCCCCCACTGTCATCTCAGTCACCTGTCCTGTCCTATTTCCCAAGAGTAGATCGAGCTTTGCCCCTTCCCGAGTAGGACTCTGTATATATTGCTTGAGGAAATTTGCCTGAATACACTGAACAAATTCCACCCCATCTGAGTCCTCAACGCTCTGGCACTCCAAGCTTGTGTAAGTAAAATTAAAATCCCCTACTATGACAACCCAATTGCTCCTTCAAGTCTCCTTAATCTCCTACGTATTTGTTCCACTAGTTCCTGTTGACTATTCGGAGGCCTTATAGCACAAGCCCAATAATGTTACCATTCCCTTCTTATTTCTTAGCTCCACCTACAAAGCCTCACTGGATGATTCTTCAGTTATTTCATCTCTCTGATTACTATTGTGATACTCGCCTTCATCAAAAATGCAACTTCCTGTCCTTTCTTTCCACTGGCTCTGTCCCTCCTGAAGCACCTGTACCCTGGTTATATTAAGCTGTGTCTCCCTTAGCCATGTTTCTGTATATAATATAATAACCCAGTCTCACATACCTATCCATGTCCTGACTTCATTGGCGATGTCTGTCAGCCCTTTAGCATTGAAATAGATGCAATTTAATCCAATAGGCATTCCTTACTCCCTGTTGAGTTCCACCCTGACCTGTCTCTTCACTTTACTATTTCTGATTACTGTAACTCCTTCCAGTTCGCATTTCCCTCTTTGCTGTTGAGGATCCCACCCCCCGCCAATCCAGTTTAAACCCTCCCTTGTAGCAGTTGGCCACCAAGATATTGGTTTACTCCAGTTCACATGTAATCCTTCCCTCTTGAACAGGTCACCTCAGCCCCAGAAAAGATCCCAATGATCTAAAAATCTGAATCCCTGCCATTTGCACCACTTGTGTAGCCACATATTTGTGTGCTGTATTCTCTTGTTCTTCCCCTCACTAGCATGTGGCACTGGAGTAATCTGCAGATTACCACTGACATGGTGCTGGTTTTTAAATGTTTTCCTCACTCTCTATAATTACTCAGCAGGACCTCATCTCTGTTTCCATCTATGTCATTTGTGCCAATGTGCACAATGACTTCTGGCTGCTCCCCATCTTGAGATCGTTCTGCAGCTGCTCTGAGATATCCTGGACCCTGGTGTCTGGGAGGCAACACACCATCCTGGATTTCCATTTGCTGCCACTGAATCTCCTCTCTGTCTCAGTAACTATCAAGTTTCCTATCACTAAGGTCTGTTTAGCTTTACTCTTTCCTGCTGTGCCCCAGAGCCAGTCATCATGCCACTGACCTGGCTACTGCTTCTTTCCCCTGAACAGTCATCCCCTCCCAAAATTGGTTTTGGGGGAATGGCCACAGGGGATTCCTGCACTCTGTGCCTATTTGCTTTGTCTTTCCTGGTGGTCACCCAGCTATGCTTTACCTGCACCTTAGGTGTGACCACCTCCCTAAAAGTCTTATCTATGTAGCGCTTTGCATCTCAGGTGATCCTGAGTGTATCCAGCTCCAGCTCCCTAACACGGTCTCCCAGGAGCTGCAGCTGGGTGCACTTCCCCCAGGTATAGTTATCAGGGTTGATGGAAGTGTCCCTAAGTTCCTACATCCTGAAGGGGAAACATGTGACTGCCCTAACTGCCACCTCAACTGCTGTAAGACTAATATGGAAAGTTAAAAGGACTTTTAAGTGAGGTAGTTGATTGTGAGATTATGATCCTGAATCTTAATGAAGCAATGTACGATTGCATGAGTTGGCTGTAATAGATTGGGAAATGTTACTGAAGGAAATGACAGTGGTTAGACAATGGCAAGCATGTACGAATGGATGAACCACAAAAAATGTTTAGGAGAAAGTGAGGACTGCAGATGCTGGAGATTAGAGTCGAGAGTGTAGTCCTAGAAAAGGACAGCAGGTCAGGCAGCATCCGAGGAGCAGAAGAACCGATGTTTCAGGAAACTTCCTGATGAAGGGCTTATGCCCGAAACATCGATTCTCCTGCTCCTCGGATGCTACCTGACCTGCTCTGCTTTTCCAGCACCGCATTCTTGACTACAAAAATTGCTTACTCCTGTGTGGCGCAAGAGTGCAAAAAGAACAGTAGTTAAACCGTGGCTTACAAGTGAAGTTGGAAATATTATTAGATGCAAAAAAAACCAAATTGACAAGAAGAAACAATAGACCTGACGGTTGGTAACAGTTTAGAAGTCAGCAAATGCGCAGGAAGAAGTAGAAAGTAGAAAATGAGAGTGAGCTTGTGGGGAGCTGAGAACTATAGAAACTTTTAGAGTCATTTCTATAAAGAGGAAACAATGATTGGTGAAAACTAATGTATATCCCTTACAATCAGAAATGGGGGAATTTATAATGGAAACAAAGAATGGCTGATAAACTAATTCATACTTTCCTTCTGAAATATAATAGATGCATTTGTTGTGATTTTTCAAAAATCCTTGGATTCTGGAGAAGTATTGGAGAATTGGAAAACTACCGTAGTCATACAGCATAGAAGCAGGCCTTTCAGTCCACTGTGTCTCTGCTGACCAACAAACACCAAACTACACAAATCCCACTTACCTACACTTGTTCCATAGCCTGCTGTATTCTGGCATTTAAGTGTGTTGCATGCTTCTTCCACCCTCTGTGTGGGGGGAAAAAAAAATCCTCCAATCTTCCCTAAATAGCTTACTCCTCCCCTTAAACTTATGCCCTTTTGTCTTGCACATGTCTGCCATGGGGGAAAAATGCTCACTTTCTACCCTATTTAGAACCCTCATACCTAGTCTCTCCACACAACTGAGACTTTCCATTCCATGCAACATCCTGTTTCTCCTCTGCACCCTCTCCAGTGCAATCATGTTCTTCTAATTGTGTGGCAACCAGAGCTGCACATAGTATTCTACTGTTGCCTCGTCAATTTATAACATTTTAACAAACCTTTCTCGCTCCTATATTCTACACCCTGCCTAATGAAGGCAAGCATCCATATACCACCTTCACCACTCTATCTTTGAGGAATCTGTGGGCCGGTACACTGAGATCCTTTTGATCCTAAGTATTTCGTATGATGCCACCATTCTTTATGTATATCTTTCCCTTATTAGACCTCCCAAAATGCATCGCCTCATACCCGTCAGGATTAAATTCCATCTGCTATTGTTCTACCCTATTTATCAGCTGATTGATACCAGACTGTAATCGAAGACCATTCTTCTTCACATCAGCAATGCTCCAATTTTTGTGTCTTCTGCAGACTTACAAATTAGACCTTTTTGTATTCGCATCCAGGTTTGTGATGTACATAACAAACAACAAGGGTCCCTGCACTAATACTTACGGTACACAGCTGGTCACATGCTTCCAGTCACAAAAACAAACCTTCACCATCACTCTTTGTCTCTTGTCAAAGACCTTACTGAAGTCCATGAAAACCACATCAACTGCAATACCTTCAATATATTTAGTAACCTTTTTTAAAAAAATCAAATAATTTAGTCAGATGGAATCTTTCTCTATAAAATCTAAAAATACAGATTTTCTAGAGAAAGATCAATCCCTGACGTTCCAAGAATTGATTAATCCTTTCCCTTAGACATTTTTCCTATGATTTCCCTATCACTGACAACAGCCTAACTTGCCTGTAATTACCTGGCTTATCCCTGCTGCCCTTCTTGAACAAAGGAACTACATTCGCTGTCCTCCAGTCATCTGACAAGTCATTTCTGGCCAGTGAAGACTTAAATATCCCTGCCAGAGCCCCAGCAATCTCCTCTCTTACCTTCCATGTACTTGGAGCACATTGCATTAGGCCCTGGGGATTTATGCACCTTTATGCCTGCTGGAATAGCTAATACTTCCTCCATATTAACCTTAATGTTTCAGAATCTCATGTATTATGGAAGAGACTAAGCCCCCTTCAAATATATCAAAAAGATAGCCTAAGCCCTAACTTTTATTTTATTGAAAGCTGTGTTCCAGGTGTAATTTGATAGGTTACGCTACTTGGCTTTAAACAAAACACACTTGAAAATAAAACGAGAGAAAAAGAACTTATTAACAGAATAATAGAGTCAACAGGCAGCTCCCAGACACAGGAAAAAAAACAGACTAGCCAAGGGACTCAACTACAACCATAGGACGCAAAAACAACAGACTTCCTACCTGCACTAGAATGTACACACAGAACTAATGTGCTAACCAAAGAGACACAGCAAGCAGTCAGGCAAACCATTGTACCCTTACTAAAAATAAAAGACAAATTAACAACCTCATCACCAAGAGAGAGAAGCCCTAATAACACTCAAAAAGGGCAAGAACATAATCATTGTACCAGCATCTAAAGGCAGAATGACGGTTATTACAGACAACACCAAATATATTCGGAAAGCAGAGAAACAACTTGTAGATACTAATACCTACCTACAGAGGGAGTATGACCCCACGCCACAACTAACCAATAGAATGAACAGCACACTACTGAACCTACAAAAAAAATCCTGATAGCCAGGATTGACCTTCAAAGGATGAAATCAGAAGGCTACTACATCCCAAGATTTTACAGCTTACCCAAGGTACACCAACCAGACCCATTATGGCACTTCCAGGATCTCCATCATATAAACTGGCAAAAGAACTCCAACAAAAACTGAAACATCATATCAGCGGATCCAAACATGCCATACAATCATCATAGGAATTCCTAGACAACATCAATAACAAGAACATAGACAAGGATGAAGCATTCAATGTAACAGCACTGTTCACTTCAATTGACAAAATTCTAGCCAGAGACACAATAGCCAACCTCCTGGATGAACAGAATAGACAACACGATGGGGGAAACCTATCCAAAAGGACTGCATACTCAAACTACTAGACCTGTGCTTGACGGCACACTTCACAATCAACAATCGAATGTATGAATGGATCAATGGGATACCTATGGGCTCACCTATTTCCTGGTTCATAGCAGATGCAGTGATGTAAAGACTGGAACAAACAGCCCTCCTACAAATCCGATCCAAACTCTAGATCAGATATGTGGACGATACTTTTGTAATTATTTAGAGAACAGGGATCAAATTTATGAGATAGGAGAAAACCAACTAACAACTCCTATTCTTGGATGTGATGGTAAAAAGAACATAGAATGGTGAATGCACTCAAGAAAGGCCACACACATGGACCAGATCTTGAACTACAAGAGCAACCACCCGAACACACAAGAAGCTGCATTAGGACCCTGTTCAAATGGGCTACAACGCACTGCAGCACTGTTGACCTGTGAAGAGAGGAAGAACACCTCTACAGAGGCTTCACCAAGAATGGATATCCCTGCAACTTCATCTGCAGATGCCTAGCAGAAAATGCGATGAGGACATACCATGATCCAACATAATAGCTATGTTATCTTGTATAATAAACGTCTCAGAACGAGCAGGGAGAAAGTGAGGACTGCAGATGCTGGAGATCAGAGTCGAGAATGTGATGCTGGAAAAGCACAGCAGGTCAGGCAGCATCTGAGGAGCAGAACACAATCAACATTTTGGGCATATGATGAAGGGCTTCTGTCCGAAACGTTGATTCTCTGATGCTGCCTGACCTATATTTTTCCGGCACCATTCTCTCATCTCAGAACTAACAGCCAGACTTCTCCAACCACTCAGATTCATGACTGCTCATAAACTGACAGCCATGCTCAGACAGCAGCTCACCAGAATAAAAGACTCTATATCCATCATGTGCAAGACTAACAAAATTTACAAGATTCCATGCAAGGACTGCACGAAACACTATGTAAGACAAACAGGCAGACAATTAGCAAACCGAATCCACAGACAGCAACTAGCCACGAAGTGCCACGCCCATGTACATAGATGACAAGTACCACAAATGCGGCTGGGACAACACAACAATCATAGGACAAGCTAAACAGAGGGCAGCCAGAGAATTTATGGAAGGATGGCAAGCATCCAGAGACTCTGTCAACAAACACACAAACCTAGATCCAAAATACCGGCCACTATATAATGAGCAATCGGAAGCAGCAGGAATGGAACCAAATAAATCCCAGAAGAGACAGTACAGCAGCACTTCACGGGAGGCTCCAAAGCACTGAAGATGTCACCTGGATAGGGGACAAAACGTCTGCAAATCACCTTCCCAGCTCAGCAAACATACCCACAACTACAGCAATAATAGATTAACTACTAATTTCCAATACAGTAACATTCCGTAAACACACCTTTGGTACAAGCACGTAAAATAGATTGTCTCACGTGCCATGTTTCACCAGTCCAGGAGGAAAGAACATCAAGAGCAAATTCTGGCAGAGTGAAAGAACTCCAACGTTTTGCTATAGCAGGGAGAGAAGTACAGAAGCTTCAAAGCCTCAACAACTACTGAAAGCTAAATTAAACCCTGAGTCAAAGGGAGTTTCTGTTTCTGCTGTTTCTGTTGCTCCAACTTTTTAAATAAAACCCAAAGGGCTTTCCAGTTGCTTACTTTATTGGCTTGGAACAGACTGCTCTGCACTGTCTCAACCTCCCTTCAGTTTAAAAAACGCAGGACAAAATACACCTCTGAAAGCCGTAGTATCGTCATATACCATCTCAATTGAAATCCCTGGCTACAATATCTTTCTCTTTTGTAAAATAAGATTAGAAATATTCATTTAATACCTCACCCATGTCCTCTGGTTCAATGCACAGGTTGTCTTTTTCTGGTACTAATAAGCCCCTAGCTTTCCCTGGTAATACTTTTGCTCTTTAGTCATAAAATGCTTGGGTGTTTTCCTCAATGCTACCTGCCCAAACCGCTCTTTGCCATCCTAATTTCCTTTTTAAGCACCCCCATATGCATGCTATACTCCTGAAGGATCTCCTCTGTTTTTAATGCTCTATACCACCTTTTATGCTTCTGTTTTTTTTTAAATCAAGCTCTTGCAGAGAATGCTGACCTTGAATTTTTTAGATTAGATTAGATTACATTACAGTGTGGAAACAGGCCCTTCGGCCCAACAAGTCCACACCGACCCGCCGAAGCGAAACCCACCCATACCCCTACATTTACCCCTTACCTAACACTACGGGCAATTTAGCATGGCCAATTCACCTGACCCTGCACATCTTTTGGACTGTGGGAGGAAACCGGAGCACCCGGAGGAAACCCACGCAGACGCGGGGAGAACGTGCAAACTCCACACAGTCAGTCGCCTGAGGCGGGAATTGAACCCGGGTCTCAGGCGCTGTGAGGCAGCAGTGCTAACCACTGTGCCACCGTGCCGCCCATAAATTCTCAGTCAGTTCTGCTATAACACGTGCTTCTTCAATGAGAATTGACTTTAATGCATTTGAAGAATTTAGCCCATTATTTGTAGAATATTTTCTTACCTGTATTGGCTATAACGTGATTCCGGCAAAATCAGTTTAAGTGGTGTGGCTATTGCGTGATTTTCTTATAATGCAAGATCGCATGAGAATGGAACTATTGCATTATATCAGAATATCGGAATGGACTGCACTACTTTTAAAGATTCCCACTTTCCAAATGTAGATTTAACTGTAAGTAGCAGCTCTCAATCTATCTTTGACAGATCCTGCCTAATGATATTGAAATTGGCTTTAACCCTATTTAGACACTTCGGTTTTGCACCCTTTTGATAATGACTTTGAAACATAGCAGGCTGGTCAGTATCTCCAAAATGTTTGCCCATTGATACTTCGGCTACTTGACTGGCTTCATTCCTGAGAATTAGGCACACTACTACTCCATTTCTCATAGGACTATCTATGTATTGTCACTAAAAGGTCTGCTGGATACACTTTTGCCATTTATTCCTTTCACAGGCAGGCAACCCCAGTTAATGTTAGCAAAGTTAAATCCCCTTCAAGTACAACCCTATTACTTGAATGCCTACATATCTGCCCAGCTATCATCATCTGACTGCTGGAAGACCGGTAGTCAAGTCACTCAGCTCTTTTTTCATTTCTAAGCTCTGTCACATTTGAAGAGCCTTCTATGACATCCTCCCTTGTTACTGCATTGATGATTTCCTTTATCAATAATGCTTTGCCCCCACTTTCTTACATTATCACTACCACATCTCAAACACCTCATCTACTGTGTCCGTTGCTCTCGATATGGTCTCCCCTACACTGGGGAGACAGGATGCCAACTGACGGAACGTTTTGGAGAACATATCTGAGACCCATGCATTAAACAACTCCACCACCCTGTGGCTGACCACTTCAACTCGCCCTTCCACTCTCACAAGGACATGTAAGTCCTGGGCCACCTCCACTGCCAAAGCCTAGCCACCTGCTGCCTGGAGGAAGAATACCACGTCTTCTGCCTTGGAGCCTCCAACCACATGGAATCAATGTCGATTTCATCAGTTTCCTCATCTCCTCTCCCCCTACCTTATCCCAGATCCAACCCTCCAACTCGACACCGCCCTCTTGAACTGTCCTCCTGTTCATCTTCCTTCCCACCTATACACTTCACCCTCTGCTCCGACCTTCATCTACCTATCCCTTCTAGCTGCCTCTACCACTAGCCCCCACCTACCCAGGCTCAACCATCTCCACTACCCTCCCATTTATCTCTCAGCCCCTTGGCATCCCCCCTCCAACATTCCTGATGAAGGGCTTATGCCTGAAATGTAGACTCTACTGCTCCTTGGATGCTGCCTGACCTTCTGTGCTTTCCAGCGCCACACTTTTTGACACCTCCAACTCCATTGAGCTATCAGTCCTGCTCTTCCTTCAATGATGTCTCAGTGATTGCAGCAATATCATATTCCCACATGTTTATTACCTCTCTAAGTTCATCGCCTTACCAGTCAAGCTCTTTGCATTAAAGTGGATACACAGTTTGGCATTTTGGACCTCCCATGTGCCTTGTATTCCTTCTATATTTGATTGGACCTTGTTTTTAAATTTACATCTACTCTGTGCCGTATTCCTTTGTCAGATTGGTTTAAAATTTCCCCAACAGCATGAGCAAAGCTCCCAGCAAGGATGTTGGACTGATTATCTTTGGAATGTCTTGCCATAGAGAGCTGTTGGAGCAGAGTTTGTGTGTAAATTTAAGACTGTTACAGATCAATAAGGGAATCAAGCGTTACGGGCAAAGGGCAGAGAGGTGGACATGAGGAATGTCAGATCAGACATGATCCTCTTGAATGGCAGAGCAGTTTCAAGGGCCGAGGTGCTGAATCGCCTACTCCATTCCTATTTCTTATGATCATTCTGGTTCAGAGGCATCCCTGCCAGCTTTTACAGGTCCATTTATATCGGAAGCTGTCCCAATGATCTAAAAATCTAAAGACTTCCTTTCACTATCCTTTAGCCAATGTGATACTCTTATCCAAAAATGGATAGAGGCAAAAGGTGGCTAATTAGCTTAACATTTATTGTTGGCAAAAAGCTGAAAATAATTAGTGAGGAAGTAGTAGCAGCACATTTGGAAAGTCATAACCTCATCTCACAGAGTCAGTATGGCTTATGAAAAAATTATCTTCCTAGTTCATCAGAGTTTTGAAGCAGACTTGACTGGAGCAAATAGAGGATACATAGTCGATGCATTGTATTTGGAGTTCCAGAAGACATTCAAAATTCCTCACAAAAGATTACATCATTAAATAAGAGCCCATGTGTTGGAGGTAGTAAAATGGTGTGGATTGAAAATTGGCCAATGCTTCTTGGTCAAAAGTCGTCATAGGGTACTAAATGCTTTAGTAGATTACTTCAGATAATCTGTCTTGAAATGGACTTTAATCTCTCTGCAAATAGCATTTGCTCACCAGGAACCTACTCACTGAAGCTCAGTTTGGTTCTGCTAGGACCACTATTCAGAGATCACTCAATCCTCAGTCTGAATATGCCTCGAATAGGATGACAGAGAGCATGGCATTGTAATTAAAAAAAAGGGCTGTGGGGAAAGGTGTTTCTATTAGCATCATTGTCCTTGCAGAAATCTGGCATGGAAGTAAAATGCCTCTGTACTGTTGTAACCATTCTGAGATTCTATGGGTAAAAAGACCTACATGTGCCAGGTGGACTGAGAATGACTGGCCTGAAATGGAAGTGTTTGCTGATTATTGCATAGTTATACATTACCTTTCACAACAGCTCCAGTATTGCATATAGCATGACCTGGTCAGCATTCAGACTTTGACTTTCATGCCATGCATGTGTCAGGCAATGAGCATCTCTCTTTGATATTCAGTGGCATTATCATTACTGAAGCCCTGTTATTATCCTAGGGGTTTCAGTTGACCAGAACATAATCCAACCAATCACTTGAGTATTATGTGTACAAGAGTCCGTCAGAACCGGGGAATTTAGTTGTGAGTAACTTGCCAAAAGACTTCCAAAATCTGTCCATGAGCAAGCCATGGGAGTATGATAAAATACTCCCATTTTCAAAAAATTAATTCATGGGTTACCCATTTGTAATTGCCCAGAGGGCAATTGAGAGTCAACCACAATACTCTGGGTCTGGAGTCACATGTAGGCCAGACCAGGTAAGGATGGCAGTTTCCTTGTCTAAAGGGCATTAGTGAACCAAATCGTTTTTTTCGACAATCGAACCATAGTCACCATCAGACCTTATTTGCAGATTTTCTTTTAAGTGAATTCAGATTCCACCATCTGTCATGGTGCGATTTGAACCTGGGTCCCCAGAATACTATCTGGATTTCTAGACTAACAGTCTAGTGATAATAGCACTAGGCCATCGCCTTCCTACTTGCATGAGTATATGAAGCTCCAACAATCCTTAAGAAGCTTGACACCATCCAAAACAAAACAGCATGTTTGATTGGCAGCCTATTCACTACCACAACTGCACTATGGTTGCAGTGTGCACCATTTTCAAGATTTTCAGTAACAATTTTCCAAAGCTCCTTTAGCATATTTTTGAAATGTGTAACTTCTATCACCTAGAAGATCAAGGGCACATGGAAACACCATTACCTTTGAGTTCTCCAAGCTACAGTCATTCTAATTTGAAACTTTGTCATTGTTCATCGCTGTCATTGTGATAAAGTTCTAGAACTCACTCCATAATGGTCCTATGGTGGCTCAAGGAGGAGGCTGGTCACTATAATTCAAGGGTAATTAGGGAAAATATTTGCTTTCTTTGTCAGTGACATCCACATCCCATGAACACATTTGAAACGTGTTGTTAAGGCTGATGCATCCTGATGACAAAATTGTTGGGCTCATAGCTGATGGCCTTAAATTTGGATACTCCTCAAGGGCAATACTGCAAAATTTGCTGGTAATTATAGATACATTGCTTCATTATGGCAATTGTCTCCTCCTGCAGCAACATGGATCCTGTTGTCGGTCAATGCTGCAGCTGTGCCCAGGCTCTTGTCAGTATTCATGAATCATATCTAAAGGTGTTGTTTCCTGTTACCCAGCTTATCACCCATTTGCGTTATACTTTTCTCCATTAATGGAATGCAGGCATCACTGCATGGAGCATCATTTATTTTCCTCCCCTAGTTGCTCTTGAGAATTTGGTGTTGAGCTGCCCTCTAGAACTGCTGCAATCCATGCGGGGCAGGTATCCCCATAGTACCGTTAGGAATGGAGTTCTAAGAGTTTGACCTAGTGGCACTAATGGAATAATATATTTCCAAGTCAGGATGTAGATAGCTTGGAATGAAACTTGCAGGTGGTGGTGCTCCCATATATTTGCCCCCTTCGTCTTTCTAGAGATTATGAATTTGAAAGGTGCTAAGGAACCTTAGTGAATTTTCACAATGCGTATTCCTTCTTACTTCTGTTGTAGGAAAGGCTTTGGAAAGGATTATAAGAGATAAGATTTATAATCATCTAGCAAGCAACAATTTGATTTTAGATAGTCAACATGGTTTCGTCAAGGGCAGGTCATGTCTCACAAACCTCATTGAGTTTTTTGAAAAGGTGCCCAAGCATGTAGATGAGGGTAGGGCAGTTGACGTGGTATAGATGGACTTCAGTAAAGCCATTGATAAGGTTCCACATGGTAGGCTGTTGGAGAAAATGTAGAAGCATGGGATTGAGGGTGATTTAGCAGTTTGGATTAGAAACTGGCTTTCTGAAAAAAGGCAGCGAGTGGTGGTTGATGGAAAATATTCAGTCTGGAGTCCGGTTACTAGTGGTGTGCCACAAGGATCTGTTTTGGGACCACTGCTGTTTGTCATTTTTATAAATGACTTAGAGGCAGGAATAGGTGGATGGTTTAGTAATTTTGCAAATGACACTAAAGTCAGTGGAGTAGTGGATAGTTTGGAAGAATGTTACAGATTGCGGGGGACTTGGATAAACTGCAGAATTGGGCTGAGTGGTGGCAAATGGAGTTCAATGCAGCTAAATGTGAGGTGATGCACTTTGGGAATAATAACAGGAAGGCAGAGTACTGGGTCAATGGAAAGATTCTTGGTAGTGTAGATGTGCCGAGGGATTTTGCAGTCCATGTACAGAGATCACCGAAAGTTGCCACCCAGGTGGATAGTGCTGTTAAGAAGACATATGGTGTGTTAGGTTTCATTGGTAGAGGGATTGAGTTCCGGAGCCGCAATATCATGCTGCAAATATACAAAACACTAGTGCGGCTGCACTTGGAATATTGTGTACAGTTCTGGTCGTCATGTTTCCGGAAGGATGTGGAATCATTGGAAAAGGTGCAGAGGAGATTTACCAGGACATTGCCTGGTCTGGAGGGAAGGTCTTATGAGGAAAGGCTGAGAGAATTGGGTCTGTTCTCACTGGAAAGAAGATGATCAGAGGATTAGATAGGGTAGACAATGAAAGTCTTTTTCCTAGGATGATGACGTCAGCTTGTACGAGGGGGCGTAACTACAAATTGAGGGGTGATAGATTTAAGACAGATGTCAGAGGCAGGTTCTTTACTCAGAGAGTGGTAAGGGTGTGGAATGCCCTACTTGCTAATGTAGTTAACTCAACCACATTAGGGAGATTTAAGCAAAACTTGGATAAGCACATGGATGATTTTGGGATAGTGTAGGGGGACAAGCTGAGAATAGTTCACAGGTCGGCACAACATCGAGGGCCGAAAGGCCTGTTCTGCGCTATATTGTTCTATGTTCTATATTGTAGATAGTATATGCTGCTTCTATGCATTACTGGAGCGGCTAAATGTTTGTTTATGAATGTGGTGGTCAAGCAGGCTCCTGTATCTTGGATGGTGTCAAACTTCTTGAGTGTTGTCAGAATTGCATTCATTTGGAGTTTGTGACCATAAAATGAGCATGCGGAAGAGTGAAATTTTGGAGGCGTTCAGGACCATAAAACCAGTAGGAGTCAGAGTTAGAGCTAACTCCAACAGAGGAACCCTGCCATTATTTGAAAAGGCTGACAGAACTGCCCTCTGTGGAAAGCAGAAAACTGATTGGTAGGTAATTGGTAAATTTTTTAGAATTATAGAATCCTTACAGTGTGGAAACAGGCCCTTTGGCCCAACAAGTCCACACTGACCCTACAAAGAGTAACCCACCCAGACCCATTCTCCTCCCCTGTTATCCTATATTTACCTCCGGCTAATGCACCTAACCTGGACATCGCTGAACACTATAGGCAATTTAGCATGGCCAATTCACCTAACCTGCACATCCTTTTGATTGTGGGAGGAAACCCGAACACCTGGAAGAAACCCATGCAGACACAGAGTTTGTACAAACTCCACACATACAGTTGCCTGAGGTTGGAATCGAACCCACGTCCCTGTTGCTGTGAGGCAGCAGTGCTCACCACTGAGCCACCATGCTGCCCCCCATTTTAAAGTTGCATGAAGAAAAGATGAGATCAGTCTCTCTTTTTAAGGACTTAAATAATTTTCTACTTGACTTAAATTTAGGGTAAGAGTATTTTAACTGAAGGTATGGTAGGGGAGCTGAGTGTTGACCATTACACAATCTGCAGTATGTGGGAAGTTGTAGGTGCTCCTGGAAGTCTGGATGACCACATCTACAGGAAGTGCGCCGCATTTGGAGCATAGACATTAACTAGAGGCACAGAAATGCTTCCATGATACTGAGTGTTACGTGCATGGAATGTTTTTAGATGGGGTCACCCCCCAGCTTGACCAAGTGAAGTCAGTGAAGAAGGGGGGGTGATGACTAGTCAGAAGGAGGGAGGTGGACAGGTAGTCTGGAAAGCTCCAGAGTGTTTTGCACTCAAAACAGTTTTTGTGGGTTGGAAAACAGTTTATTTGGGGAGCATAGACAGAACTCAGCTACCACTTCTTTTTTTTTTAGATTAGATTACAGTGTGGAAACAGGCCCTTCGGCCCAACAAGTCCACACCGACCCGCCGAAGCGAAACCCACCCATACCCCTACATTTACCCCTTACCTAACACTACGGGCAATTTAGTATGGCCAATTCACCTGACCCTGCACATCTTTGTGATGTGGGAGGAAACCGGAGCACCCGGAGGAAACCCACGCAGACACGGGGAGAACGTGCAAACTCCACACAGTCAGTCGCCTGAGGCGGGAATTGAACCCGGGTCTCTGGCGCTGTGAGGCAGCAGTGCTAACCACTGTGCCACCGTGCCGCCCATGTGAGGTAAGGGTTGAGCAATTCCTTGCCATAGAGCGCTTTGAGGGCAGAGTCCTTGTGTATATTTAAGATTGAGATAGAGCTGTGATCAGTAGAGAAAATGCAGGAAAGTGAATATGAAGAATATTGGATCAGCCGTGATTCTGCTGAATGGCAGAGCAGGGTCGAGGGGCAGAACAGTCTATTCATTTTCCTATGTCTTGTGTTCAAATTGACTTCCAGGTCAAGATCCATTACTTCATTTGGCCATGTCAGGGCAAATTTTAAACCTCTACAAATTCCAATAGACGTTTTTAAAATCATGAGAGACATGGACAGTGCGATTAGTTAAGGTCTTTTCCCCAGATTAGGGGAGTCCAAAACTAGAGGGTAAAGGCTGAAGATGAGAGGGGATAATAGATAGTAGTGAATTTCTGGAATGAGCTGCCAGCGGCTGGTATTATACCATTTAAAGGCATGCGGATGAGTATTTAAATAGTAACGGTTGAGAGGGATATGGGCCAAATGCTGGCAAATGGGACTAGATTAATTTAGGATATATGGTTGGCATGGACTGAAGGGTCCTTTTCCATGCTGTACATCTTTATGACCAAAGGATGAATTTTCCACCAGCATTTTATGTGATAGTGAACAGCAAACAACCTTTTCCATTACTATTCACAGCGGTTTCAGTTCTCTTTTTTTTGTCTAAGATTTCTGAGTCAGTAAATCTGAGAGTCTGCATAAAGTCAGACAGTTGTTTCTGTTTCTGTAGAATTACATTTCACACTTGGATTTCACTAATACTTGCCTTGGACCCTTAGTTTCAATGGAAACTAGTGTAAACTAGACAGAATTATCAGGAAATCGCAAACTCAATTTTATCTTGAATCGTACAAAGCAGTTTAAAACAATATTATCAAACTTCACATTCAAAACAAATTCAAAGGAACTTCTTTACTCAAGCATTGTTGGAAAAAAATGGAACTGCTGCTTTAGCTGTGATTGAAGCAAACAGTATAGATACATTTAAGAGACAGCTAAAATGAGCATTTGGCAACAAAAGCTTATGATAGATTTACATAAATAGGTAGAAACACACTTGAAGTGTAAAGTCTTGCATTGACTGGTTGGGGTGAATGTTCTATTTCTGTGTTGATATATCTTGCTGTGTAGATATGAATTAGTAGTAATGACCTCTGTTTACACCATTTGTTTTCATCTTCCTGCTTTCAATTTCTGCCACGTGACATGGAGATACGTATGCTCATAAGTAGGAAGAAAGTGAAGAATCAGAGTCAAAATGTGTGGAGCTGGAAAAGGCACAACAGCTCAGGCAGCATCCAAGGAACAGGAGAGTCGACGTTTCGGGCATAAGCCCTTCATCAGGAACACAATAGCAGATGTCAGCGTGAAAAGTGATATGGTCAGAGAAAAAAAACACTTTCGGTCCATTTAAGCTAAACTTCCAGACTCTTTAAGATGCTTTTACATTTTGCCTTGCTGAATGATGTAGATATTATGTTCTTATAATATGTAGAATCACAACAATAACAGCACTGAATAGATGCTATTCAGCCCACAATGTTTCTCGCAATTTTCTGCAAGTGGAAACTCAGCTATTCCTAATTCCCCATTCTTTCCCCATGGCCTTACAATATTTTTTGTGTTTATCAAACTCCAATTTTATTTGCCTCCATCATACTGTCAGGTAGTGTATTCCAAATCCTAATTACTTTCGAAATAAAACGTTTTCCATTCTCTAGCAATTAGTTCTTTTGTCCAGCACCTTGTATCAAAGTCCTCTGATACAGTTTCTCTTCATCCCACTCTGTCTAGAATTTCATATGATTTTGGTTTACTTGCTATTTTCACATTTGAAGTCTGCAATCAGCTTATCTGAGGGTGTCTCCTGTGCCTCTGGAACAAGGTAGGTAATGTACCTGACACTAAGAAGTAGTATTGCTGTGTCAGATATGTTGGAGTTATCAGATTTGTCTTTTTTCAAAAACTGCATTGAGGTCAGCTGTTTTATCACGTGGTTGCTCTCATTTATGTATTTTTTGATGTGCAATGAAGGTAACTGAATTATTTTTATTATTGTATCATAATTTTTATTTCCTCTCATTTCAGGACATATGACATAGGATGAACACTGCTCATCGCCTGATATCACCTGTGTTGTTGTCCCTTGTTCTGCTTACTTTTGGGTTTGATGTCAGTGAGAACATATGTTCCACATTGGTTTCTGGAGTTCTGCACAGGTCATTCTCACTACGGGACATATTTCCTAAAGTCTTTTCTGGCTGCTCTTGGACTATTGAAAACCCAGATCCCACAAAATATTCACTTTACTTAAAATTTCATAAAGAGAAACAGATTTGCTCCTATACCTCTCTGATGGTACTGCAGTTGGATCACTACATTCCGAACCAGACCTGTAGCACGTTGGATTACATCGATTATGATGCTGTTAACTTGTGTGAAACAAGGAATTTGTTTACGTTTTTACAGTTTGATAAAGATTTTGTACAATTTTGTCTAACTTCTGAATCAGTTTTGACTGAACATCTCGGCAAAAATGCAATGGAATTTCAAATCTTAGAAGTTATTTTACTCAATAATGAGAATTCTAGCCAGTTTGGCTGTGGAATATTGTGCCATTGGTTTGAAAGCTGCCTGAGCAAGAGAAATCGTTATGAACCATGTGGAATTAATTACTCAGGGTGTCCATGCCCGGACATACATGAAAATGAGTCTGACTCATCCACGACACTGCCTTTCATCGAGAATGAGTTTGTGGCATCAAAATTACATTCCAGAAATGTAAATGATTTTAATGTTGAAAAGGTTGCAGCAAAAGCTGGTAAGTGTGGATCGGTGTTATGTGCAGCTTTATCGTATGGTTCGGTTGTTGTGCTATATGTGATATGAATCACTGATGGTTGATCAATACATAGAATGAAGATGAACAATATCGTTTGAGTGCTGTATGTTTGTCAATATTCCAAAATAATTTTCTACTATTTGTTACTTTTTCCTACAATCTACATTATGACTTCACTGAAATGAAAATTAAGATAAACTAATATACTTTAATGACAGTTAAGGACAAACCTGTAATCACCACTTAAACTTAAGTTTATGATAAGGAACATATTTTTCTGGTGGTATACTAGAAGCAATGATATTTATTTATTTATTTTTGAAAATGATAAAGCAGAGTTGTAATAATATTAGAGGTTGATTCATGTAACACATTGGGTAAAGAGCAAGACCTGTAATCCAGAGGTTATGGTAACACATTTGACCAGAGTTGAATGGAGTTTTAGCCTCTGTCGATATCTTATGGTTATTCCAGTTTATTTTTTATTTTATTTTCATGTATACCTTGGAAAGCAAGAGTTGTTGTAACATTT
Organism: Chiloscyllium plagiosum; assembly: GCF_037043375.1. NCBI lineage: Eukaryota > Metazoa > Chordata > Chondrichthyes > Orectolobiformes > Hemiscylliidae > Chiloscyllium > Chiloscyllium plagiosum. The sequence continues at coordinate 50,109,435 of NW_028270168.1, forward strand.
TTCTTTGACTCATGCCCAATGCATTCTGAATAACTGAAATGTGACTGGCAGTCTGCAAATCTCTGGAAAGTTGCATATGAAAAAACAAATACTTAGGCTAACTCCCAAAGCAACTTTGCTAGATGGAAGTAATAGTTGGTGATAGATGTATAGAGCTTATAGCCTTATTCTCTGACTGTCACATCAGAGACAATAAAAAAGACAAAGCCAAAATGTAAGATTTTGGTAGACAGTCAAGTGTAGAAATTCAAATTGGTGAAATTCAATTGCTGAAAGGTCAGCTGTTTTCTTTGCTTAAATCTGTGGCATGAGAGATGAAGGGAAGACTCTCATACTGTCAGCATTGGTTAGTGGAGTGAATTAAAGGAGGCAGTTGACATTGTTAGAATAATGAATAGAAGGAAGGCCCAGAGACAGTCAGCATCAGTTAGAAGACCTTTTGCATTTGTGTCCCCCTGTACAAAACAACTGTCTTTTGAGATAAATCGAAGTGTGACACTGCAGAGAAGTAGCCAGTTGCAGGTTAGCATGTTCCAAGGTCCAGGGCTACATGCTGAGGGATGCACTAAAGCTTGGGGCAGCTATCACCATGGTGCTATCTGGAAAGAGCATTGTCTAAAGTGTTTCTGGTAGAGCATAATGAAAAACTGTTCCTCTTTGAGAGAAACACAACCTCAATGGGAATGTAAATAGTTTCCTTTCATAATTAGAAAATGCCTTTTTGTTGCAATTGGTTTGAAGGAATGAGGAACATCAAACTTCTGCTGTATTTCTGCAAAGTCTGTATGGACTTGTACTGTATTTGTGTTTACTGACAGATAATTTATGAATAAAGTATATTTTGAAATAAACGAAATAGTTGGCTAGTGGATATTTTTCTTGATCTGTAAAATTCTTGCAAGTTGTTAGTGGTTGGAATATAAAATAAGGTTTAGGAGCAATTTTAAAGCATTGAGAGTAAGTGTTAACTTATTTTCCTTGTAATTTATAATTAAGTTATGCATTCTTGCTCTTATGTAGTAAAGGTTATTGGATTGCATGGTTTAAGTTAAGATTTAAGTATTATAAAATATATGGTAGTGAAAAGAGACATTCATTTATTGAATAATTAATTAACCATATAATTAATTAGTACACAGAACAGATGGCAGTGCAGGTGATGCGCTAGGATTGTGGAATATTGACATAAGTTTGATCCAGGGCAAATACATATACATTAAGTGTTTGCAGTTCAAGCAGCTTCAGCTCAGATATTATGAGCTGTGAGCCAAATCACTGCCCCTATGAGATATGAATGAATGATTTTATCGTCACATGTATTTTGCAGTGAGGAAAAACAGTAAAATACAGTGAACAGTTTTTCCACTGTCACCACACTCTGGTGCCATTTTGAATAGTTTTAAGAATAAAAAAGATATAGCTTTGAAAGCCCATCATTCCTGTTCCAACTCATCAATGACGCCTTTGTCACCATCCCTCCTCCATCATCTACACCGGACTCAACTGACATTGAAAGTTTGCCTCTCTTCAGGTGTCATCTTTCACTGCTGGGCTGATTCTCCTCTGCCTTTGACTCACTGCCACCTGCCTGGACCCAATCGCATCTCTCACTGTTAGATTCACTTCGTCAATGTCGATGTGATGCCCTGCTGCCATCAGCGCTGCACCGAACCAATGATAATGTCACCGATCCTAAGGTGCCATCTTTCACCATTGGGCCTACGTCGCCTCTGCTGATGTAGCAGCTGCCAATTCCAATGCTAGGTCCCATGCTCAACCCAGGGAAGGTCCTGTGAGGGCTAACTTGAGTCGGTGCTGGGCTCACCCGCTTCAGCCCTGAGGTCCACGCTGGGCACCCTCGCCACCAGCTTCTGGTGTTCGCTGGGCCCTTCGCCTCAAGGTCTGTACTGGGCCCGCTCACCGCCTAAAGGTCCATGCTGCGCTCCTTCACCGCTACCTTGAGGTCAGTGCTGGGCCCACTTGAGTCCATGCTGGGATTCTTTCCTGTTGCTGATGCCATCTGAGCTCTGGACAAGAGGTAAATAAAAAGAAAAAACAAAAAGATAAAGAAGAACTGATGAGCCCTAGCCAAGGACCTTGCTCTGCCACCGTGTCAGACAGAGGAAAATTACCTGGACACTTTATTCCTGACAGCAGTTATATCTTCTTGGATTAGGTCTTCTGATTTGATTACTGATCAGGAGAAGAAGGTTTAACACTTAGTGAGATAGGTAAGAGGGCCCAGAGGGTGAGAGCAGGAGACTCTGCTGTGGCAGTTTTCCAATTTGTATGCTTTGACCTTGTTTGCAGAAGAATGAGGGCTGTAGGGTGGATAAGCTAACTGACTGTGGCACTATGGTACAAATGGCCAGTCAAATAGGAGGAGCAGTACTTCATGTGGCAGTGAGGGAGTTCTAGGATTTTGACCCAGCAACTCTGCAGAAACAGCAATATATTTCGAATTCACCATGGTTAATGGCTTAGTGGAATTCTTGCTGATGGTGCATTTCCTTGTACCTACTGCCCTTATCATTCTAGCTGGTATTGGTAGTGGGTTTGGAAAGTGTAGCCCAAAGAGCCTTGGGCGACTATGTGTGTGGTGTTTGCACATTCTCCTGTGTCTGTGTGGGTTTCCATAGGGTGCTCTGGTTTCCTCCCACAGTCCAAAGATGTGCAGGTTAGATGAATTGGCCAAGCTAAATTGCTCATAGTGTTCAGGGATGTGTAGGTTAGATGCATTAGTCAGGGTAAATGTAGAGTAATAGGGTAGGGGAATAGGTCAGTGTGGACTTGTTGGGCCGAAGGGCCTGTTTCCACACTGTAGGGATTCTATGATTCTATTTTCCCAATTACCGATGTTAGGTAACGACATGTGAGTTAGATTGTTTCTTATCTCCTTCTCTTTGTAAATAAAGGTGACACATTGGCAATTTTCCAATCCTCTGGACTTTTCCAGATTCTAAGGATTCTTGGAAACTTACTACAACTAGATCCACTATCTGTCGCTATTTCCTCCAGTATTCAAGGATGCATCTCATCAGGTCCAGAAGACTTACCACCCTTTTGCCTCTTTAGGTTCCCTGGCAGTTTTTCTCTAATGCTAGTGATTATATTTATTTCTGCTACTTTTACCTATTTGATTATTTAATAATTTTGGAAAATTATGTTGTGCTACTGTCTTCTGTGAAGGCTATGCAAAGTATTTATTTAACTCCTCTCCATTTCTGCTTCCCCATTATTTTTCCCTGCATCAATCTCAAAGGGGCCAATGTTCACTTTGTCTTCTGTCTTTTTGTATATTTAAAGAAGTTTTTGGTATCTGCATTGATATAACTTAGGCATTTACCCTCAAAGTTTGTTTTCTTCCTTTGGCTGTTTTTTTGTTGGTTTTTAAAACAATTCCAAACCATCTGGCTTACCAGTAATGTTTGCCACATAGTATGTTTTTTCCCTTCAATTTGATGTTGTCCTTAATTTCCCTTGTTAACTGTAGTTGGCCTATCCCATTCCTAGAATCCTTCTTCCTCACTGGAATATATCTTTGCTGTGAGCCATGAACTACTTTCTTAAATGTCTGCCATACTCCAACGAATTCTACCCTCATTCCTTGCAAATTCCCTTCCAAGCCAGTCATCATCTTAACTTGGAAGTGGCATCACTGGATTAAAGAAATACCTCCCTAATGGCATTGTGGGTCTTTCTACAGCATATGGCTGTAGTAGCTCAAGGAAACAGTTCACCATCACCTATTCAAGGACTACTGGGGCCAGGCAATAAATGCCACTGATGGATTAAAAAAGCTGTGTGGATTTTAAAAAAAAGCCCCTTATTTAAGTTCAGCACAGTTGTTTCTGACCTCCTTTCTCCCACTTGAACTGAATACGAAATTCTACCATGTTGTGGTCACTTTTTCCTTGGGGATCTCTTACTCTGACATAATTTATTAAATCTGCCTTATTACATATCACCCCATCCAAAATAGCCTGATCCCTGGTTGGGACCATGACATCTTATTTCAGGAAACTGTCCACAATATTCTCTAAGAATTCTTCCTCATGGCTACCGCTGCTGATCTGACTACCTCAATCTGCATAAAGATGAAAGTCACCCATGATTAATATACTGCCATTGTTCCATGCCCTCTTAATCTATTGATTTATTCTCTGTCCCACAATATAATTACTGTTGGGTTGCCTTTAGACGACTACTTGGGAGATGTTGGAGAAGTCAGAGTTGATAAAATGTGTTGCTGGAAATAACACAACAGGCCAGACAGCATCTGAGTAGCAAGAGAGTCAGTGTTTCGGGCTTAACCCTTCATCAGGACTGGGAAGGGGAGAAAGGGGCTGTGAAATAAATAAGATGACGGGGTGGGGCTGGGGCTGGAGGAAAGATAGTTCGGATGGCGATAGGTGGGTGAAGGTAGGTGATTGTGATAGGTCAGTGGTAAGTACGGAGCGGATAGGTGGGAAGGAAGATGAACAGGTGGGTCAGGTCAAGAGGGTGGAGGTTTGGATCTTGGCTGGGGTGCTGGAGGGGAGATTTGGAAACTGGTCAATTCAATGGTGAGGCCCTGTGGTTGTAAGCTGCCAAGGCGGAAGATGAGGTGTTTCTCCTTCAGTTTGCGATTGGTCTTATTTAGGCAGTGGAGGAGGCTCAGAATGGATGAGAGAGGAGTTGAAATGGATGATTGTAGGAAGTTGGGGTTGATTAGTGCATATGGACCAGAGACGTTCCCTGAACTTTTCCTCGAGTTTGTGCTCAGTCTCTCTGATGTAGAGGAGACCGCATTGAGAGCAACAGATGCAGTAAATGAGGTTCAAAATATGCAAATAAATCTCTCCCAAACCTCTCCTAATTCTCCATTAGTTTAAAGCCCTCACTACGTTCCTGGTTATTTGATTTGCCAGGATACTGGTCCCAGTATCTGCCAAATGAAGCCCATTCCACCAGAACAGTTCCCTTCTATCCCAGAACTGATGCCAGTGACCCATGAACTAAACCCATTTCACCCGTAGCAATCTTTGAGCCATGCATTTAGCTCCTTGATTTTATTTATCATCTGCCAGTTTGCTCATGGCTTAGGGAGTTATTACTACCTTGGAAGTTCTCCTTTCTAATTTAGCTCCTAACTGTTCAAAATCTTTCAGCAAAGTTTTCTTTCTAGACCCATCAGTGTCTTTGGTACCAAGATGGATGACAACGGGTGGATCCTTCCCTCTCTCCACAACTTCTTCTCCAGTCCCGAGGAGGTGTTCTTAGCCTGAGCACCGAGGAAGCAAAACAACCTGCAGGATTCTTGCTCATGACTGCGCAAACATTATCTATCTCTCTTATTATACCACTGCTGAACATTGTGCAAGTCAGCAATTTCGAGTCAACCACATTGGTATGGGTCTAGAGTCACATGCAGGCCAGACCAGATAAGGGTGGCAATTACCTTCCCTAAAGGACATTAGTGAATCAGATGAGTTTTTCTTGCAGCAACAGTGGACTCATGGTCATCGTTGAACTCTTAAATCCAGATGTTTCACAGAATGCAAATTTCGCAACCTGCTATGGCAGGCTTTTGAACCCAGGTCCCCAGAATATCTCCTGGGTCTCTCGATTAATATTCTAGCTATAATATCACCAGGGGATTGCCTTCTCTGAAGCATTCAATACTGTTGTCTAGGCTTGAGCCAAAGCTGTAATGTGGCCAGGAGCTGAATGGCCCTGGTGGAACCCGAGCTGAATGGCCCTGGTGGAACCCGAGCTGAATGGCCCTGGTGGAACCCAAACTGAGTGAGCAGGCTATTGCTAAGCAGTGCTGCTTGATAGCAGTGTTGATGACACCTTCCATCACTTTGATGATCAAGAATAGATGGCTAGGTTGGTAAATGGTTGGGTAGGATTTGTCCTGCTTATTACAATACAAGAGAAAACTGGGCTATGTTGAGTAGATATTAGTGTTGTATCTATACTGGATCAGGTTGGTTCGAAGTGTAGCAAGTTCAGTGCACGTGCCTCAGTTCTGTTGCTGGAATGTTGTCAAGGGCCCGTGCCATTGCAGTATCCAGTTCCTCAGCTGTTTCTTGATATTACATGGACTGAATGTGTTGGCTGAAGACTGACATTTGTTTCTGATCTCTGATGAAGACCAATTGGATCATTCACTTGGTGCTTATGGTTAAGATGTTTGCAAATGCTTGAGACATTAGGATGATGACATCAGCTTGTACAAGAGGGCATAACTACAAATTGAGGGGAGATAGATTTAAGACAGATGTCAGAGGCAGGTTCTTTACGCAGAGAGTGGTAAGGTCGTGGAATGCCCTACCTACTAATGTAGTCAACTCAGCCACATAAGGGAGATTTAAACAATCCATTGATAAGCACATGGATGATTTTGGGATAGTGTAGGGGGACGAGCTGAGAATAGTTCGCAGGTCGGCGCAACTTCGAGGGCCGAAGGGCCTGTTCTGCACTGTATTGTTCTATGTTCGCTTTTGCACCAATATGTTTGGTTCCCCCATTATTGAGTAAAGAGATCTTGGAGTAACGTCTTCCTCCAGTAAGCTGTTAATTGTTCACCATCAGTTATAACTAACATGGCAGGGTTGCAAAGCTTAGATCTGATCTGTTGGTTTTAGAATTGCCTAGCTCTGTCTATCACTTAGTTCTTAACAAGTTGATATCTCATTCTTAGGTATGCCTTTGTGCTGCTTTTGACATGCGTCTGCATACTTTATTGAACCAGCATTGATCCCTCGCTTGATGGTCATGGTAAGTGGGGAAATGCCAGGTCATGAGTTTGAAGATTCTGTTGGAAAGTAATTCTGCTGCTGCTGATGACCCACAGTGTCTCCTACATTTGTTCAAAGTCCATCCCATTTAATACAGTGATAGTACTCCATAGCACACTTGGTGGGAAGATCATAGAATCCCGACAATGTGGAAACAGGCCCTTGGGCCCGACAAGTCCATACCGACCCCTACCCTATTACTCTACGTTTACGCTGACTAATGCACCTAATTGGGCCTTCTTCTCCACAAGGACTGTGTGGTGGCTGTTCTTACCAATACTGTCATGGACAGATACATCTGTGGCAGGCAGATTGTGAGGATAAGAACAAATACACTTTTCCATGATGGTGGTTTCCTCATCATTTGCTGCAACCCAGTCTAACAGCAATTTCATTTAAAACTCAACCATTTTGGTCCATAATGAGGCTGCTGAACCACACTTGGTGTAAGAGGAATTTCTAACCTAAAGTACATTCTGTGCTGTTGCTACCCTCAATTCTTCCTCCAAATGGTGTTCAGAATGGGGGTGGGTACTGATTCATCTACCAAGGAGCAGTGATAATTGGTCATCAATTTTACTTAATGTCAAGAGCAGCCAGGCTTTCATGTTGAGGACCGCTTGGGTAACTCCCTCCCTACTGTATACCACTTTGCCACTACCTCTGCTGAGTTTGCCCTGTTGGTGGAACAAGATATAACAAGGGAATTGTGTGTGAGATTTTGGGAGTATGACTATGTCTGGCTGTTCCTTGATTAGGCTGTGATGAGCACTAAAATTTAGTGAGGAATATTTAGGTTGAATTGAGCATGTTTAATGTTGTTGTTTCTGGTAGTTTCTTTTAGTTAGTGTGAGATGGTCCATACAGTTTTATTCCTTTTTAATGGTTGATACAACGGGTGGCTTATCGTGTCTTTCAAAAGGCAATTAAGAGTTCCAGAAGGCTGGAGTCTCATGTAGGCCAGACCTCGTAAGAACAACAATTCCTTTCCCTAAAGGATACTTGGAAACCAAACTGGTCTTTACAACAATCGACAATGGTTTCCTGGTCATTATTAGACTTCTATTTCCACGGGTAGAGTCTTATCAGACACTGAATGATGTGAATTATGGCAAGATTTATGGCAGAATCAGGAGAAATGTTTACCAAGGCCCATCTTGATAGTGAGAGCGTGTCTTTACGTCTTGTCCACTTTTCTCGAGAGGCATGGTGAGATTCTTGTTTGGCAGCAGTGAGTCTGTAATTGACAGACACTCAGTTAAACACTATAAACACCTGGTCAACAGCCCAACCCACCAGCAAGGACATTTTGCATTCAGCTCATGGAGCAGGCCAGAATGCATCTCTGGGCTCTTAACACATGCTCCAGCAGGTTCAAGAACAGCTTCTTCCCTGGAATCATTAGACTGCGGAATGGTCTAACTTCAGACTCCTGTGCAGTTATAAACTTGTATACCTTGCTATCTAAGCATCCTGTGATCTGTACATCATTGATTGCTATGATCTGCCTGCGCTGCTTATAACACACAGCTTTTCACTGTATTTAGATACATATGTCACAACTTTCACTCAATCTGAGCCGACCTGGATACCTGTAATATCCTATCTTGCATTGCTTTGCCTTTCCTTTTTGCACCGTTATTCCTGTAGCAGTGATACTATGCTCATATTACTGTCTTGCCATGCAATTTAGTACAAACACAGACCTCAAAACTTGTTATGGATTTGCTCAGGGAATCCTGCAGAGTGAGTTGATGGCAGCCTCTGAATCCAGACCCTGCTCAGAGTAGTCAAGAGTCAGGGTTCTCGACTCATAAGGGATAAGCAACCTAATGATGGGCAGCACACCACCCATCTTGACTCTTGCTGTCCAATTGTGATGGTTTTGTTCTGAAATGAGAGGTACCTGTTATGGAAGATGAAAGTGGGTGGCACAGCTATTACTCGTGCTGTGGCTGGGAAGGTGTCCTGAGCAAGTGAGAAGGACATTTCAGGTTAATGGTATCAGGTGGGTGAGTGCAAATGTGGAAGCGTTTTCATGCATTGGGAGAGCGGGAGAACATGAGCCTTGGTTGGAGTTAGCTGCAGTATCAGACAGAGAATGAGTCTGTGATTCTGAGAGTCGGCAGAAGAGGGCTTCTGAGCTGGAACCCGTCTCCTCCAACTGCTTTTCATTTTTTGAACTTCTTTTCGCATTGTTTTCCCCAGTTCTTTTCTATTTACCTTCGGGAGGGAGCTTGGACCTTGAGGCAGTGGCGGGGGGCCCAGAGCGGGATTTTGGCAGCTGGCCAAGAGGTAACTAGTGAGCTGGGTAGGACTCTAGCAGTCAGTGGCATCGTGGCTTCTTTGAGGTCTTGGACTGTTGAAGTAGCTGTGGGTCTGCAGTAGTACCAGAATGGGACTCTGGCTCTCTGCAGCGAGGTGGTTGGTGAGCCCAGATGGTGGTTGGTGGCGAGGTGGGATTCTGGTGGTTGTGAAGAGATGGAGCCCAGTGCAGAGAAGAGTTATAGACTCCTTCAGCATGGAAACAGACCCTTCAGTCCAAATAGTCCACGCCGACCATGTTCTCAACCAAACTAGTCCCACTTGCCTGGCTCAAATCCTTCCAAACCTTTCCTATTCATGTACCTGTCCAAGTGTCTTTTAAATGTAACTGTATCTGCATCCACTACTTTCTCTGGCAGCTCATTCCAGATATAAGCCACTCTGTGTGTAAAAACATCATCCCGAATTCCTTTTCTCTTCTCGTCTCACCTTAAAAATATCTCCTCTAGTTTTGAACTCATCCACTCCAGGGAAAAGACCCTTGTCTATGCCCCTCAGGATTTTCTAAACCTCTATATGGTCACCCCTTAACCTCTGAGAAATCTAGCCTTGGTGGGGAATGTGAGCTCAGTGGGGAAAGCCCAGCATGGAGCGGCTGCAGGCCCATGGCCAATGAAGGACTATAATGTTGAACTTTTAACTTATTTCTTTATTTTTCTTTTTTGTACCTAAGATGGCGCCAGGAATGACAACTTTGTGCACTTTTCACTGTACTTCTGTATCCATGTACTTAAGTACATGTGACAATAATACTAATTTTAATTTTAAAAATTCTTACGAAGTATGAGGTGTCCAGAAGATGGTGGACTTTACGCTGGTGAAGAGAGGCAAAGGGCATGGTGGTTGTTTTCTCATTGCTGTGCATTCCTCTCGATGGCTAAGACTATTCCAACCTGGGTGGCAACCTCTGAGCAGGGTGGCATGGTTTAATGTTATATTGAAAAGTGTGGTGCTGGAAAAGCACAACAGGTCAGGTAGCATCTGAGGAGCAGGAGAGTTGATGTTTCAGGATTGGAAAGGGGGCTGAGAGATAAATATTAGGGTGTTGTAGGGATGGGGGGGGAGGTAGTTTGGTAGGTGATAGGTAGATGCAGGTGGGGGGTGATGCGTGGGGGCCTTCCAAGCTACCTTCTCCCCAGTACTGCCACCCCCATCCCCCCCCCCCTACTTTTACCTCCCTCAACATTCCAACATTCCTGATGAAGGCCTTATGCCTGAAACGGGCTCTCCTGCTGTTTGGATGCTGACCTGCTGTGCTTTTCTGGTGCAACACTTTTCAACTCTGATCTCCAATATCTCCAGTCCTCACTTTCCCCTTGTGGTCTGATGTTATGGCCATCTGCACTGGTCCTGGAAGAGAGAGAAAATCAGGTTTGTGCGCTGCATTATCTGGCAGGAGTTCCAAGATCACGCCCATAAAGTGGGGCACTAATTTTCCCCTATCTTCCACTAACAGGGCAAATATCAGGAACCATGTGGGGCAACTATGGACTGATAGTAATTGCTGGAAAAGCCCAGATTGGCTGAGCTTTTCCAGAAATTTCTATTTCTGTTTCTAATTTACAGCATCCAAAGTTCCTTTGGTTTTTATTTGGACTGACAATGCTTGTTAGGGTGCGCAATGGCCTTTTAAATATGGTTCCAGCTCAGAATGCTGGTTAATTCCAGCACCTTCCAGTGAGTGGTAAGTTTCTCTGGAAATCAAGCATGGGATGAGAAAGCAGACAATGATATTTCTCATAAAGGCTAAACTGCCAATTTATGTGGCATTTTGGGTAAGCTACGGCGAAAAGTCTTGTAGTACAGATCACTCCAACAAACATGATGCAGCTCGCATTTAGCCAAAAACTCTCAGACTCAGCTCCACATTTTATAGAATTCCAATTCTACCATCTGTCTTGTGGGATTCAAACTGTGGTCCCCAGAACATTACCTGGGTCTCTGGAACGAGTCCAGTTTTGGAAAATAGCAATTGTAACTCCTTTATTGAAAAAGGTAGGAAAACATAAAGGAATAAATTGCTGTACAGTTAGCTTAATATCTGTCATAGATATGATGATGGAAGTTATTATTAAAGGCGTTACAGTAGTGCACTTGGAAAAGTTAAGGCAATCAGGCACAGTTGATGGAGCTTGCGAGAGGGACATTGTGTTTAACCAATTGTTTGGAGTTTTTTGAGGGAGTAATATACTGTGGAATAAAAGAGGAGTGATTGTACTACACTTACATTCCCAGAGGATATCTGATTAGGTGCCATCTCAATGTTTATTGCAGACAATAAATGCTCCTGTTTTAGGTCATAAAGTATTGGCATGGGTTGAAAATTAACTAGTAAACAGCAAATAGAGTAGACTTAAAATGTCTTGGCAGAATGCAGCCAGTAGGTTGCCACCAGGAACAATTCTGGGGCCTCAACATTTTACATTTTTTATAAGTAACTTGGATGTAGGTATGGTTGTTCATTTTGCTGATGACACGAAATAGGAATGGAAGTTTTGAAGAGACATAGTTTTTTAAGTGAGTGGTCAAAGATCTGGGAAATGGAGTATAATGTGGCATTATGTGAAATTGTCCATTTCAGTTGAAAATATTAAAACAAATGGTGAGGGATTATGATCTTTCAGGTTCAAAAGGATCTGGAGGAACTGCAAAAGGTTAGTATGCAGGTAATTTAAAAAACCAATACCATATTGCCATTTATTTTGAGGTGAATCGAATACAAGAGGAGGAGGACTATCCATCAGCGATAAAGAGCATTTGTGAAATTATATTTGAGTGTTCTGTTTGATATTTTTCTCTTTAAGGAAGGATTTAATTGGATTTGAAGCATTCGGGGAAATTTTATCTCTGCTGGAATCATATCTGCTGGAATTTAGAAGAGTAAGAAGTGACTTGTTTGAAACATACAACACCCTGTGTGACCTTGGCAGGGTGTTTCCTCATGTGGGAGAATCAACTTTAGTGTTCAAAAATAAATGGTCACTCATTTAAGGCAGATGAGGATTTTTTTTCTGAGAGGCCGAAGTCTTTGGAACTCTCTTCCTTAAAAAGCAGTAGAAGTAAAGGCTTTGAATTTTATTAAAGCAGAGGTTAATAGAATCTTGCTAAGCAAAGGGGTGAAAGATGAGCATAGAAATCAGAATCTATTCAGTATGATGATGGTTCGTCTCCATGTCAATATCATATTCCTGCTTTCTCCCCATACCTCCTGATGACTTTAAAATCTAAAAATTTATCTATGTATTTCTTGAATATATTTAGTGACATGGCCGCTACAGTCTTCTGAGGTAAAGAATTCCACAGATTCTTGACCCTTTGCGTGAAGTAAACCTTCCTCAGCTTATTTCTAAATAGCTGTAACCTCAGACTGTGTCTCCTGGTTCTAGATTCCCCAGCCAGGGAAATATCCTATCTGCAACTAGTCTGTCCAGCCCTGTTAAAATTGTATACATTTCAATCAGATCCTGTCTTATTCTTCTAAACTTGAATGAATACAGGCCCAGTTGAACCAATCTCTCCACTTTGAACAATTTTGCCATGCTTGGAATCAGCCTAGTGAACTTTTCCTACATTCCATCTATGGCAAGTACATCCTTTTTTAGGTAGGGAGATCAAAACTGCTCCAAGTATGGGCTCACCAAAGCAAATGCAGTATGAAATTCTACCTTTGAAGGCAAAATTAGTGGTAGGCAGGAATGTGGAGTAGTCTAACCAGCCATGATCTTATTGAATAGGGAGCAGCTCGAAGGCCCATTCTTCTGAATTCAAATGTTTATATGGCAGAAGTAAGTGAGCAGAAGAATGGCTACTTGCAAAGAGAGAGGCTACAACCAGCAGGAGTGAAACATCAGTGAGAGGGTCGCAGAGTAAGTTCACAAGCATGGGGGAGCGGAAAAGTAATTCTGGGAAGGACAAAGGCTGGGCTTCTGTGCATTGAGGAATGAATGTGGGAAGGGCAAGTTGTCCACTATTGGTGGGATCAGTCAGTCAAGATAAAAAAGTGAGGAATCTTTAAAAGTTGTGTGAAGACTGTTCATATGATTTTCTATTTCAAGGTATTGGCTGGCTGTCCTTGCAGACTTTGGAGTTCATCTGTGACATTTCAATTCTTCTAATTGTGTGTAATCTTGGAAAATACTTCGTTCATCACAAAGAGGGAGGACAGTCTGAACCTGCAAGTTTGGTTATGTTCTACAGAATGGAAAGTGCAACATTGTGCATGAACACTGGCATTCAATAAATCCAAAGAAAAACACAATATTGTTTCTTCAACTATAAATTAAGTGTCTCAAAGTCCTCTGTAACTGCCAACATGGGTCACCAATGAGGCATGGCTGTGCATTTAGTTCTCTGACTTAAGCCCATCTTAACTCGTAAGTTATACACGCATGGATAAGAGTAAACTAATTTAATGTGAAATATTTACAAGTAAAATTTTAAATTTTAAATAACATTTGTGCTATATTTGGGTACTGTTGCTTTTTGTTAATGGCAACGGAAGCGGGAGGAAAGTGGTGATGCTGTTGCAATACCTCCCTATTTGGCTAAGGGACTGTTCTGTAGCCCATCCATACCTGACACATTGTCAGCTGACCTCAGGTTTCACCAATGAAATACTTTCACAGGTGGTAAAAATGCAGGTGTTTTACATGAACACTCCAGGCACTTTAATGTAATCGCATGATCCGCAGAGGCCAGTACTCCATCATCAAGTCAACCTTTATTTAGATGTGGAAGGTCCTTGACTCTGGCACAGCTTTGGAGTGTCAGAAACTATGACACTCCTACTCTTTTTTTTTTCCTTTTTTTCTGCGGTAGTGCTTTTTTTCCCCCCAGCACCTATGTTGTGTGTGTACAGGTGTGAGACACAGTGAAAGACACAAGGTGTATGAATCTTTATTCAAATTTTCACCACCAGGAAGAAAAGAAACACCCAAGTGGCCAGTGACAAGCAGTGCCCTTCACATCAAAGGGCAATGCTGCGTGATCAAACAGTGAAGGGGAGGGCAGGGATTAAATCAAAATAGAATTGGACGGGGAAATAATACACTTCACTCCCCGTGGCGCCCACCTCTCCCAGAAAAACTCAAGGGTGTTGGTGGATACCGCGTGCTCCTTCTCCAAGGATACCCGGGTCCTAACGTAACCGTGGAAGAGGGGCAGGCAGTCGACCCTAATGACCCCCTCCACGGCCCGCTGCCTGGACCTGTTTATGGCCAGTTTGGCCAGGCCCAGGAGCAGACCCACGAGGAGGTCTTCAACAATCCTACTCTTTTTTTTGTGGAAACAGGCCCTTCGGCCCAACAAGTCCACACCGACCCGCCGAAGCGCAACCCACCCATACCCCTACGTTTACCCCTTACCTAAGGCTACAGGGAATTTCGCATGGCCAATTCACCTGATCTGCACATCTTTTGGACTGTGGGAGGAAACCGGAGCACCCGGAGGAAACCCACGCAGACACGGGGAGAACGTGCAAACTCCACACAGTCAGTCGCCTGAGGCGGGAATTGAACCCGGGTCTCTGGCGCTGTGAGGTAGCAGTGCTAACCACTGTGCCACCGTGCCGCCCAACACTCCTACTCTTATTGGTCATCCACGTCTCCCTGATTGGACCATAACAACATCAGGGAACTCATTCTATGGTGTCCAGCTGGCTGATGTCATGACAATCATTTCATCCCTCTTCCTCTGAGTCCAAGGACATAGGCTAGTCCATTTTCTTGAAGAGCTTCCCGGGGCATTTTAGTACCAGATAGGGTTCCTCTGACTCGGCGTGCGATACTGGCAGCGTATAATGCACTGGAGCTCGCCTCTTGCACAAGGAGAGCCTTGGTGGAAAATCACTTTTTCTGGCAGCAAAGGTGGTTGAATCTGTCATGTCCGTCTCAGATCCAGAAGTCTTGTTGACACTTGACGGAGCAGGTGAACCCACAGGTTCTGGGAGCCTTTCTGACAGTTTGGAAGTGCATGGCATGTTTGCTGCTGCACCGTTTGTGGCTTTCATGTGGTCCACATGAGGAGAGTTGTTGTTCACTTGTTCAAGAGGGTTGCATTGGCCCAAATTTTATACATTGTGGTCCTGACTTTCATGTCGATCATGCCTCTTCCCCTGCAGAGCCAATTCTGTAGATTTTATCCTAAACTTCATCCCCTATAGTAAACTAACTCTCTCACTTAGCGGAATCTTGTGTCTGACACTGGTGTTCCTGACGCTGTTTCCTCCCCCTCAGCCTCAGTTCCAGGAAAATCAGATTTATCCTGGAGTGGAGTTTTCTACCTGTTAGCAACTTTGCTGGTGCTATCTCTGTAGTTGTCTACAGGGTGATCCTATATTCAAACAGGAACCGTGATGGCTTAGTATTTAGCGAGGCTTTATGCTGTTTCTTCAAGCCTGCCTTCAAAGTTTAGACTGCTCTTTCTGCTAGGCCATTGAATGATATGTCCTTGTATGTCGAATCTCATTCAACTTTTGGAAATACCCAAATTTCCTGCTGAAAAATAATGGCCTATATCTGTGACTAACACTTCTGGGAGTCAGTGTATTGAAAAAGATGTGTACAGTTTTTCTATTGGCCTCCTTGTGTTTGGCATATGGATTCTGTGCACGTCCAACCAGTTTGAATGGGTGTCTACAATGACTAAGAACATTGAACCAAGGAATGGACTTGCATAGTCGACATATAACTGAGTCCAAGGTTGACCCAGCCATTTCCAAAGTGAGGGAGCTCCTGGTGGTAATTTTTATCTTTGTTGGCACTCTGGGCATTGCCCCACCAATGTGGCTAAGCCTGCATCCAAGGCTGGCCATCAGATATAATTTCTTACCACCTTCTTCAATTTTGGAGACCACAGGATGATCCTGGTGGAGTTCAGCCAGTATCTGAACAGCCTTTGCTTAAGACAATCACTCTTGCTCCTCATAACAATATGACATCCTGTACTGTAATCTGGTGTCTCTGGGTCCAAAAAGTTTTCAATTCTGGTTCTGACTGCCCTTTAATTTCCCCTTCATCACCAGCTACTTCAGTTTTGCCAGGACCAATCTTTCTGTGCTCAAAGTCTATAATTGCAAATGTATCCAGAAAATTTAAAACCATTACAGACTTTTCTATTGGTTCAACCACTGACTATGTATTTGCCAGCTGGAGCTGGCTAAATGCATCCGCATTTGCTACTTGGCCTCCTGGATGTAATGATAGGAATTCAGTATTAGAGCTCATCATTGAATTTGGTCTGATGTTAGGAGGCAGTGCTTTATCCTCCTCAAGCAGACCTAGTAGGGGGTTTATGGTCCATTATTATCACAACTTTTCATCCATAAAGATACTGTTGGAACTTCCTGACTCCAGATACAATTTCCAATACATCTTTCTCTATCTGGACATCCTTTGAAAAATTGATCAGGTTATGTCTCCGATGGCAGTCTTGTATATTGGTACAAGCCCTTGTGGGTATTTAATTATAGCTTATTTCTGGAAATCCTCATCTAAATGCAATTGCAAGTAAGCTATAATGCAGGTTCATGAAAGACAGAACCCTGTCAGCTTTGCATATAAATCTACTATCTGAGGGATTGGGTATTTTTCCAGCTGTGAAAAGCAGCTTCTCGTTTGTTTAAAATTCACACAAAGGCAAACTGACCTGTCAGGCTTAAAAATTGGTATGACCAGTGCTGCCCATTTTGTAAATTGGACTGGTTTGATAATCCCTTTACTTTCTAGCCTTCTGATTTCTACTTCTACTTTTGTCTGTAGGGTTAAAGGCATTGGGTAGGCCTTGCAGAATTGTGGAATTGCTTCCTGGTCAACATGCAAGGTGGCTTTGGCTCCTCTGCTAGTCCCTAGATCTTCCTGTAAGACTTCTAGGTATTTAATTAGGACTTCACTCAAGCAGCCATTTTCTAATTGACTCAACATTATTCAATCAAGGTGAATTGCTCAATCAATTTTGGCCCATCAAGCTTGGGCCGAAGCCTTTTGCTACAATCACTGATAACTTAACCAGCTGTTTTTATAAGAAATGGAACTGAAGTTGTACGCTTAATCTGTAAAGGTTCTTCAGTGTAGCTTCTCAGTCTAGCCATAGTCCTGCTTGAATTTGAGTGTTGGGCTCCAGACCAAATGTTGTTAAAAACTGGTTCTGTAATCACTTGTTTGTGCCGGTATCAACCTCCATTAGAACCGGATGACCGTTCAACAAGACGTTTATCTTGATTAGTTCTGATTTGGATGTTGCTAAGCAATTTAACTGTTCCAACCCAAATGTAGGTGGATTTTCCGGGCATACACTCTGCTGGATACTGGCTTATGAGTTGCCTTACTCAGTTTAGGTCCAGTAGGACTCATCTGCGGTCTCAAATCCACATACTGGTAGCAACTACAATGGTTTGTCTGCTCGGATTCTGAAGAAACTTTTAACCATTTGGCTGAGGCATGGCTTTGTTTTGGTGTTTTACTGTGTGCCGTTGTAGAGTCCCTCTAATCAGGATATGTCATGAAGCTGTGCAATTAACTTCACTCAAGCGATGTTCCCCAAGCTCAGTTGGACAGGTGAGGGTGTCCACTTCTATCAGAATACTCTGTCACTCATAGGCTCCACTTGCCGCATTTTCAAATGATAAAGCCAGTTGTCGTGCCTGTTTTAAGTCCAGTTGAGCTTCAGCGAGTAAATGGTTTTGCACAGTTGCATCATTAATATCACATACCAGCTGGCCTAGATCTAAGCATCATGTTACGGGCTAAACCAAAGGCATCTGCCTCTGCCGGTCGTCTTGATCGAGTCAAAAATCCCGACATGGATTTCCTTGGTTCTCCAATTGCATAGTCAGAATGATTCCATGTCAGAATTAAAGTAGGCTTGGAGTTGTAATATTCCTTAACCAAATCTGTCAAACCTTGAAAGGTTTCAGTGTTTGGTGCCTCAGACAAAGTTGGTTCTAAGAACAGAAAAATCCATGCGTCCATAAGCTGTCAGAAAAATTCAAAGCAAACTGTTCGGAGTGAGTTTCTTCAGGAACGTGCTTTACTTACATCGTGACCCATAGCCTGTCACTGAGTCACCCTTATTTATACATAGAAAGTCCTTGACTCTGGTGCAGCCTCATCAGAGTCAGCACTAAGAGTGCTGACGCTTCAGCTCTCCACGCTTCAGGCTCTCTGCCTTTATTCCTG
Organism: Chiloscyllium plagiosum; assembly: GCF_037043375.1. Taxonomy (NCBI): domain Eukaryota; kingdom Metazoa; phylum Chordata; class Chondrichthyes; order Orectolobiformes; family Hemiscylliidae; genus Chiloscyllium; species Chiloscyllium plagiosum. Next base: position 50,127,718 of record NW_028270168.1, read on the forward strand.
ATGAAGGGCTTTTGCCCGAAACGTCAATTTTGCTGCTCGTCGGATGCTGCCTGAATTGCTGTGCTCTTCCAGCACCACTGATCCAGAATCAGCACTAAGAGTGTCAGACTGTCAGCTCGGGCTCCGTGATTAGGGCTGTTAATTTGGTCCAGTCAGCGAATACATTCTATGATGTCTAGCTGCCTGAACTCGTTACAGTCACTCCATATGCAAAATGGAATTTTTTTTAAAATCAAGTGATGTATAATTCTGGTTAAATATTGTTGACAAATACCCGGCTGCAGTCTAAATATTTGTAAAGTGGTCTTAACCCTAACCCTAACTCAAATTCTCCAAAATAAATTGCATGTTTCTAAAGGGAAGAGCTTACTATTGTAAGTTTAAAACAGTGACTGATGTATATGGAGGTGAAAGAATTAATACCACAGTATGCCATCATCACCAGCACAATGTGAGTAGTGGTGTCTCATAGGAAGTTAAAAATCACACAACACCAGGTTATAGTTCAACAGGTTTAATTGGAAGCACACTAGCTTTCGGAGCGACGCTCCTTCATCAGGTGAAAGCTAGTGTGCTTCCAATTAAACCTGTTGGACTATAACCTGGTGTTGTGTGATTTTTAACTTTGTACATCCCAGTCCAACACCGGCATCTCTGAATCATGTCTCATAGGAGTCAGTGTTGGGCCTCTTGCTATTTGTGGTTTATGTAAATTATCTAGATTGGCGTGAAGAAGTGTTGCTAGTAAGTTTGCAGTGTTTAAACTAATTTGGTAGGGGGATGGGAACCGGAGCTACGGATCATAAGATGGGGTAGCTGGTGAACAGGCACATGCAGCATACAGAGGAAGGATAAACAGTTAATAGGGCAAAGTTGCAGTCAGTGAGATGGGTTGGCGTGTGTCTGGTTTAATGCAAAATGTGTCGGGAATAAAGGTGATGAACTGAGAGTATTTATCAGTACTTGGAGCTACAATGTTGTGGCCATTACAGAGAATTGGATATCACAGGGGCAGGTTTGGGGTTTTGATGTTCCAAAAGGAATAGGGAGGGAGGAAAAAGAGGTGGGGATGTGATATGGTTTATCAGGGATAGTATCACAGCTGCAGAAAGGGAGGTCGTCAAGGAGGGTTTGTCTACTGAATCAGTATGGGTGGAAGTTAGAAACAGGAAAGGAGCAGTCACCTTATTGGGAGTTTTCTAAAGACCTCCAGTAGTAACAGAGACACGGAGGAGCAGATTGGGAGGCAGTTTTTGGAAAGGTGCAGAAGTAACAGGGTTGTTGTAATGGGTGACTTCAACTTCCCTAATATTGATTAGAACCTCCTTAGTGCAAATAGTTTGGATGGAGCAGAATTTGTAGATGTGTCCAGGAAGGATTCCTAACTCAATAGGCTGACTACAGGGGAGGCCATACTGGATTTGATGCTTGGGAACCAACCAGGTCAGGTGTCAGATCTCTCAGCGGGAGAACATTTTGGTGATAGTGGTCACAACTCCCTGACCTTTGATATAGTCATAAAGAGGAATAGGAGGAGATGGTATTGGAAAGTATTTAATTGGGGAGGAGGAATTACAATGCTATTAGGCAGGAACTGTGAAGCATAAATTGGAAAAAGATATTCTCAGGAAAATGCACAACAGAACTGTGGAAGCACTTGCTGCGAGTGCTGGATAGGTTTGTCCCAGTGAGGCAAGAACAGCACGGTAGGGTGAAGGAACCTTGGATGACAAGAGATGGAGAACATCTAGTCAAGAGGAGGAAGGAAGCCTACTTGAGGAAGCAAGGATCAGATAGGCCTTTAGATGGTTACAAGGTAGCCAGGAAAGAACTGAAGGATGGACTGAAGAGAGCTAGAAAGGGGCATGAAAATACGTTGGTGGTAGGATTAAGGAAAATCCTAAGGCATTTTACACTTATGTGAGGAACAAAAGAATGGCCAAAGTGAGAGGAGGGCCGATCAGAGGTAGTGAAGGGAGCTTGTGCCTGGAGTCGGAGGAGGTAGGCGAGGTCCTTAATAAATACTTCAGTATTCACTGGTGAGAGGGATCTTGTTGTTTGTGAGGACAGTTTGAAACAGCCTGATTGGCTTGAACAGGTTGATGTTAGGAATAGGATCTGCTGGAGATTTTGAAAAACATGAGGATAAGAAGTTCCATGGGCCAGACCGGACATTCCCAAGGTTGCGACGGGAAGTGAGGGAAGAGATTGCTGTGCCTTTGGTGATAATCTTTGCGTCCTCACTCTCCACTAGAATAGTACCAAATGATTGGAGTGTGGCAAATGTTATTCCTTTGTTCAAGAAAGGGAATAGGGATAACCCTGGGAATTATAGACCAGCCAGTCTTGCGTCGGTGGTAGGCAAATTATTGGAGAGGATTTTGAGACACAGGTTTTATGATTATTTGGAAAAGCATAGTTTGATTAGAGACAGTCAGCAATGCTTTGTGAGGGGCAGGTCATGCTTCACTAGCCTTATTGAATTGTTTGAGCATGTGACAAAACACACTGATGAAGGTAGAGCAATGGATGTGGTATATATGGATTTCAGCAAGGCATTTGATAAGGTTCCCCATGGTGGGCTGATTCAGAAAGTAAGGAGGCATGGGATATAGGGAACTTTGGCTGTCTGGATACAGAATTGGCTGGTCCTTAGAAGGCAGAGTGTGTTAGTAGATGGAAAATATTCAGCCCGTAGTTTGGTGACTAGTGGTGTTCTGCAGGGATCTGTTCTGGGACCTCTGCTTTTTGTGATTTTCATCAATGACTTGGATGAGGAAGTGGAAAGGTAGGTTAGGAAGTTTACTGAAGGTTTTTGGAGTTGTAGATAGTGTGAAGGTCTGTTTTGGGTTGCAAAGGGACATTGACAGGATAAGAGCTGGGCTGAGACGTGGCAGATGGAAACCTGGAAAAGTGGAAAGTCGTTCACTTTGGGAAGTCAAATCAGAATTCAGATTACAGGGTTAAAGGCAGGATTCTTGTCAGTGTGGAGGAATGGAGTGATCTTGGGGTCCACATCCATAGATCCCGCAAAGTTGCCACCCAAGTTGTTAAGAAGGCATATAGTGTGTTGGCTTCTATTAGCAGGGGGATTGAGTTTAAGAACCGCGAGGTTATGCTTCAGCTCTATAGTGTCCTGGTTAGACCACACTTGGAATATTGTGTTCAGTTCTGGTCACCTCATTATAGAAAGGATGTGGAAGCTTTAGAGAGGGTGCAGAGGAGATTAACCAGGATGCTGCCTGGAGTGGAAGGCATGTCCTATGAAGAAAGTTTGAGGGAGCTAGGGCTTTTCTCATTGGAGTGAAGAAGCATGAGAGATGATTTGATAGAGGTATACAATGTCATGAGAGACATAGAGTGGATACTCAGAGACTTTCCCAGGCTGGAAATGGCTATCACAAGGGGACATAATTTTAAGGTGAGTGGAGGAAGGTTTAGGGGAGATGTCAGAGGTAGGTTCTTTATACAGAGAGTGGTGGGTGTGTGGAATGCACTGTCAGCAGTTGTAGTAGAGTCAGATACATTTTAGACATTTAAGTGACTCTTGGATCGGCACATTGGATGATTGTAATATATGCAGATTAGTTTGATCTTAGAGTAGGATGAAAGGTCGGCACAACATCGAGGGCCTGTATCATGCTGTACTGTTCTGTCTTCTATGGTACAAAAAATGGTGGCACAGTGAACAGTGAGGATAGCCCTTGATAACAGGAGGATACAGATGATCTGATCACTGGCAAATGAAATTCAGTCCAGATAAATGTGAGCCGATATACATGGCAGGGATACGCAATGTAAGGAAACACATGATGAATAGTAGGAAAGCACCAAAGATCAGAGGGACCTTGCTGCACATGTAAGTGGTCTGTTACTTTATCATTAAATTTAGATTTTATTGTCTCGTATACTTGAGTACAAGAATGCAGGAGTAAAGTGAAAAGTGTGCAAAGTTCTCCAGTGCCATCTTATTATCCAAAATTAAGAATTAAATACAGAGGCAGAAATACAAGGAAGTGCCAAAAGAACGGAAAACATCCAGATCACTCCCCTGCCTCTGCATGAGCCCTTGTTGCCAGAAAAATAAAGCCACAAAGTCCATCCCTCACTGCGAACACTCCGGTGCTCTGAATTCCCAAATGCCACAGTCGCCACAATACCACCATCTCCACTGTGATGTATCTGGACTCAGGCACGCCACCACTGCTGGAACCGTGTCATCATTCTTCAGCACCATCATGCCTCCACCAACCTTGTTGCTGCCATGAAACTGAAGCTGCTGGGTCCCAAACTGGGCTCAAACTCAGTGCTGGGCCCAGTTATCAGGTCAGGTGGATAATATTGTTAAGGATTGGTCCAGAACCTTGACCTGGAATCACAGCAACCACTTCGGCCGGCCCGTCCCATATGCCTTCTTAATTTTCCCAGGGCAGAAATGGTGGAAGTGGTTGCTGTGTTTCCAGGTCAGGGTTCTGGACCAATCCTGAGGACGCGAGGCCGTGGCTCGGCAGTGCCTCCAGGTAAATGTCTGCCTTTTGCATCATTCGATGAGAGGAGCGGCACAGCGCTTGCCCCTGTCGAGGCTGCAGTCCCCTTAGGCTGAGGGTGAAAAAGTACCGCGGGCGAAGTCCGCTCGATTTGTCTCGTGGAGCCAGGGGCGGGGTTGGAGAGATGAAAGGAAGACACAGAGAGACTGAGGAGGAACGTCAGGAAAAAAAATCTCTAGGCAGATCAGCGGACATATTTGGGAGAGGGAGAAATTCCTCTAAGCTCCATTCAGAAACTGGAAATTGCAGGAGATGGGATTTCCATCAATACCTTGTAACTGGCGGCACGGAAGATGTAGGACATAGTTTGGGATTGCTTCTTGGGAATGTAGTAAATTTATATATTTTGGTTTCTTAAGTTTGATCGTTACATGCCCTCTAAACTCCGTTTGGCCATTTTTTCAAAACACAACCCATTTTTACTTGTATGCTTTCAAATGGCGACTTCTTGAACTGAACTTGAGTTAGCCAAGTCCAATCATGCTAGGCCTCGGCATTTGCCTAAGCCCGAGTCTCCGGAGAAGCTGGATACTAATGAAGCCATGCTATGTAGCATTAAGGACATGATGGACGATATGCGGGCTGAAATCATTACCAAGTTTGAATCTATAATTTCAGAGGTGGTTTAAAAAGGAGGTACCAACTGCTCTGAAGCCATTGGAGGAAAACGTTTTCTCGCAATGCAGGACTGTTTTGGACCTGGATATGATAACCTCCAAGCTAATGTTAGTGTGTGATCTGCTATAGTTGAGACTCTAACGAAGAAATGTGAAGACTTGGAGCCCTGCTCCAGGTGGAATAATATTTGACTTGTGGGTTTACCCAAGGGATTGGAGGATCCTCACTTCACAGAATTTATGACCCAACTTTTATAGGACTTGCTCAGACTTGAGGCTAAACCCATGTTGGATAGGGCTGATTGTATGCTGCGTGCTAAACCAAAAGAAGGTGAGTCATCTCGCCCGATGGTCATCAGGATGAACCAGTTTCAAGTGAGAAATCACATTCTAAGCCATGCTGGAGATGCTTCTCCCCTTGTATAGAATGGAAAGAGAAAATCCACTTTTCTGGATTTCACCCCGACTGTGTGTAAGCAGCAGCGGCTTTTGCTAAGGTAAAGAATGAGCTGTACTCATGTCCTAACGTTAAATTTGGCCTTCGTTATCCAGCGATATTACATATCATCTTGTCAAGCAGCCTAATTCATACGTTTGATTACCCAGGTCAGCCTCTGGACCTTGTGAACAAAAATCTTAAGAAGATAGTGGTTCCAGAGCTGGATTGATGATTGGGCCTAACTAGGCTGATTAGACATTAGCTTTATGCTACCATGGACAAAGACTACATTTCCCTCTGTGGAGATGAAGATGGATGGAATGCTGCGTTTACGGATTCAGATTTTGTATTCTTCTTATATTTGACTTCATTCGCCAAGAAGTACATGTTTTCTTATTCAAGAGTCTATTTTGTCGAAAGGTTGCTCTGTTGGTACCAAAGAATGTGAAGTTTAATTGTTTAACTGTATATAGTGTATATTTTAATTACATTTACATTTTTACTCATTTTTACTTCGTAGTTTTTGTACAGTTAACTTTTACATTCCCGAGGTCACCGTGTAATTTGCTTGAGCTACAAAAGGCAACAGGTTTTTTTTATTATGGAAGAAAAGAGCACACACTCATCTAGGGGGTGCTTCTATTGGGGGGGATACTGCTATGGGGATGGTGGAGTTTGTTTTGTTCTGATGGGAATGGGGGGGGGGGGGGTTGGTGGCGGTACATACCTCACTTCAACAAGGTTTACATTTGTTTACCTATTATTGCATATTTGGGATATTGCATGTGCTTATCACATATGACACAGCTTACTGCTTCACCACCTTTGGTAGGTGGGGACATTAAATTTGCTAGTCTGAATTGCAAAGGCCTGCAAAACCCAATTAAACACAGTAACATTTTACATTATTTACGCCATCTTAACACCCACAAACGGAGCTGCATTAAGACACTATTTCAACGAGCTACATCACACTGTAGCACTAAAGAACTACAAAAATCAGAAGAAAAATATCTATACAACGTTTTCAAGAAAAACGGGTCTCACTGATAATGGTACCTAGTATGGTGGTGAGATGTCTGAAAACAAACCTTCAAGCTCAGCGAGCTAACTTACAGACTTACTATCAACCTGAGCTACAAATCTTCTCAAAAATTGTTAGCCCATATAATTTATTTACAAGAAACACATTTGAAAAAATATATACAGTCCTAAGTTGAAACGAGGTTGGATTTGACAAATGTATTTTTCTTCCTTTTCTAGCAGATCTAGAGAAGTTGCTTTCTTTTACTGCTGGCAAGTGGGACTAGATTGGGTTGGGATATCTGGTCGGCATGGATGGGTTGGACCGAAGGGTCTGTTTCCATGCTGTACATCTCTATGACTTTATGACTCTTCCTTTTGTCCATGCTAAATCTATCTATGACTCTACTGGCAGATTTATTATTATTACTGGACAAATTTTTGACATTGATGTAATCTTGGCTAGCATGTAGTGATTTCTTTTTGGTGGATAACAGACTCACATCAGACCATGCATCAGTCTCTATGAATGTTTGATTAGATTACTTACAGTGTGGAAACAGGCCCTTCGGCCCAACAAGTCCACACCGACCCGCCGAAGCACAACCCACCCAGACCCATTCCCCTACGTTTACCCCTGCACCTAACACTACGGGCAATTTAGCATGGCCAATTCACCTGACCTGCACATTTTTGGACTGTGGGAGGAAACCGGAGCACCCGGAGGAAACCCACACAGACACTGGGAGAATGTGCAAACTCCACACAGTCAGTCGCCTGAGGCGGGAATTGAACCCAGGTCTCTGGTGCTGTGAGGCAACAGTGCTAACCACTGTCCCACCTGTGCCGCCCACTACTTTGCTTTCAGAAGTTTCTTAATACACGCCCACCTTAGTGACTCACTACATGCTTACCCTTAGAGGAAGATTTTGTTAATTTTGTTTCTCAGCGGATAGCTTTTTAAAAAATTTAACAAAACCCAAGACATTACAGCTTCCTTGCTGTGGGAAGCCCTGAAGGCATTCATCAGGGGTGAAATAATTTCTTGTGCAGCACATAAGAAAAGACTTAGGAAAAAGAAATTGGCATGGTTAGCATAATGTCTGTCTCAATTAGACTCTCTTTATGCAATCTCGAAGTCTTCAGAAATATATAAAGAACGCATATCCCAACAGGCCAAATATACACCACTGAGCTTTTATTTCAGTCTATGTCTAAATTTTTTGAACAAGGTGTTAGAACTAGTAAATTGTTGGCACATCAGTTGCGCCAAATGTCCTCATCTCAATTAAGGCTAATTTAGACCCATTAGAAATCAACAAGACTTTTAAGGAATTTTATTTATTTGAATGTTCAGCAGATTCAAATGTTCAGCAAATGTACAGCAGATTTTGAGATTTTTTTTGATAAGATTAACATTCCTACTATTGATCAAAATGTGGCAAAAGAATTGGAATAACCAATCACAGCACAAGAACTTGAAGCTGCGGCTAGATCGTTACAAAGTGGTAAAAGTCCCGGACCTGATGATTTTCTGGCCGAGTTTTATAAAACATTTTGGAAAAAGCTGACTCTGCTTTTGGTAGACTGCTTGTTGAAGTGTTTAATTCTGGCTCACTTCCTCAAACTTTAACTCAGGCATTGATGTCTTTGCTTTTAAAGAAAGGCAAAGATCCCTTACTATGTGCGACGATTGGAAACTACCTAGTTTCATATCCTTGGATCAAACTGGATTTATTTGCAGCAGGCACTCCTTTTTTTAATCTTAGGTGTTTAATGTTGTTTACAATTCTTACCCATCCTCTCTCCCTGAGGCTTTGATATCTTTAAATGTTGAAAAAGCTTTAGATAGAGTGGAATGGAATTATCTTTTATTTACTTTGGAGAAATTTAGCTTTGGGGAAAAAAATATTTCTTGGATCAAACTACTCTATGCATCACCACAGGACTCTTAGGACCAATGACATGAATTCTGATTATTTCTACCTTTATCGTTCACTAGATAAGGTTGTCCTTTGAGTCCAGTGCTGTTTGCCATGTTAATTGAACCTCTGTCTATTGCTCCACGGACTCATCATCCTGATTTCTCTGGCATTATTATAAATGGTGTTGAGTTGAAGGCTGCCCTCTATGCAGATGACCTTTTGCTATTTGTCTCGAACTTATCTCTCTCCATTCCCACTGCACTTTCAGTTTTAGACTCTATCAGTAAGATTTCTGGGTATAAATTGAATTTTAGCAAAAGTGAGATATTTGCTATCAATAAACTTGCCAGGGAATACCCACTAGATAATTTACTATTTCAAATTGCCAACTCTGGTTTTGTTTATCTTGGTGTACACTTGGCAGATACATGAGGCAATTTGTACAAGAAAACTTTTTAACCGTAACTGGTACAAGACTTTCAACAATAGTCTCTCCTTCATTTATCTGTTACTGCTAGAATTAATTCCATTAACATTAATATTTTTCCAAGATTTTCAATGCATACCATTTTTTCTCCCTCTTTTTCCTTTTTCTGTAAAGTAGATAATCTCATCCTTGAATTTATTTGGAATAAAAAAAACTCCAAGGTTACAAAAACAGTTGTTACAGAGTCCTAAGAATCCAGGTGGAATGGCGCTGCTGAATATTTTGTTTGATTTTTGGGCAGCAAACATTAGAAATTTTAACTATTGCCTCCAATATGAGCACTTTGATGCTCTCCCAATTTGGTTGACTATTGAGGCAAATTCCACCCATCTGGTAGCATTGAAGGCTTTATTGCATTCACCTCTCCTTTCTTCAACCTCTATTTGTACGAACAATGTAATTGTTTTATCCTGTCTTAGAATTTGGTTTCAATTTAGACACCACTTTGGTTTTCAGTCGTTTTCTACTAAGGCACAATTAGTGGCAAATCATATTTTTCACCCATCTTTAGTGAACAGTGCCTTTTCTGGTTAGGGTAAATCAGGAATAAAAAACTGTGAAAGATTTATATGTTGATGGCATTTTTGCATCTTTTCAACAATTAGTTGATAGGTTTTCACTTCCTAAAAGCCACTTCATTAGATACCTCCAAGTTTGCAGTTTTATTCTTACTTCATTTCAGGTTTTCCCCAGCCTTCCTAATGATTCTGATTTTGACATCTTTCTAGAACTGCTTTCTTTATTAAAGGGGGCTACTTCAGCTATTTATTCAAACATGCATAAAGTAAGTTGAGATTCTCGTGATTCTATTAAAGCTATCTGGGAGGAAGATCTGGAAGAGGTAATTCTGGGTGATATGTAGGATGAGATTTTACAAAGGGTGCACAGATCATCTATCTTTGCAAAACATTATTTTATTCAATGCAAGATTCTGCACTGCGCCTGCTGTACAAAGCCTGACTTGCAAACATATTTGAGGAGGTGTCTCCGTCCTGTGATTGGTGTGAACAAACCCCAGCAAATTATGTGCACATGTCCTGGCTTTGCTCTTCTTTAAGTAGATATTGGACTGATATCTTTGACACCGTACCTAAGGTATCTGATGAAAATCTCACTCCTAATGCTATTACTGCTTTGTTTGAGGTGTCACCCTCTTTACCTAATCTTTCCTCCTCCAAAAAAGTCATGATAGTATTCACTCCCCTATTGGTCAGAATATTGCTATTGTTAAAATGGAAATCCCTAATTCCGCCTACTCATACACACTGGGTTAGAGATGTGCTATACTTGCTTTAATTAGAAAAAATAGATTATCCTTATCTGGCTTCTCTAACAAATTTACAAAAATCTGGAACCCTTTTCTTCATATGTTAAGAGTGTTGTCTTTTTAACTGTTCCAGACTGAGGTATCTTCTGTTGTGGCGATTTTCTCTTATATGGGATATTTACCTTTATTAGCTGCGACATAGAGTTTAACACTAGGGAGGTTATGTTGGAACTGTATAAAATGTTGGTTAGGCCACAAATGGAATATTGTGCACAGTGATAGAACCCATATTATAGAAAGGATACAGTATAACTGGAAAGGATACAGAGGAGATTTACCAGGATGTAGCAGAAAGAACATGCAGAATCCAGAGCATGACATCCGTCCATACCATCAAACTTTACCTGCCTCTCCTGTGGCAGAGTCTGTGGCTCCAGGATTGGGCTATTTAACCACCACAGAACCTATCCCTTGGAGTAGAAGTAAGTGATCCTGACCCTGAGGGACTGTAAAAGAATAAATGAAAAAAGAATCACAGTATTCCTTGCTCTTAAACTCCAATATCTTTGTGACAAATTGCTTTTCTAACTTGTTGTATTTGCATTTTAAATTTGTGGCTTATGTACAAGTATACCCAGGCTATTTCCAAGTCTTATGATTTAAAAAAAATCTTTTTACTACTACAGTGGGTAATTCTGTACTTTTCTGAAATATTCGTTACCATTGATGACTCATTTAACCTTTATTCATCCCTTTGTAATTTCTTTGCATCTGTCTCAGACTTTATTTGTGTAATTAGTAAACTTGGATGCATACACTCAGTCATTTAAGTCGTTGATATTGATTGTAAAAGAATTGAGTCCAAGCACTCATTCTTGAGGTAGCTCACTAGTTATGGCTTATCAACCCAAACATTGCCTGTTTACTACTTATTATCTTTCTGCCAAACAATTCTCAATCTATGCTAAGGTAGAGAATGACTGGAGGTCAGTGTTGAGTGGGGTCCTGCAGGGCTCTGTTCTTGGACTTCTGCTCTTTGTAGTTTTATAAATAATTTGGATGAGGAGGTTGAGGGTTGGGTTAGTAAATTTGCAGATGACACAAAGTTGGAGGTGTCGTCGATAGTATCGAGGGCTGTTGAAGGCTGCAGTGGAACATAGACAGGATGCAGAATTGGACTGAGAAATGGCAAATGGAGTTCAACCTGGATAAATGCGAAATGATGCATTTTGGAAGGTTGAACTTGAAGGCTGAATATAGGATTAAAGACAGGGTTCTTGGCAGTGTGGAGGAACAGCGGGATCTGGGTGTGCAAGTACATAGGTCCCTTAAAGTTGCCACCCAAGTGGATAGGGTTGTTAAGAAAGCATATGGTATTTTGGCTTTCATTAACGGGGGATCGAGTTTAAGAGCCGCAAAGTTTTGCTACAGCTCTACAAGTCCCTGGTGAGACCGCACTTGGAATATTGTGTCCAGTTCTGGTCGCCCTACTATAGGAAAGATACAGAGGCTTTGGAGAGGGTGTAAAGAAGGTTTACCAGGATGCTGCCTGGATTGGAGGGCTTACCTTATGAAGAAAGGTTGAACAAGCTTGGACTTTTCTCTCTAGAGAGAAGGAGGAAGAGAGACCTGATCGAGGTATACAAGATAATGAGTGGAATAGATAGAGTCAATAGCCAGAGACTTTTCCCCAGGGCAGGATTGACTGGTACGAGGAGTCATAGTTTGAAAATATTAGGTGGAAGGTAGAAGGGAGACATCAGAGGTAGGTTCTTTACGCAGAGAGTAGTGAATGCATGGAATGCGTTACCAGTTGTAGTGTTGGAAGCAGAATCATTGGGGACATTTAAGCGACTGCTAGACATGCACATAAATAGCAGTGAGTTGAAGGGTGCATAGGTTAAGTTACTATATTTTACATTAGGATTAAACCTCGGCACAACATTGTGGGCCAAAGGGCCTGTGCTGTGCTCTACTTTTCTATGTTCTATATTACTGCCAATATTGATGGAAGGAGGCCATTTGACCTATTGAGTCAGCACCTGTAAACAAAGATCTGACTACACTTATCCATTTTCCAGCTTTTGAGACATAACCCTGGAGGCTCTGAAAATGCAATATCATGAGTCCAAATTCAGTGTATTTACCTCTTGTATGACACCTCATCAAATCCTTTTTGAAAATCCAAATGCCCTGCATCCAGTGATTTCTCTCTAGCTACACTTGTTGATCATTACTTAAAAATTAGCAGATGTGTCAAACACAATATCCTTCCTCATTCATTCAAGGGATGTGTGCATTACTGGCTCAGCCAGAATTTATTGCTCATTCCTAATTGGTCTTCAGAAGCTGGTGGTAAGCTATTACTTTGAATCATAGTAGTTGAGAAGGGAGCTCCATACTTTTGACAAGTGACCGTGAAGAAACTGTCAAGTCATGATGGTACATAGCATGAAGGAGAACTTGCAGGTGGTATATCTGCTGCCTTCTCCTTCTAAGAGATACAGGTTATGGTTTTATAGTGTGAATTTTAAGGAATCTTGATGAGTTGTTGGAGTGCATCTTGTAGATGGTTCATGCTACTATCAGTCTGCATCAGTAGTTAATGTTACTGGTGTTAGAGTTCTAATCAAGCAGTCTGCTTTGTCCTTGGTGGTTTTGAGTTGCTTGAGTGTTGTTGGAGGTGTACTTGTTCAAGCATTGAAAAATATTCTATCACACGTCTGACTTATGTCTTGCAGATGGTGGACAGGCTTTAGGAATCAGTGAAGAGTTATTTACTGTAGAGTTCTTTGCCTTTCACTTACTCTTGTAGCTATTGTATTTAAATGAATAGTTCGGGTTCAGATCAATGGAACCCCCAGAATATTGATATTGATATCGATGGTAATGTTAAGCGACTGGATTCACTTGTTGGAGATGGTCATCACCTACTACCTGTGTGACATGAATGTACTTGCCATTTATTCATCCAAACTTGAATTTGCCAAGTCTTGCTGCATTTACACAGACTGCTTCAACATCTGATGAGTGGCGAATCATTTTGATCATTGTGCAATCATTAGGGAACATCCCCACCACTGCCCCCTAAGATGGAGACATGGTAATTGATGAAGCAGTTGGAGATGGTTGGGTCTAGGACAGTACTCTGAGGAACTCCTTCAGTGATATCTAGTGAGTGAGATAATTGACCTCCAACAGCCACAGCCTTTGTATTAGATGTGGCTCCCAATTATTGCAGAAGTTCTTCTCCTGGCCTGCCCTAATTCTCGTGACCTCCAGTTATGCTAGTCTCCTTGGTGCCACATATAATCTGTTTTGATTCTGTCCAAAAGAGAAACCATTTTCTAAGTGCCATGTTGTTATGTCAATAACAGCAGGTTCTAACATTTTCCATGCCACTAACGTCAGAGTCAATGTCCCTAACCCACTCCCCCCACCTCTTCTCCCTTTTCTCTCTCTCCCTTTCTTCCAGTAAGGTTACATTTTTTGGCTTCTAATCCATAGGTCACTACAACAGAATCTAGGGAATTATGGAAAATTAAGATCAGTGCATTTTCTGTTCAACTATCTCTTTTAAAGTCATAGAATGTAATGGAAAAAGGATACGAGATTTCATATGTATTATATTTAATATCATATTTAAGTTTGGATTTTTTAATTTGAATTAGTCACCATGATTAATAAAAACCACGTTTACTTTCTCTTATCTCTCACTTTTTATATATGTACTGAAGCATTTGGAATGTTTTATATATTTTGATAATTTATCCAATGATTAATTTTCTTTCATTATCCTTCAAAATCATAAAACTGTCACAATTTTCAGGTCTACTACTCCTTTTAAGTTGCAATCCTTGATCTAATATCTGTAGAACGCAAGCTCTGAACTCTCATGGTTGAGCCACTTTTCCATAAGATGGTAAGAAATACAGACAGGTGTAGGCCATTCAGCCCTTTGAGTCTGCCCTGCCATTCAAAAGGATCATGCCTGACCTTACATTCCTCATGGTAAAAACGAGGTAAACGAGCTTTTTTTTTATTCCTGATGAAGGGCTTTTGCCCGAAACGTCGATTTTGCCTGTCCTCGGATGCTGCCTGAATTGCTGTGCTCTTCCAGCACCACTGATCCAGAACCTTACATTCCTCATGTCCAGTTGTCTGCCTGTTCCCTGTTATCCTTGGTCCTCCCAACTGATTAAGATTCGATCTACCTTAGCCTTAAATTTACATAAGGACTCTGTCTCCACAGCTCTCTGTTGCAATGAGTTCCAAAGACACTCAACCCTCAGAGAAGAAATTCCTCCTCATCTCAGCCTTAAATTGGCACCCCTTTATTCTGAGTCCATGCCCTCTAGTCCTAAACTGTCTCATGAGGAAAGATATCCCCTCAGCATTTGACTTGTCAATCCCCTTAAAAATCCTGTGTTTCAGTAAGATCACCTGTCATTTGTCTAAACTCCAGTGAGTAGAGTTCCAACCAGTTTAGCGTTTGCTCATAAGACAATTCCTCCCATACCAGGGATCATCCTAGTGAACCTTCCCTAAGCTACCTCCAATGAGACAATATCTTTCCTTAAATAAAGAGACCAAAATTACTGTCGGTATTTCAGATGTGGTCTCACCAGCACCTTGTACAGTTGCAGTAAGACTTCCTTACTCTTGTACTCTAACCCTTTTGAAATAAAGGCCAACATTCCTTTAGCCTTCCTGATTACCTCCTGCACCAGTGTGCTAGCTTTGTGCTTCATGCACAAGTACAGGTTGTTCTGCTATAACATGTGTTTTGGCAAATGAATTCGCTTTAATGCGATTGGCGAATAGGCAACGCTATTTATAAAATGCGAACTTTTAAAATGTGTTGGCTATACCGTGATCACATAGCCAACAATTTAAGTGCTGTTTGTGTTGCGTGATTCTTGTATAACGTATGGTTGCACAGGAACATGACTATCGCGCTATAGAAGAAATCACCGTATCCTCAAGTCTTTCTGTGTTGCAGCTTTCTGCAGTTTTTCTCCATTTAAAAAATAATCTGTTCCTTAGTTTTCTCTTTCAAAATGAATAACTTCACATTTTCCCACATTGTACTTCACTTATCAACTTAAAACAAAAGTCCACTTACTTAACCTATCAATATTTCTCACTAAATTTTATGTATCCCTTTCACAATTGTCTTTCCATCTATTTTTATGTTATCAGCCAATCTGTAATAGGAATTTATTTCCTTCCTCGCAATCATTAATATATACTGTAAATAGTTGTAGTCCCAGCACTGATCCTTGTGGAACCCTACTGTTCATGTCACCAACCTGAAAAAGAATCCCTTATTCCCCCCTTGCTGTTTCCTGCCTAATAACCAATTCTCTATCCATGCAAATGTAGTACCTCCAACACCACAGGCTCTTAACTTATAACTTGAAGTACCTCGTCAACTGCCTTCTGAAAGTCTAAATACAAGACATCTGATTCCCCTCTATCCACTCTGGTTGAGACTTCCTCAAAACTATAATAAATTAGTTAGACATTGTTTCCCTTTCATGAAGCCATGCTGACTGTTTTATTAGATTTTGATTTTCCAAATGTCCTGCTAAATTACTTTCTTAATAATTGATTTCCATAATTTTCTAATAATAGATGTTAGACTAATTGATTTATAGTTACCACTTATGCCTCCCTCCCTTTTTTGCCTGTGGTTTCTTTTTAGGGGAATTAGTAATTGAGGCAAATTGTTTTTAGTCTTATTTATATATCTCATTATTTCATTTAGTCCCCAATCTACCTGGGGCGATTTGCCCTAATCGTATGTAGTAGTCTGATGATATTGTTCCTTTAACAAGGTTATGTTGTCCTTGTTTTTTTCTTCAGAGAGGTTGTAAAAGACACAGACTCCAAATAGTCTTAAGTTGAAAGGATTTAGGGCAATTTGATTATAGCTAACTGATATTGCTGGGAAAATAAGCTTTTTGTTTAAAAAAGAATCACCTATATAATGAAAGGGGAATGGCCAGTTCCCCCAGTTCAGCTTTTCTCAGGTTTGGTTTGGTTTTAGCACAGTAGAGTTGAAAAAATACCTGCTGGACCCAAAGAAGCAGGTTCATGCTGATCTCTCTCTGACGTCCCTCCTGTAAGAACCTGTGTTTGATTTTACCTTTTGTGCCAAGGGGTGATTATGGGGATTTTTACAAATATTGGGAACAGCATCATTAAGTTGGGATAATTTGTTGGGTTTCCGGATAGGTTAAGTTTTTCTGCACTCTGTTCTCTTTTGTTTGTGTCTCATTCGGTAATGTTGTAAATAAATTCTGTTTTGTTTAAAACTAAGTGGTTTGACCAGCAGCATCTGTCCTGGAATATCTACTGTACACCTGCTTAAAACAACTTACAAAGTTAAGGTCTGGGTAACCTCCTTGAAATGTTTTAAGGGGTCTGGCCTGGTCCATACCAACAGTTAAGCACAAAGTAAAATTCCATCACAATATGATCACTTACTCAAAGCGGCTTTGCTATGAGATTATCAATCAACCCTTTCTCATTCTAGAATGGCAGATACAAACTAATATGTTCACAAGTTGGTTCTTCAACATGTTGATCTTAAATTAACTTGACTGTTTTTTGAGCTCGCTTCAAAGTTGTTTTGCCCAGTTGCTTAGAATTAAGTGAATGAATTACCTTTGAGTTGTTTGGCCTCAGGTTCTTTTAGTAAATTTCAATCTTAACACAATTAATAGTGATTTCAGTGTTATTATATTGTTTGTTGAATATGTTTTGATGTCAAGACAATACAACAAAGAAATTACTTTATAAATCTGTAGTTGAGTTGTGAAGCTGTTAACTCAATGGGAATTTTATCTCAAACTGATTTAGTATAGATGAACTGTAAAGCTGAGATTTTTAAACTTGTTGCTAACCTGCCAGCTTTTTGTTTTCATCAGATTGGAACAGGAATGGGCAACCAATCTGATCCCAGAAAGCAAGTTTATTTTTTAAGTGTTGCTAAGCGCTCTGGAATTTTGACTTAATCTATCTTCCACATTTAATCTGGAAGGAAATCTGGCAGCTAAGTGGATGGAAGAACTGCTTTGTGGGAAAGATAAACACCTTTACACCACTGTGTGTACTAGATAGGGCAGTTATAGTCTGTTATACGTGTTTTATGTCTAGGAAACGGTTACAGAGAAAGGATGATGGCAGAAATGTGGGAGATGAGAAGGACATGTCAATTATGGTGATTAGGAATCCTCAGTTGAGGAAGAAGGTGAACATTTTGGAAGCCCCTTTTTAGAAGGTGGCATCACCGGAACAGATTAGGCAAAGACTGAGAAACTGGGAAAATGGAGTATTTACAGGGGCAGGATGTGAGGATGTATAAGCAAGTTAACTATGAGAGTCAGTGGGTTTGAAGTGGATATTGGTGGTCAGCTTATCACCAGAAATGGAAACACGTTGAGCAAGGGGAGGGAAGGGAGGAGTTAGAAGTGGATCAAGTGAAGTTGAGAGCAGGGTGGAAATCTGAAACAAAATTGATAATTTTTTCCAATTCCGGATGAGGAAGGATACAGCACTAGCAATGTCATCATTGCATTGGAGAAAGAGTTGTGGGTGGGAGCCCAAGTCAGACTGGAACAAGTTCTCATCCCTTCTCTTCCCTCCTACAGCAGCGATAGGGTCCCCTTGGTCCTCAATTATCACTCCAATAGTATCCACATCCAAAGGATCATTAGCTGCCATTTCCACCATCTCTTGCGGGATGCCACCACCAGACACACAATCCTCACTCTCCCTTGTCAGCCTTCTGCAGAGACTATTCCCTCTGACACATGTTGGTCCACTTCTGCTCCATTCTTAATGCAACCCCACTTCCCCACGGCATCTTTTCTTGAGATGTTTTCTTGATTGAGAAATCAAGTCAATGACTTAGCTGTTTATTGAGGTTTCCTTCAGGGTTCTGCTGATCTCTCTGAAAATTCCTGAGGAAATTCCATTAGACTCAAAAGCATTTCATTAGATTAGGACAAGACAATTAAATGTTCTTCTAAAATTGATAGGCAATCAATTTCAAAAAATTCTAATGTCTCCTGAAAAATCGACAATAATAATGTCAATGGGCCAGAAAATTGCAGTAAATTTACAAGTTTGCACTGCAGCAATTGTTCTGACGTGTGGTAGATTTAGCCTGGAGATGCTGCAAATCAGCAATAAATGCTGGCCTTTAGCAGTTATGTTTACATACTAAATTAATAATGAAATAACTCTACAGAGCCCTGTATCCTGTCATCAAGTCATCCTTTGTTTACACATGAACAGAGCTGGGCTGAGAGGTGGCAAATGGAGTTTAATGTGGATAAGTGTGAGGTGATTCACTTTGGTTGGAGTAACTGGAATGCAAAGTGCTGGGCTAATGGTAAGATTCTTGGTAGTGTTGATGAGCGGAGAGATCTCGGTGTCCAGGTATACAGATCCTTGAAAGTTGCCACCCAGGTTGACAGGGTTGTTAAGAAGGCATACAGTGTTTTAGCTTTTATTAATAGAGGGATCGAGTTTCGGAACCGTGAGGTTATGCTACAGCTGTACAAAACTCTGGTGCGGCCGCGCTTGGAGTATTGTGTTCAGTTCTGGCCACTGCATTATAAGAAGGATGTGGAAGCTCTGGAAAGGGTTCAGAGGAGATTTACTAGGATGTTGCCTGGTATGGAAGGAAAGTCTTACGAGGAAAGGCTGAGGGATTTGAGGCTGTTTTCGTTGGAGAGAAGAAGGTTGAGAGGTGACTTAATAGAGACATATAAGATAACCAGAGGGTTAGATAGGGAGAGCCTTTTTCCAAGTACGTTGACGGCGAGCATGAGGGGGCATAGCTTTAAATTGAAGGGTGATAGATATAGTACAGATGTCAGAGACAGTTTCTTTACTCAGAGTAGTAAGGGTATGGAATGCTTTGCCTGCAACGGTAATAGATTTGCCGACTTTAAGTGCATTTAAGTCGTCATTGGACAAACATATGGACGTATATCAGATAGTGTAGGTTAGATGGGCTTTAGATTGGTATGACAGGTCGGCGCAACATCGAGGGCCGAAGGGCCAGTACTGCGCTGTAATGTTCTATGTTCTATTATAGAACTGCCTCATACAGAATTAGATACCAGAGTATCATTATCCCTGACATTGAACATGTTTATGTCAGCCAAGGCTCCATGATTGGGGCTGTTAATCTGGTCCAATCAGGGAACTCATTCCATGAGTTCCAGCTAAGCTGACCTCATTACAATCACTACATCTGCCCCCCCCCCCCACCTCCCCCTTTGAGTGCACTGACATAAGCTGGTCCTTTTCCCTTGAGGGTGACCTGAGGCGTTTTATCACTGGGTCAGGTTCCTCTGACATGGTCTCCAACACAGTTGGCAAGTAACTCAAGGATCCGAGGGACAGTGTGTGTTTGATCCTGTACCGTTTGTGAATTTTCAGTTTTCATGGTTCATATGCTTATTCAGGACTGTCACATCTACCCGATATTTATATGTCAATGGACCTGGCCTTACATCAACCATGCCTCTTATGCATGCTGGGGCATTTCAGTGATTCTTACAATAAACTTTGCCTTTGTACCTAACTTTTCTCTCTTCTGGCATTGGAGTTCCTGATGCCATTTCACCCTCTTCTTCCCAGGTCTGGGAAGATCAGACTTAACCTGGCGCAGAGTCTTTTTAGATTAGATTACATTACAGTGTGGAAACAGGCTCTTCGGCCCAACAAGTCCACACCGACCCGCCGAAGCGCAACCCACCCATACCCCTACATTTACCCCTTACCTAACACTACGGGCAATTTAGCATGGCCAATTCACCTGACCTGCACATCTTTGGACTGTGGAAGGAAACCGGAGCACCCGGAGGAACCCGGGTCTCTGGCGCTGTGAGGCAGCAGTGCTAACCACTGTGCCACCGTGCCGCCCATTAGCAACTCTGGTGCTATCCCTGCAGTTCCATCAAACAAGAACTGTGACAGCTTGGTATCTAGCAAGGCTGTAGGCTGCTTCTTCAGTCCAGCCTTCAAAGTTTGGACCACTCTTTCTGCCAGGCCACTGGATGATGGATGGTATGGAGCTATCCTTATATGTTGAATCTCGTTAAACTTTGAGAAAAAACCACATTCTCTGGCGGTAAATAAAGATTCATTATCTGTGACCAACACTTCCGGGACACTGTGTATTGCAAATAATGCATGCATTTTTTTTTATCATTGTCCCTGTTTTGACAAATGGACATTATACATGCCCAACAATTTTGAGTGGGCATTAACAATGACTAAGAACATTGAACCGAGGAAGGGACCTGCACAGTTGACATGCAACTTAGTCCAAGATTTACTTGGCCGTTCCCATGGAAGTGGGGCAGCTGCTGGCTGTAATTTTTATCCTTGTTGGCAAACTGGGCACTGCCCCACCAATATGGCTATGTCCGCATCCAAGCCTGACCAACAGCCATAGGTTCTCACCAACATCTTCAGTTTGGAGACCACTAGATGGCCCTGGTGCAGTTCAGCCAGCATCTGACAGCGACCTTTGCTCAGGACAATCACTCTTGCTCCCTATAACAGTATGTCATCCTCTCCAGTGAGCTGGTCTCCCTGGGTCCAAAAAAAGGTTTGAATTCTAGTTGTGATGGCCTTTTGGTTACCCCATTTAATATACAATGTTTTAGTTTGGAAAGGATTCGATCTTTGTGTCCAAGTCTGATATTGATAACTGTGGCTGGGAGTGCTTCCAGAAAGTTTAATATCATTGTAGACACTCCTGGGGATACCACTGGTCATAGAATCATAGAATCCATATAGTGTGGAAGCAGGCCATTTGGCTCATCAAGTCCACAACGAATGTCTGAACAGCATTCCACCTAGACCCACTCCCCCTTGCCTTTTCTCCATAACCCTTCATTTCCCATGGTTAACCCACCTAGTCTGCACATCCTTGGACACTATGGGCTATTTAGCATGGCCAATCCCCCTAACCTTCACATGTTTGGACTGTGGGAGCAAACAGGAGCACCTGGAGGAAATCCACTTAGACACAAAGGGAATGTGCAAACTCCACACAGACAGTTGCCCAAGGGTAGAGTTGAACCTGGGTCCCTGGCACTGTGAGGCAGTCATGCTAACCACTGAGCCACCGTACTGCTTTTAGCCCCTAGCCACTGTGCCGCTCTTACAACACAACCTGGCACAGTGGCTCAGTAGTTACCAGTTAATGGGAAATGGCTCGATTATCCACATTTGCTAATCAGCCTGCTGGATAGTGTTCTAACATATAATATCCGCTCAAAGTTTGTGTGAAGATTTGTAGCTCGGGTGCTCATTGCTGTGGTTCTGTTCGCCGAGCTGGAAGTTTTTGTTGCAAACGTTTCGTCCCCTGGCTAGGCGATATCATCAGTGCTTGGCAGCCTCCTGCGAAGCGCTTCATTGATGTTTCCTCCGGTGTTTATAGTGGTCTGTCCCTGCCGCTTCCGGTTGTCAGTTTCAGCTGTCCGCTGTAGTGGTTGGTATATTGGGTCCAGGTCGATGTGTTTGTTGATGGAGTTTGTGGATGAATGCCATGCCTCTAGGAATTCCCTGGCTGTTCTCTGTCTGGCTTGCCCTATGATAGTAGTGTTGTCCCAGTCGAATTCATGTTGCTTGTTGTCTGTGTGTGTGGCTACTAAGGATAGCTGGTCGTGTCGTTTCGTGGCTAGTTGATGTTCATGTATGCGGATTGTTAGCTGTCTTCCTGTTTGTCCTATATAGTGTTTAGTGCAATCCTTGCATGGTATTTTGTACACTACATTCGTCTTGCTCATGTTGGGTATCGGGTCCTTCGTTCTGGTGAGTTGTTGTCTGAGCATGGCTGTTGGTTTGTGTGCCGTTATGAGTCCTAGGGGTCGCAGTAGTCTGGCTGTCAGTTCCGAGATGCTCCTGATGTATGGTAGTGTGGCTAGTCCTTTTGGTTGTGGTATGTCCTCGTTCCGTGGTCTTTCTCTTAAGCATCTGTTGATGAAGTTGCGCGGGGATTATACAAGGTATTCGCCAAAAACGGATACCCGCGCAACTTCATCAACAGATGCCTAAGAGATAGACCACAGAACGAGGACATACCACAACCAAAAGGACTAGCCACACTACCATACATCAGGAGCATCTCGGAACTGACAGCCAGACTACTGCGACCCCTAGGACTCATAACGGCACACAAACCAACAGCCACGCTCAGACAACAACTCACCAGAACGAAGGACCCGATACCCAACATGAGCAAAACTAATGTAGTGTACAAAATACCATGCAAGGACTGCACAAAACACTATATAGGACAAACAGGAAGACAGCTAACAATCCGCATACATGAACATCAACTAGCCACGAAACGACACGACCAGCTATCCTTAGTAGCCACACACACAGACAACAAGCAACATGAATTCGACTGGGACAACACTACTATCATAGGGCAAGCCAGACAGAGAACAGCCAGGGAATTCCTAGAGGCATGGCATTCATCCACAAACTCCATCAACAAACACATCGACCTGGACCCAATATACCAACCACTACAGCGGACAGCTGAAACTGACAACTGGAAGCGGCAGGGACAGACCACTATAAACACCGGAGGAAACATCAAAGAAGCGCTTCGCAGGAGGCTCCCAAGCACTGATGATGTCGCCTAGCCAGGGGACAAAACGTTTGCAACAAAAACTTCCAGCTCGGCGAACAGAACCACAGCAATATAATATCAGCACTTAGCATTAGAGCCCACTGCTGAATGTGGCCCAAAGCTATGGGTGGCACTGCCTTGTACTGTAAACAGACCAAGTAGGTGTTTGTGGTCCATGGTTGTCTCAAATCTTCGTCCATAAAGGTATTGATGGCTTTTTCTAATTCCAAGTATGACTGCCAATCCAACTTTTTTCTATGTGTGCACATCTATGCTTTGCATTTGCCAAAGTCCTGGACTTTCCTCTCTTTGGGCCATCTATGAGCTAATACCACCCTGATGCCATGCAAGAAGGCACTGTATGTCAATACCAGATCTTTCTTGATATCATAGAGTGCCAACACCTCAGAGGATAATATCTGTTACTTTACTTCACAGAAAGCGAGGGCTTGTCTATGAGACCATTTCAAAGTCTGATCTTTTCTTTTGGAACTGATGCAAAGGTGCCAGGATGGATGCCCAATTATGTATGAACTTTCCATAATAATTTACCTGCCCAAGAAATGAACTAAGCTCCTGGACAGATGTGGGAGCTGGTGCACCTTTGACTGCCGTCACTTTATCTTCCAATGAAAGTAATCTGGTCTTGTCAACTTTGTAACCCAAGTAGGTCACTTGGCAAGTCTGGAACATGTGTTTCTCTTTTTAGGCATATGCCTGCTTTGAAAAAAACACTTTAGGACTATATCCAATTTCTTGAAGTGTTCCTTGTTAGTATTCAGGGTGTTGTCTAGGTAAATGGCAACCTGAGGTAGACCTTGCAAAATGTTCTTGCCAACTTATTCCACTGGTCTGATGATTCCTTCACTTTCCAGCCTTGTGATTTCTGCTTCTACTTTTACCCAAATGGTACTGGGCGGGCCTTGCAGGATCACTGCAATCACCATTCCTCCCCATAAAGAAAATTCTGTTATTCAGGTGATTTTTTTACTTGCAGTGGATTTAATAACCTGGAAAATTTCCTGACTCCAGCTACCTGACTCGGCAGTTAAAAAACAATCCATGCCTGATTCTAACATCTATTTTTGAAGGAGGAATTCGGAACTTTGGATATTCATCTTTGATGCTTACGGTTATTTAAAGTGATTGTAACAAGATCAGTCACCTGGACTTCAAAGAACGAGTTCCCTAATTAGGGCTATAATCTGGCCTAATCAGGGAACCCTGGCTAACATAAAAAGGTTCAGTGTCAGGGATGCTGACACCCTGGTGTCCAACTCTGTATGAGGCAGTGCTATAGTCAAGAACTGTTCACATTCTAAATAAAGTGTGACTTGGTGGCAGGATATCAACCTCTGAAGAGTTATTTCAGTACCAACGGCGGGGGGGGGGGGGGGGGGAATTAATGATGTAACTATGCAAAGTTGAAGATCAACTGGATTTCAAACAAACAGGCACTGCAACTGGCTTTATCATTGGGAAAGGCAGCAAGTGGTGCACACAAGTTGTAAGGTTTTCCATCGTGAGTGGACACCCTCAATATTACCAGAGTGCAGGCAATTACATACCTTCACCTCAGGACATATTCTGATCAGAGTAACTCGACGTCAGTCCAAAGCAAAACCCCTAAATAAAGCCAAGCCTCACCAGAAACTTTCTTTGGGATCCTGTCCAGCAAGGCATTGTAGATGTTGCTGGTATGCAAACTCAAGACAGCAAAATAATCCTATTAGACCTAAATTTAGTATGGTAACTCATAGACCAGTATCTAGGAGAGTCCATACCCTGGAAAACCCATCTACATCTGACTTGAAACAGTTAAGTTGCTTAGCAACATCTAAATCAGAACCAGTCAAGATAAATATCTGGTGAAATTGTCATACAGTTCTAATGGAGGTCAGCACCAGCTTGGCTGCATCAGTGATTGCTGAAAAAGTTTTAATAAAGTTCACTCTGGGCTCCAGTCCTTAAATTTGTATAAGACTTCAGCTAGGCTGAGAACCTATACCAGGGAACCTTCACAGACTGAGGATACAACTTTGGTTCAGATCTCTTATGAAAGGCAGTTGTTTCAGTTACCAGTGATTGCAGTAAAATGCTCAGACCCAAGCTGACTGGGGCAAAATTGGTTGCGAGAGATTCACCCTCATTGGCTCAATATTTTTCAATCAGAAAATGGCTGCTTGAGTGAAGTTTTAATTAAATAACTAAAAGTATTCCAGGAAGATCTAGGGACTATTATTGGAGCCAAGGCAACTTTGCATGTTGACCAGGAAGCAATTCAACATACCCAGACTGGATCACAGTCAGCCATAAGTACTGAAGTAGACTATTTAAAAGGCCCATTTTGTCTCTGGAACTTTGTTCCAGTGTTTTCTTAAATTATGCTCTGCAACTCTCAGTTCCTAACCACTCCACATGCCAACTTATTCTAACGATTCCCCCCTCCGATGGCATTTTGCACCCTCCATGGCCTTTCATTGCACCTATGGAAACTTAGTACCAATTCACTAACCCCATCAGCTAACCTTTGCCCTTAAGCCCTCCATGCCAATTCGCCCAGTGTCTGCCTTGGACATACCTCATGTCTTGTTTTGAGATTAAATAAGGTTGTAAATATCTGTTACAGACTTCACTATATTAAAAGATATTCTCCATTCATGAAGACCCATTCAACACTTTTAAATCCCCTCAAGTACCTAGGTCCTGTTTTTTTTTAAAAAGTTAGAATTCATAGAATCCCAACAGTATGGAAACAGGCCATGAGGCTATTCGAGTCCACACTGACCCTCCAAAGATTCATCCAGCCAGACCAATTCCCCTAACCTATTGCTCTACATTTACTCCTGACTTTTGTTCCATTCTTATAAACTCAATCTGACAGTTTCTTCCAATATTTAAAGGGTGACTATTTAAATAACTTGATAACTTGGAGTTTTTTCAAGTTCTTTCGATACAAAAGACAAACACTGTAGATGTAAGAGAATGCCATCATTTTCAAATTCCCTTGCACCATTCTGACTTTGAAGTATACCTTTATTGTTATATCACTTTGGTTCAGAAACCTGTAACTTTTTCACGCAACAGTGCTGTGCATACACTAGATGGACTGCGGTTGCTCAAGAAGGGAGTTCACCTGCTGTCGGATTAGTTGACCCCATCGCGAGTTTATAAATGGGGATGGGCAGCAAAGAGTAGTCTTGTCCACTACATGCTCATCCTAAAGGATGAATAAGGATCTGTATACTGATGGTTGTCATCAGTGAATGAATCAATGCCTCTCCATATTAAACATCCCTTGGAAGAAGCACCCTGAGTTGTCAAGAGTAATTTGGTAACATTGTTACTGACTGAAGTGGCTGAATTCTGAAGGTTGAATCTGCACAAATGGGCCTATGGCAGGTGGTGAGACAACCAACATATCAAAAAGAAACAGACTCAGCCTTGGCCAAACTACTTGCTGCTGATGCACTTATCCATGACACTAGTAGTAGGAGCATTTATTTTATACTTTTTTGTGGAGACAGAGTCTTGGTTTAACAATGAGGGCAATTCCATTGTGCTTTATGGCAATCAATGGAATAGATTCAACACAGATCCAGCAGCTCAAATGGGGCACAATGGCTATCATTGGCAACAGAATTGTACTTCCGTAGTAATGTTCCCTCGAAGCTGCTTGGCTAAGATTCTCTGTGTGCCATTTTGTGTATCAATACATTGTCTTTCGTTTTTGGAAATCACTACCTAGAAGGGGAATGTTGTTTACTACAATTGATAACCTTTAAGCCCAGATTATCCTTTGCTCTAGCATTACCATCAAGCCAGGAGTCCAAAATTGGTGCAATAAAGAAAAAAGGAGAGCATGTCAGAAGTAGCCCTAGGCGTATCTAAAAATGAGGGTGATGAAGCTACAACACTTGATTATGTATATGATAAACAATAACAATAATAATTTGAATTTAAATAGCCTTCAACATAAGAAAATATCCCAAGACTTTTTACAGGAGCAACATGAAACAGTATTTGACATTAAGGTACATAAGGCAATATTAGAATAGAAAACAAACAGCTTGGCAAAAGGTAGGTTAGGAGAAAAATCTTTTAAAGGAAGTAAGAGATGTAGGGCAACCAAAAGGTATGGGAACAAAATCCCTGAGCTTGGGAGCTAATCAGCTGAAGGTACAGACCCAGTGGTGAAGCAATTAAGAGCAGATCCTCAAAGGGATACTATTAGAGAAGCACAATGAATTTTGTGGGACTGGATAATGCAGTTATAGTAAAGGGAGAGTTCATGAAGGGAACTTGCTGATCATACCAACAGTGCCCTCTCACAGATCATTTATGTATACCACAAATAACAGTGGCCCCTGGTCACCTTTCTCCATTTCGAGAAACTCCCTTCAACTACTACACTCTGTCTCCTATTGCTCAACCAGTTCTTTATCCACCTAGCTAGAACACCCTGCACACCATGTGACTTCACTTTCTCTATTAGTTTACCATGGGGAACCTTATCAAAAGCCTTACTAAAGTCCATGTACATGGCATCTACAGCCCTTCCTTCATCTATCAACTTGGTCACTTCCTTAAAAAACTCTATTAATTTGGTAAGGCACAACCTCCCCCACACCAAACCATGTTGCCTATCACTGAAAAGCCCATTCTTTTTAAATATAAATAGATTTTATCCCTCAGTACCTTCTGTAGCAACTTTGCTACCACTGACATCAGGCTCAATGGTCTGTAGTTACCCGGAATATCCCTACTACTCTTCTTGTACAGGGGGACAACATGTGCAACCCTCCAGTCCTCTGGCACTTCGCCTGTGTTTCAGGATGTGACAAAGATATCTGTCTGGGCTGCAGCTATTTCCTCTCTCTCCTCCCTCAGCAACCCGGGATAGATCCCATCCGGTCCTGGGGATTTGTCTATCTTAATAACCTCTAGCCAACCCAACACATCTTCCCTACTTATGTCAATGTGATTCAGAGTTATCAAACTTCTGTCTCTAATCTCAATATTCATCATGTCCCTCTCCTAAGTGAACACTGATGCAAAGTAAATGCATTAATGCTGAGAGAATGTTTCCCTTCATGGCGCCATGGGTCCAGGACCAGAGAACATAGTCTTAGATCAAAGGGACACCAATTTAAGACTGAGATGCAGAAGGATTTCTTCTCTGATGTTTGAGAATTTTTGGAATTCCTTGTTACAGAGAGTTGTGAGGGCAGAATCTTTGGGCATATTGAAGGCTGAGTTAGATTCTTGATCAGTAGGGAAATCCATGTTTACAGGGGAAAGGGCAGGAGAGTGGCTTGAGGAGTGTCAGATCAACCATGATTTTTTTGAATGGCTTAGCAGGCTCGAGGGGCCAAACAGCCTACTCCTGTACCTATTTCTTATGGTCTTAATTGAACAGGCCAGCCAAGTTTAGAGGTGGAAGGTGAGGATTTTAGCTATTGAACAGAGTTAGGGGTGAATTTGGATAATGTTATATATGTGGAAATAGGCATTCTTAGTGATGGCATGAATATATTCTTGAAACCTGATCTTGCTGTCAAATATGAGACTATGGTTGGAACATTCTAGTTCAGACTTTGACAGTTGCCAATCTGAGAGATTAAATCAATAACTTGGAAATGAATTATATGTTCAGGAGCAAAGATAATGGTTTTATTCTTTCTAATATTTAGGACTGCATAAAAATGGGAAATAGGAGGACAAATCCAACTGGTCGGTTACTCTCCGATCAGTTGACCCTCTAGTAGAGTGATGGAAGGTGTCATCAACAGTGCTATCAAACAACCTGCTCACTATTCTGCTAGGGTCAGTCAGTTCATTATCTCATTACAGCCTTGGTTCAAACATGGACAAAAGAGCTGAGTTCCACAGGTGAGCTGAGAATGACTGCCCTGAACAACAAGGCCACATTTGATAGTATGGCATCCAGGAACCTTTGCAAAAACTGGAGTCAGTGGGAATATGGGAAATCTCTTCACTGGTTGGAATCATACCTGTGGTTGCTGGAAGTCAGTCATCTCAGTTCAAGGATATCTCTGCAGAAGTTCCTTTGAGTAATATCCTTGGCCCAACCATCTTCAGCTGCTTCATCAATGATCTTCCCTCCATCAGGTCAGAAGTGGGATTTTTGCTGATGATTGCACTGTGTTCAGCACCATTCATGACTCAGATACTCAAACATTCCATGTCCAAACACAGTAAGACCTGGACAATGTCCAGACTTGATCTGAAAATTGGCAATTAGCATTTGCACTACATAAATGTCAGAAAATGGCCATCTCAAACAAAAGAAAATCTAACCATTATCCCTTAACATTTAGCAGCCTTATTCATGATTCCCTTCTCTGGACATCCTGGGGATTATTTGGAGACTGGCATCTGTAATGCTGAGAAAATCAGGAGAAGGCTGAGATGCATCATGCACTGAGCACTTCTGGCTGTAGATGCTAGCAAATGCTTCAGTTTTGTCCTTTGTGATAAACCCATTATTGAGGATGAGGACATTTGTGGAGCCTCCTCTTTCTGTTTGTAGTTTGATTCTCCATCACTATTAAATGGATTTGGGACACCATTCTATTCTCAGTTTCAAGCAACAGAGTAATTAGCATGAATGTGAAGATGGCCGTCAAAATGGCAACCTGCATGTGTGCAAATCTGCCCACTAACATCACTTACTGGTGGATAAGCCAGAATTAATTTTACCAATTTACCATATGGTACGTTGCCTCCCAGGTACACAGGTCAGGGATGTCTTGGATCAGCTGCAGAACATTCTGAAGGGGGAGGGTGAACAGCCAGTTGTCGCGGTGCATATAGACACCAATAATGTTGGTAAAAAACAGGATGCGGTCCTACAAGAAGTATTTAGGGAGTTAGGAGCCAAGTTAACAAGTAGGACCTCAGGATTGCTAACAGTGTCACATACTAGTCAGAGTAGAAATGAAAGGATAGGCAGGATGAATGCATGGCTTGAAAGATGGTGCAGGAGGGAGAGTTTCAGACTTCTGGGATATTGGGACTGGTTTTGGGGGAGGTGGGGCTATTACGTTTTGGACGGTCTACATCTGGGTCGGACTGGAACCAATGTCCTTAGGGGTGCTTTTGCTAACGCTGTTAGGGAGGGTTTAAAGTAATGTGGCAGGGGGATGGGAACCAAATGAGAAGATTAGTGGGCAGTAAGGAGGTAGTAACTAAAGCCTGTAACAAGCTAGATAGTAAAGTCAGCGTGACTAAGGAGAAGAGTAGGAAGGGAGCAGATGATGAATGCAAAGGGACTGGTGGTCTGAGGTGCATTTGTTTTAATGCAAGAAATGTAGCAGCTAAGGCAGATGAATTTAGGGCTTGGATTAGTACCTGGGATTATGATGTTATTGCTCTTACTGAGACTTGGTTGAGGGAAGGGCATGATTAGCAACTAAATATCCCAGGATATTGATGCTTCAGGCGAGATGGAGAAGGAGGTAAAAGGGGTGGAGGAGTTGCATTACTGGCCAGAGAGGATAGCACAGCTGTGCTGAAGGAAGGAACTATGGAAGATTCGAGCAGTGAGGCAATATGGACAGAGCTCAGAAATAGGAAGGGTGCGGTAACAATGTTGGGGGTGTACTACAGGCCTCCCAACAGTGAGTGTGAGCTAGAGGTACAAAAATGTAAACAGATTATGGAAAGATGTTGGGGAAACAGGATAGTGGTGATAGGAAATTTTAATTTTCCTAACATTGACTGGGATTCACTTAGTGTTAGAGGTCTTGATGGGGCAGAATTTGTAAGGAGCATCCAAGAGGATTTTCTAGAGCAGTATGTGAATAGTCCAACTTGGGGGGGAGCCATACTGGACCTGGTGTTGGGGAATGAGCCCGCTCAGGTGGTTGAAGTTTCAGTAAGGGATTACTTTGGGAATAGTGATCAGACTTCTGTAAGTTTTAGAATATTCATGGACAAAGACGAGAGTGGTCCTAAAGGAAGAGTGCTAAACTGGAGGAAGGCCAACTATAGCAAAATTCGGCAGGAGTTGGGGAATGTAGATTGGGAGAAGCCGTTTGAAGGTAAATCCATATTTGATATGTTGGAGGTTTTTAAAGAGAGGTTAATTAGAATGCAGGAGAGACATATTCCTGTGAAAATGAGGGATAGAAATGGCAAGATTAGGGAACCATGGATGACAGGTGAAATTGTGAGATTAACTAAGAGGAAAAAGGAAGCATTAGAAGGTTTAGGTGACTGAAGACACACAAAGTTTTGGAAGAATATTGGGAATGTAGGACCACTCTGAAATGAGGAATTAAGAGGGCTAAAAGGGGTCATGAGATATCTTTAGCAAACAGGGTTAAGGATACCTTTTATTTATATGTAAGGATCAAGAGGGTAACTGGAGGAACGGTTGGCCCACTCAAGGATAAAGGAGGAAAGTTATGCGTGGAGTCAGAGAAAATGGGTGAGATTCTTAACAAATACTTTGCATTGATATTCACTGAGGAGAGGGACATGATGCATGTTGAGGTGAGGGCTAGATGTTGATTACTCGAAGTCAAGTTGGCATAAGGAGGGAGGAAGTGCTGGGTATTCAAAGGTTGAAAAGTCCGGATGCAATCTATCCCAGATTACTGAGAGAAGCAAGAGAGGAAATAGCTGAGGGCTTGGGGGCTTAACAAATATCTTTGCAGCATCCTTGAATATGGGTGAGGTCACAAAGGACTGGAGAATTGCTAATGTTGTCCCCTTCTTTAAGATAGGTAGCAGAGATAATCCAGATAATTATTGACCGGTGAGCCTGACGTCAGTGGTAGGGAACTGCTGGAGAAGATACTGAGGCATAGGATCTATTCCCATTTGGAAGAAAATGGGCTTATCAGTGATAGGCAACATGTTTTTGTGCAGGAAAGGTCATGTCTTGCAAACCTAATAGAATTCTTTGAACAGGTGACAAAGTTGATCGATGAGGGACAGGCATGGACTTTAGTAAGGTGTTTAATAAGGTTCCCCATGGTAGGCTGATGGAAAAAGTGAAGTTGCATGGGGTCCTGGGTGTTCTAGCTAGGTGTCTGGGCAACAGGAGACAGAGAGTAGCAGTGGAAGGGAGTTTCTCAATATGGAGAACTGTGACCAGTGGTGTTCCACAGGGGTCTGTGCTGGGACTACTGTTGTTTGTGATATACATAAATGACTTGGAAGAAGGCATAGGTGGTCTGATTAGCAAGTTTGCAGATGACACTAAGATTGGTGGAGTAGCAGATAGTGAAAGGGGACTGTCACAGAATACAGCAGATTATAGATAGATTGGAGAGTTGGGCAGAGAAATGGCAGATGGAGTTCAATCTGGGCAAATGTGAGGTGGTGCATTTTGTTGATCCAATTCAAGAGTGAACTGTACAGTAATTGGAAATGTCCTGGCAAAAATTGATGGACAGAGATCTGAGTGTTCAGGTCCATTGTTCCCTGAAGCTGGCAACGCAGGTCAATAGAGTGGTTAAGAAGGCATACAGCATTCTTTACTTCATAGGACTGGGTATTGAGTACAAGGATTGTATAAGGCTTTGGTTCGGCCACGTTTGGAATACTGCACACAGTACTGGTCCCCACATTACCAAAAGAATGTGGATGCTTTGGAGAGAGTGCAGAGGAGGTTCACCAGGATGTTGCTTGGTTTGGACGGCGCTAGCTATAAAGAGAGGTTGAGTAGATTAGGATTATTTTCATTAGAAAGGCAGAGGTTGAGGGGCGACCTGATTGAGGTCTACAAAATCATGAGAGGTATAGACATGATGGATAGCAAGAAGCTTTTTCCCAGAGTGGGGGAACTCAATTACCAGGGCTCAAGAATTCAAAGTGTGAGAGAAACTGTTTTGGGGAGATATGCATGAACAGTTCTTTACACAGAGGGTGCTGAGTGCCTGGAATGAGTTGCCACTGGAGGTGGTAGAGGCGAGCACGATAGCGTAATTTAAGATACATGAATGGGCAGGGTGCAGAGAGTTACAGACCCTTAGAAAATAGGTGACAGGTTTAGATACAGGATCTGGATCAGTGCAGGCTTGGACTGCTTAAAGGCCTGTTGCTGTGCTGCAATTTTTTGTTCTTTGTACACAATATCATTACATTTTTTGTATATTAATACATTACTCTGACTGTGCATGTGCAGATGGCCCTACTCAATTTAAATTTACAGGATCAGGGTAAAGTACAGAAATGATGACAAAGTAGTGCCAGCCATCGAGCTGCTGATTGTGGCTCCAAGCTGAATTTGGACTTTGGGGATGTGGCAATGAGGACTTAACTCAATTCACTGAATGCTTGAAGCCTGATTTATTAGATGCTCCTTCCAGGCAGCTACATATGTGGAGCCACAATGCATATATAACTGGTCAGATTCTTCCTTGGCACTCCTATATGAGGACTGCTGAGATGATCGAATCCATTGTAGCAACTTCCAGAGCAAAGGGGAGTGCTGGATCTGATACCTCCAAAGTTGAAGTCTTGGCTGAAAATGTGTTGCTGGAAAAGCGCAGCAGGTCAGGCAGCATCCAAGGAACAGGAGAATCGACGTTTCGGGCATAAGCCCTTCTTCAGGAATTCCTGAAGAAGGGCTTATGCCCAAAACGTCGATTCTCCTGTTCCTTGGATGCTGCCTGACCTGCTGCACTTTTCCAGCAACACATTTTCAGCTCTGATCTCCAGCATCTGCAGTCCTCACTTTCTCCTCGAAGTTGAAGTCTTGGCCAAGGCTTGCTTTAGTTCCAAAATGGCCTGTGTGTGTTGCTCAGTCTACAGCCTTGGGCATCTTTCTTCAGAAGGCCTGACAGTGGGGAGACTTTAGTAGTAAAACCACCAAAATGATTCCATCAACATCCCAGTTATCCTTAAACAGGATTGAAGGGTTTTTGTATCACTTTGGGAGGGTCATTGAAATATTGCTTCAGTATGTTCTTTTTTTCCTCTATTCACTCCTGTAAGTTACTATAGTTCCTAAATAGGTAAGTTGCACTTTCAAGATCTGGTCATTCTTTCAGTTAACTTTGAGTCCTATTGAAGTGAGGAAGCCTAACAATTCACTGAGGCACTAGAGATGTTCTCCTCCCAAGCGTTTGTTTCAAAGAGAAAATTATCAACTTGGGTCATGAAAAACCGTCAAGCCCCTGCTCTAATCTCTGGTGGAAAGTAAAAAAAAGTTGTGAAACCGTTGAGGAAATGGGTCCAATCTTATTGGCCTTGAAATGTAACAGCAAATTTGTGTTGACATTGCTGTTTTAAAGAAATTGATGAAAATCTATTACTGATAACAAGACGGTTGGGTATTGGGTCTGTGGAGCTTGTTTAATCATGGTTTCAGGGCTAATTGCTACCGCAGGGGTAGTAAATGACGTGGTCTCCTATAACTCCCAGTATTTGATTGTCAGTTGCAGGAGCCATTGGGTTTCCTAACTGGCCAAATTAGTGAGTTATTTATTGATATCATCAAGCACAATGCTTCCTGTTATGACAAGCTTGTTATTACCTTCCAAATTTCACTTTCTGCTTGTTTGGCAAACCTGTATAATTCCTATGGCTTTGGATCAGGGCCATTTGTGACCATTTCACCTATCATCCAATCACAGTTGTGCTTATTTGTGGCAAAGGCAGATATGTGCTTTCTGATAATTTCCTGTACCCTGGATCATCAGACGTTTCCATTGGCTTAACACACATTTCCCTAGATTCATTTGGTCTACGCCGCAATGGAGACTTTAATCAGTGAATCTGCTACTTCGTCCATTTGCCAAATACAGCAATTCATTTGATCAGATTACTGTGAATCATCATGCCAGAGCCAAGAATGTGCTCTTGTTTAAATATACAAATATATAGCTGAGTGATAGCAAACCAAATCACCCAATCTAAATTCTAAGGGGTCAGCTTGAATCCTCTCAAAGTGGTCTGTGAAACCACTCAAAATGATAGCCTGTTTCTAATATGCCATGATAAACCTATATTCCTTTGGATGTATTAAGGGTGGTGTAGGAACCTCTGGTAGCCTATAAAAATTAGACAGGGCAGTCTCCTCCCTCATCTTCCACAGAGGTCATCCCACTTGGTGCTAACTTCCCATATCAGAAAGGCCTGACATTATCATGCGCTTGGACCTAGGTCTGGGAACTGGGAGTATAGAAAGTTGAGATTGTTCATCTCTATGTCTGGAGCCTTTAGGAATATGTGTTTGTCCTTGTTCTCAAATTCCTTCCAGTAATAAAGGTCCATACATCAGGCCTGGCTCCTGTTCTTCAAATGCTGGGAGGTGCTCAAAATTCTGTGGCTTGATGGCACAGATTGCTGCAGTTGTAACACTGGCCTTGCTTTCCGATGTTTCCATTTCCACCAGCATCTTGAATTTGATTCCACGCTCTACCTACAATGGACATTTATGAAAGGGGGTCTCCCAAACTTTATTGCTTTCTCATTCCCTGACCCATCCTTTACTTCTCTATTCCAGACCTTCGTTTTGAATTTGCGCTTTTTTTTACTTTTAACATCTCAATCTCTTGGAACTCTCTTTCCAGGCCCACACCATACACCTCAGTACCTAGTCTTCTATATGTGTGTGATCATTTGGATCAAAAGCCTCACGCTCATTTATTACTGTCAGTCAATTGTAAGATTAAAGTCTTAGTTGATTGAGTAGTGTTAGATGCCTGTAAGATATGTCAATCTAATTTGG
The DNA here is from genome assembly GCF_037043375.1 of Chiloscyllium plagiosum. Taxonomy (NCBI): domain Eukaryota; kingdom Metazoa; phylum Chordata; class Chondrichthyes; order Orectolobiformes; family Hemiscylliidae; genus Chiloscyllium; species Chiloscyllium plagiosum. The sequence goes on from NW_028270168.1 coordinate 50,163,411, forward strand.
CCTGTACATGCTGTTGAACTGTATCCATAAGCAACTAGCGAAGACCATTGGGTGCTCCACTTGTTCTTGCCCATGCTTGTTCATACCATCCACTGAGTTCTATTTGTTACTTATTACCACAGTCAATATAGCATCTCTCATCTCTCATACATTCCCTCCCCAGTATTCTGAGGATCAGGTGGAGCTGAATGAATAGCGAAGACTTAGACTCATTAACAGAAGGTTCTTCTCTTTGTCATTGAGCACAGCCAAAACCCTTTATTAACGTGTATTCAAAGAGATCATGGGCATCACCGAGGTTTTGAAGATTGGGGTATTTTTTGCATATCTTGAATAACTGTGTCACCTTGAATGGTGTGCTATATATTACTGGTCCTTGCCCTGCCTATGCCATGGGATTCCTTCGCTCCATGGTGACTGGTTTCAGAGGGGCAGATTCTGGAGGTGCCAAAAGCACTCAAATCTCATTCTGGGGGTGGGGGTCCCCGATTTGCCTCCATCCAAATCTCTGCTATCGAAATCATCACCACCCCACTCACCTTATTGTTGTCTGTTTGTATAGTTCCGAATGTGCATATCATACAATTCCAGGTTGATAGCTGCAATTTAAATTTGTCTATTTCATGCTTGTGCTATGTGTGATCAGTGATTTTATATCCATCTTCTTTGCCTACATTGTGGAGACTCTTTACTGCTGCTTGTAAATAAGCATATTTCTTTGTTACTGCTGCAATTTCTTAATTGCTGGGAAGTGTGAAAATAGATAAGTCCCCTGGGCCGAATGGGATTTATCCTAGGAGTCTCTGGGAAGCTAGGGAGGAAATTGCACAGCCTTTGGCTTTGAGTATTTATGTTGTCATTGTGTTCAGGAATAGTGCCAGAAGATTGGAAGATAGCAAATGTCCCCTTGTTCAAGAAGGGGAATAGAGACAACCCTGGTAATTGTAGACTAATGGGCAAGGTTTTGGAAAGTACTATAAGAGATAGAATTTATAATCATCCAGAAAGGAATAAGTTGATTAGAGATAGTCAACATATTTTGAGAAGGGTAGGTTGTGCTTCATAAACCTTATTGAATTCTTTGAGAAGGTGACCAAACAGGTGGATGAGGGTAAAGTGGGTTGATGTGGTGTATGTGGATTTCAGTAAAGCATTTGATAAAGTTCTCCATGGTAGGTCATTGCAGAAAATACAGAGGCATGGGACTGAGGGTTATTTAGTGCTTTGGATCAGAAATTGGCTAGCTGAAAGAAGACAAAGGGTGGTGGTTGATGGGAAATGTTCATCCTGAAGTTCAGTTACTAATGGTGTACCGCAAGGAGCTGTCTTGGGACCACTGCTGTTTGTCATTTTTATAAATGATCTGGATGAGGGCGTAGAAGGATGGGTTAGTAAATTTGCGGATGACCCTAAGGTTGGTGGAGTTGTGAACAGTGTGGAAGGATGTTGCAGATTACAAAGGGACGCAGATAAGCTGCAGAGTGGGGCTGAGAGGTGGAAAGCAGAGTTTAATGTGGAAAAGTGTGGGGTCATTCACTTTGAAAGGGGTAACAGGAACAACAGAGCACTGGGCTAATGTTAAGATTATTGGTAGTGTGGAGGAGCAGAGAGATCTCGTGTGTCCATGTGCATCCCTGAAAGTTGCCATGCAGGTTGATAGGTTTGTTAAGAAGGCGTACGGTGTGTTAGCTTTTATTGGTAGAGGGATTGGGTTTCAGAGCCAGGAGGCCATGTTGCAGCTGTGCAAAACTCTGGTGTGGCTGCACTTGGAATCTTGCGCACAGTTCTGGTCGCCGAATTATAGGAAAGATGTGTAAATATTGGAAAGGGTGCAGAGGAGATTTATCAGGATGTTACCTGGTATGGAGGGCAGGTCTTATGAGGAAAGGCTGAGGGACTTGAGGCAGTTTTTGTTAGGGAGAAGATGGTTGAGAGTTTACTTAATAGAGACATACAGGATGATCAGAAGGTTAGATAGGGTGGACAGTGAGAGCCTTTTTCCTCTGATGGTAATGGCTAGCATGAGGGGATAGCTTTAAATTGTGGGGTGATAGATACAGGACAGACATCAGAGTTGTATTCTTCACTCAGAGAGTAGTAAGGGCGTGGAACGCTTTGCCTGCAACAGAAGTAGACTCGCCAACTTTAAGAGCATTTAAATGGTCTTTGGATAAACGTATGAATGATAATAGAATAATGTAGGTTAGATAGGCTTCAGATTGGTGTCACAAATCGGCACAACATCAGGGACCGAAGGGCCTGTACTGTGCCATAATGTTCTGTGTTCTATGTTCACACTCGTGATAGTCTTTTCATATTCCTGACGGGCCTGTTCAAACTGTGCTTGAAATTGATTAATGTGCAACAGATTCATTTATTTTGTTCCTCATCTGATATTTGTCTATGAACTTAGTTACTTACTCTTTAGCAACTTCGAGCTCATGTTTTAATCTTGCATTTTCTTTTTCCTTCTCTCTAAATTCCTTCGTATTGCCTTGGCTTTATTGAGTTCAGAAGTGCATTTCACCTGTTCTTTTCTAGCCTTCTCACAATACATTTGTCCAATTGGTCCCAGATCCTTGAATACTTTATCAGTTTATTTGACTCACTTGGGCCATCTATGATTTAAGTACTCCCGGTGTACCTTCTCCCAGTCTGGGCACTCAGTTTTCAATATTTGCAGCTACTATTTTAAATTTAGTCAGAAGGTGACTGGGACTGTGGTCTGGTGGTTCCAATTTGCAGCAGGGAGATGTATTGTTACAACCTCTTTAAACCCTCCACAATAGTCTCTCCTCACTAAATTTAGTTAGGTCCCTCTGTGTCAATGCATAGAAGATATGCTTAACATTCTTCAAGTCTGATTTCTCGAGTTTTCCCTTGCCTGCTTACTCTATATATGTGGCTTTGTTCAGCACATCCAGACAACCTTGCCACCCAATGATGCCAAAATGTTGACCCCCTTACCTCCAAAGAATGTCAACTGACTTGGCAAACAAACACTCATACTTAAGTTTAGCACAACTTGGTACTTGTTAGTACTTAAAATATACAGGCGTTAAATTAATTCTTGATAACTTTGCATTTAGCTCATTATTCTTGCTTGTCACTTATCACAGTAAATCTCAAGACTCATGGTTTGGACTTAGATATCATTATGCAAGGTGAATTAGCTAGGTTCATTCTTTTGGGTCACATGCTTCTCTGAGTTCCAAACTCAGTCTTCCTTTCATGATGATCTTCCAGAATGTTTGATGATGTACCCCTGCACAAGATCCTTATGATTCTGAGATCACCCATCCAAGAATCATATAGTTAAGACACATCTGCTTCATTGTACTCTGATTAGTCCTTAATTTAGCCACCTTTGCATCCACAAGATCGACTAACACAGTCTGATTTTACTACTCCTTTCCACAGCAGACTGGTATTTAGTGAGATTGGCTTCTTTTCCAATGATGCTTTATAGCGGTTCTAGTTGTTCGCCATATGATTTCAAACATGCTAATTATGGGTATGAAAAATAAGTTGAACATGTACTGTAATTTTATTATTGTTCTAATTGTCATGATCCCGGCTGACGGTACATTGGAGAAGTCAGATCACAGAGTGAAACCTGTCCTGATAGACTAAGTTTGGTTATTCTGGTGGCCTGTCACTGCACATATTCACAAGAAGCTGGCCATTTACAGTTAACAAAGGAACATCAAATTTGAACTCAAAAGTACAACACATTATTTTATATTATACAAGAACTAGTGGAAATGGTCTTATTACAAATATCAGAACTTAACCTGAATTTTTATCTTTTATAATCAACAAAAAGCTTGTAGATACTCAAAAGTCATCTTGTTTCCAACCTTTAAGTTCCTTGCTCAGTAAGCACAGCTGTATTTGTTAAATTTCTAACAAACCTATACATTTACTCGATTCTACTGCTTTAGTTAATTTGTCTTCATTAAACAAATTACTGATACAGCTGATTTATTAGTTAAATGGATTCTTTAAACTTCTCTTGTTCTGGAACCACTTAGGGCTTCTATTCTCCTGACCGTTTTGGAAAAAAAAAGCTACTGGTACCTTTTCTGTGCACACTATAATAATAGAATTCCTACAGTGTGGAAGCAAGCCATTTGGCCCATTGGTGTGTACACTGACCCTCTTGAAGAGTATCCCACCCAGGTGTATCTCCCTACCCAATTACCTGTAACCCTGCATTTCCCATGACTAATCTACCTAAGCTGCACATCCTTGCACACCATAGGCAATTTAGCATAGCCAATCCACTTGACCTGCACATCTGTGGATTGTGGGAGGAAACCAGAGCACCCAGAGGAAACCCATGCAGACACTGGGAGAATGTGCAAACTCCACACAATCAGTTGCCTGAGGCTGCAATTGAACATAGCGCTGTGAGGCAGGAGCACTAACTATTGAGTCCTTACAGAAACCTACTTTGTATGGATTGTAGCAGACCTTCTGTATGACCCTGTGTCTCTGTCAAAAAAAAAATTCCTTCGTATCTCTTTTGACATGGCACTGTCTGGTCTTAGACAACAGTCCTTTTTTTCCCTCTCTATACTCTTTGTTTTCTAAAGCGCTGAGCTATTCCCTCAAACCTTGTCTTGAAACACAATTTAAATGCATATAAACACATTTCCAGTCACACCAACACCACTCTTAGTTTCACTTTTGAGCTCTAAGTCACTCCCACCTTCACTCATACAATATAGAAATACAAGTCTCTCACTTTGTTTATTTTAAGAAAAATAAAAGTTACTACACCTTAAGCAGATTGTAATATAAATTTAATGGTCTGTTTCGAGATTAACTCTAGCTATTGCATTTTTATTTTTGTTGATCTGTGTAAATTTACCTCTAAATCTCTGGCTTTCATTATTTCAAGCTTTTTACCATTTAAGTACTACCCACATCTAACCTTCCTTTGTGTAAAAGTGGATGACTTTCTCTTTAACTGTGATGAAATCCTCTTTCCACAGTTTTCCAATTCATTTAATCCTTTTTTTTTGTATTTTTTTATGCCTCCATCTCTACTACTTGGTGTATTACCAATTGTGCCATCAATAAAAAAAAATAAAGAAGGCTGTACCTTGACTAAGGAAAATAATTTCCTGCTTTCAGGAATGTGCTTTCAAGATCTCCATGCCAGTTGTTATACCAGAACCCTTTACTTCTGTATGTTTTTGTTGACTTGGGCAGTTGCTGCATTTCATAGAACTCAATCATGTTTGATTGTAGCAGTAGTTCATGTGGATATTGTTAACTGAACACTAGATGGCCCCCTAACAGGAGTTGATACATTGTAGCAAAATGCAGCTCGATATTATCAATTCAAGCTCCTGTTTAGTCAGGTATAACAAATCAAAGCTCTTCTGTTCCGTGTTGAAATTTTGATGTTTGCAAATGAAGTTAATGATAATTGGTCAGGTGGATCCTGGAGGGCTACTGAAGCATGAGCAAACTTGAGAAAAGTCTTTTGAAGACATAAATCTGGTGGAAGTAGCTGCCACTTGTTACTTTCATTGTCATATTGTCTTACACTATTGTGATGCTGCAGATGGCATTGACATTGGCATAAGGGCATAACACAATCCCATGGACCATTTTCTAGCAAATCCAACATAACTAAGTGAAAACTGCATGTTACTATCAGCCCTGACTGTATCTTCCTTGCTGGTCTGAATCATATATTTTCTTCAATAGATGACATTTGGGATTTCAAATGTGCAATGGATCAGCAATTGCAAACATTGGTTTAGTTGAGAGTGTTTACAGAATACCTTAATTGTTGATGATTCCTTCCTTCGAATATAAGACCATAAGACATAGGAGCAGAAATTAGGCCACTTGATTTGCCATCGAGTCTGCTTTGCCATTCAATCATGGCTTGTAGATTTTTCAACTTAATTTCCTACTTTCTCCCTATAATCTTTGATCCCTTTGGCAATCAAGAACTTATTTATCTGTGTTTTAAATATACTCAATAACCTGGCCTCCATAGCTTTTCTGTGGCAATGAATTTCACAGATTCACCACTCCTATCTCATTCGAAAATATATTCTCTTTACTGTAAGGCTGTGCCCTTGAGTCCTCATCTCTCTGGCTAGTGGAAACATCTTCCCAATGTCCACTTTGTTCAGGCCATTCAGTATTCTGAAAGTTTCAATCAGATCTTCCCTCATCCTTCTAAACTCCATCAAGTATAGTCCCAGAGTCCTCAAACATTCCTCGTACATTAAGCTTTTCATTACTGGAATCATTCTCATGAACTTCCTCTGGACCTGCTTCAGGACGACTATTGCTTTCCTGAGGGGGGCCCAAAATTGCTCACAATACTCTAAATATGGTCTGACCAGAACCTTCTAAAGCCTCAGAAGTAGATGAATGACAATATTGTATTTGCCTTCCTAACTATCGACGCAACCTGCAAGTTTACTTTAAGAGAAACCTCGACTACGACTCCCAAGTCCCTTTGCACTTCAGATTTCTGACGTTTCTTCCCATTTATAAAATTGTCCATGCCTCTATTACTCGTACCAAAATGCATGACCTCACAGTTTCCCACATTGTGTTTTATCTGCCACTTCTTTGCCTACTTTCCTAAACTGTCTAAATCTTTCTGCAGCCTTCCCGTCTTCATAATACTACCTGCCCTTCCACCTATCATCGTATCATCTGCAAACTTAGCCAGAATGCCCTCAGTTCCTTTATCCAGATTATTAATGTATAAAGTGAAATGTGATCATCCAGTACAAAGACACTTCAAATGAGATTTTCCTGTCTGAATTCAATCTTTGACATTAGGGATGTCAATCCACAAATATATTCAATGTCCAGGACTAAGCATTTGTTAATGTTTTCCTGAGAATGTATTATGCTTTGAAGGGTTTGGATGGTATAGATTGTTTCACCCACAACCCCACTCACTTGCACCACCTTTCCCCCAACCATGAAAGGGTGATTTATTTCATTCTTAAACCTCCACCTTGGGGATTTATCTCAGTTAATTGTGCAACAGTTCCAGCCAGTTGAAAGTGGTAAAAATCATATCTTAAAACATGAAAGGGTAAAAATACATACACAGTTCCTCTCAGCCTCTAATCTCTTCTTATTTCACAGATTGTTTATTCACAAATCGTTGCTCTATCAGCAGAATTTTCTCAAAATAATTATTAAAAAGACCAACACACTGGCTAGAAATTTTGTCGGTGGACAGACCTGAAATTGGGGATGACCCCATTTTTGCAGGAAGTGGGAACTGGTGCTATATCCTATTATAAATTGGCTGGTAGAGTGTTGCTATCCCAACGAACGATGGCTACTTCCCTGACATGCTTCTGGTCAATCACAGAAAGATCGTTGTCACCAGATTAGTAGCCATTGCTGTAACTTCACCTTGAAGGTGGGTATACTCTCCCTCAGTCAGTAGTTGAGGCTTGGGTACCAAGGCCAGGTAGGCTCTTTTGAAGGATGTTGGTGGTGTGATGTTAATGAGGGCAACAGTACCATTATGGGCAGGGATGGCCAATACTGTTGCATATCTGCCTCGTTGGGACAAAGAGCACTGGTGAAGGAGATTTCTCCCCTAGCCGCTCCTTTATTGGGTTCTTTTAGAATGATAACAGTGCTTACTTAGTGATATTCCCATGTGGAAAATTCAACTCTTCACTACTGATAAATGTCTTTCAGAGGCAAAGAAGGACTCCTAACTTGTCAACCCCAGTCTTCCATATGTTATTTATTAGATTCCACCATCTCCCAGACCTTTTTGGTTCCAACCACAACTTGCATTCCTAACCACTAATACTATTTCTTTCCCGAGCAACAGGCTGAATATGATTTATTGAGATTTTGGTGTCATACTTGATCTTAAAATGAGTGAAGATCACATCGCAGTCATCATGAGGACCATATCTGTAACTTTGTCCAACTTCACCCATTTCAGTTTTTCTGTGATTAAGTCATTACCCACATCTTTGTTACTTCCAGACTTAATTTTTCCTAGTCAGCATTCATAACTCTGTAACTTCCTGCAGGCCAACAGATCTCAGATTTTAATTGTTTCACCATTTGTAGCTGTGCATTCAGCTGCTGAGATCCTAATCTCAAATTCTCTCCCTGAAAAGCTTGTCTTCAGTACTTCCTTGTTCTCCTTAAGGTACTCCTTAAGACCTACCTTTTTGACCTAGCCATCTGTCCTCATGTCAGTCTGCATTACTTGATGTCAAATTTTGTTGGATAATATTGTTGTGAATTGGAGTGTCTTATTACATTGCAACAGCTTTCAACAAATGCAAGTTATTGATTGTATCAATGAAATGATTCAACCTTTTATACCACATCAAAAGCATTGCCGTTGTCTACACACCTATCACTTCTTTGAAATAATCAATCAAGTTGGTCAGACATGATCACCCCTGAAAAGCATGCTGACTGTTCTTGGTTAAACTCTGCCATTCCAAATGCAGATTTAATTTGTACCTCAGAATTGCTTCAAATAGTTACCCCACCACTGAAGGTAAACTGACTGACCTGTAGTTTCCTGGTTTATCCTTTGCTCCGTTCTTGAATAATGGTACACATTGGCAGTCATCCGGTCCTCCAGCACCTCTCCTGTGGCCACAGAGGAATTGAAAATTATTGCATGCGTCCTTGCTATTTCCTTCCTTGACTCAGTCAACAAGCTGGGATACACCTCATCCAGCCTTGGAGATTTATCAACTTTTAAGCCTGGTGGACCTCTTTTCTGTCAATGCTAATTTATTTAATTGTATCACAGATCTTCTCTTTGGTTTCTATGCCCGTACTGTCCCTTTCACTAGTGTACGCCACCAAAGTTTCACTTAGAACTCTCCCTACGTCCTCTGGATCAATGCACAAATTACTGTGTGGTCCTTAAAGGGCCCTAAACTTTACTTTGTTGTCCTGCAATGTACCTGTAAAACAGCCAAAGATGTTCCTTTGTCTTACCTGCTAGTATCAGTTAATGTTTCCTGTTAACTCCTGAATCTCATCTTCAAATTTCTTCTTGCACATTCTATGCCCTTCTATTCTTTATTAATTCCTTGGAATTTGCCATAAGCCTCCCTTTTTCTGTTACTCTAATGCTGTATATCCCTTCATATCCAACATCCACAGAATTTGATGGTCCTACCTCTTTTCTTTGTTGTAATATATTGGCTCCTGAGCTCGGGTAGTCTTGGGCCAAACATGGACAAAGAGCTGAATTGCAGAGGTGAATTGAGGGTGACAATTATTTCAGATTTGTCATCAGGATGAATTACAGGAAATGTAATGGAAAACATTCAGCTGGTTCAAGTGCAATCATCCCAGCCCCAGGATATCACTGTAGGAGTTTCTCAAGCTCCAGCCATCTCCAGCTGCTTCAGGTCAGAAGTGGGGATGGTCGCTGAACATTGGTGACTCCTTAAATCCTGAAGCTGACCATGTGAACATGTAGCAATGTAGGGACAACAGCTAGATTTTGGCTAACAATTGGCAAGTGCCAATTTCATGATCATTTTGGCCTCTGCACCATATGTGCCAGGCAGTGACTATTTTTGACAATGCAATATATAACATTGCTGTTTGATGTTCGATGATGTTACCATTGCTGAATCCTCATTGTCAACTTTCTGACGGTTACCATTGACTAGCTGTATAAATACTGTGACTACAAAAGCATGCACAATGTTGGAATTCTAAAGCATGTGGCTCCCTTCTTGACTCCCCAATACCTCTCTAATATCTACAAGTTACAAGTTAGGAGGGTGATAGCATAGTCTATAGTGGCTTTGATTGTTGCAGCTCCAATAACAGCCAAAATCTTGACCGTAAGACACAAGAAATAGTGCGAGTATGATATTTGATCCCTTGAGCCTTCTCTGCCATTCAATAGGATCTTGGCTGATGTGACATGCCTCTTATCCACTTTTTTGCCCTTTTTCCGTCACCCTCGACTCTTCTACTGATCAAGGATCTATCTACCTGAGCCCTAAATATACTCAAGGACACCCCTTTGTGGCAAGAAGTTCCAAAACCATTCATAATCCTCTGAGAGAAGAAATTCTTCCTCACTTCAGTCATAAATTGGTGTCCCTTTATTCTGAGACTATGTCCTCTTGTCCTAGACTGTATCATGATGGGGAGTATCCTCTCGGCATTTACCCTATCAAGCCTCTTAAGAATCATGTATGTCTCCATGGGATCACCTCTCATTCTTATAAACTTCAGTGTCCAAACCACTTTAACTTTTGTTAACAAGACAATCCCTCAATGCTGGGATCAGCCTAGTGAGCCATCCCTAAAATGCTTCCAATTAAATTACATCTTTTTTTAAATAAGGGGACCAAAACTACTCACAGTATTCCAGGTGTGGTTTCACCAGCATGAATACAATTGCAATAAGACTTCCCTACTCTTACATTCCAACCTCCTTGAAATAAGGACCAACATTCCATTAGCCTGTCCATTGCAGTGGACAGCTGGAACTGACAACCGGAAGCGGCAGAGAGAAAACCACTATAAATGTCGGAGGGAACATCACAGAAGCACTTCACAGGAGGCTCCCAAGCACTGAGGATGTCACCTAGACAGGGGCCGAAATGTCTGCAACACAAATTCCCAGCTCGGCGAACAGAACCACAACATTCCATTAGCCTTCCTGTTTACCTGCTGCATCTGTGTGCTAACGTTTTGTTTCATGCATAAATACACCCAGGTCATTTTGTTTAGCAGCTTTCTGCAATTTTTCTCCATGTAAATTATACTTTTTTTAAAATTCTGCCTTCCGAAATGAACAACTTCATATTTTCTGACATTATGCTCCAATTGCCGACTTTTTACCTACTTGTGGTCTCACCAGTGTCTTGTACATGTGCAACATGACATCCCAACTCCTATGCTTAATGCTCTGATCAGTGTAGGCAAGCAAGCCAAACACCTTTTTTGCCACTGTGTCTTCTTGTGACCCAGTTTCAAGGAATTATGTACAAGTAGCCCCCGGTTTCTGTTTGACAACTGTCCAGAAAGATCCAGAGGTGTAGGTACGGGTGAATTCAGTTTAGGAAATCTGATTAGCATGGATGAGTTGAAATGAAGGGTCTGTTTCTGTATTGTATGATTTATGACTATCACTTAATACTTAACCTATCGGTATTCTTCTGTAAATTGTTTGTATCCCTCTCACACCTTTCCTTTCCACCTACTTTTATGTCATCTATACATTTGGCTACAATGCATTTACATTATTTCTCCAAGTCATTCATAGATCTTGTAAACATTTATGGTCCCAGCACTGATCCCCGTGGAACCCCACTGATTACAGGTTGTCATCTTAAAAAAGTGTCCTTTATTCCCATTTGCTGTTTGCTATCCATTAGCTGATTCCCTATCAATGCCAATAACCTAGCTCCAACACTGTGGGTTCTTACTGTGTGAAATAACCTTTTATGAGGTACCTGGTTGAATGTCTTCTGGAAGTCCAAATACATCACACTTACTGATCCCCCATATCCTCTCTGGTTGAGATTTCCTTGAAAATCTCTAATAAATTAATCAGACATGATTTTCCTTTCATGAAGCCCAGTTGACTCTGTGATTAGTTTATGATTTTCCAAATGTTCTGCTATTACTTCCTTAATAATTGATTCCAACATTTTTCCAACAATAGGTGTTAGGCTAATTGATATAGAGAGTCATAGTCATATATTTATCTCTTTTTGCCTTCCTCCCTTTTTGAATAGGATGGTCACATTGGCAGTCTTCCAATCAACTGGTAGTTCTGCAGAATCCTGGAATTTTTGGAAGATTGCCACCAATGCATCCACGATCTCTGTCACTGCCTCTTTTAGGATCCTACTGTACAAGTCATCAAAACCAGAGGACTTATTTATCTTTGTCCCATTAGTTTTTTTAATACTACTTCTCTAGTGATATTGTTATTTAATCCCCACCCTGAATTCTATAGTATTAATGGGATGTTCAAAATATCTTCCATTGTAAAGACTGATGTAAATATCTGCTTAACTCCTCTGCCATTTCCTTGTTCCCCATAATTATCTCCCCAAATTCATTTTCTAAATGGCCTATGTTCTCTTTAACATCTCCTGTCATTTATTTTTTAAATTTAAAGAAGCCAAAATGTTTGGCACTCCATTTTGATTGGCACATTATCCTCATTCACTCCCTTCGCCTACCATGCATAGCAGCAGCAATATTTATCATTTACAAGATGCACTTCAGTAACTCTCATAAACTCCTTCGTCATCTATAACATCTAGAATGATGGAAATCATAGAGGTATGGAAGCATTTTCATTTGCAAGTTCCCTTTGGCAAGTAGCACATCATCCTTACTTGGAACTTTATTTCTGTTATGTCATTGCTGCTGTGTCAAAATCCTGGTACACTGATGGGTACTGTGGGTGTCCTTACACCTCAAAGGCTGCAGCAGTTCTAAAAGGCAGCATATCACCTCTTCCTCCGGAGTAATTCGGGATGCCCAATAAATTGCTTGCATAGTTAGTGACATCCTCATCCTATGGATGAATTATTAAAAAATTGATAGGATAAAACTAAAATGAGATGCTTCGAGATCAATTAAAATAATTTGTGAATTTCTCTAAGTCTGTTATGAATGGCCTCCATCCATAATGAATGCTAATTAGGCTAGTACAGTCAGGTGGATTGCTATACTGGTAGTTCATACTCTTGCCCATTTATACTTATGAACTGCAATCAACATTGTAGAATAGGTATGAGCCCAATTTGTATATTTATGCAGCTTTCTGTCTATTCCAGGCAGTTGTGCTGCTCACCCATTTACAGGCTGGTGGCTCTTGGGGCTTAATGGAACAGCTAATCTGCTTCCCTCATTTTCAATTGGTGGGCACCTATTTTTCAGGTAAGAAGCAAGTGTCTGACAGTTGTAAACCTCCCTCTTGTGGCTCTTCTAACATTATAAGCTGAAAACAGACTATGTTTCTAGGTACAGAGAATGTTGTTATATGAATCACTAATATGGTGTAAACATGTCTTAGAACAACTGTTTTATGGACAAATTCTTTCAAAGGAGCAATATTTTGAAGACTTAAAAATGTTTACATTGTGAAATATGTATAAGTATTTTAGCCAAAAGATGAATAATAAATACATTTGAAAGTAGATTTAGCAGCTATTTTTAATTATCATATTAGCATTTAAATGTGCTTGCAAGGTCTAAAGTGACAATAATTGGATGCAGTTTTTGTGGGTCAGTTGACAGCATATAGTCTACATGCAGTCCCATTGAAGGTATGAAGTGTATTGACTAAGATACTATGGTATGTTTCTTCATGACTTAGGGGACTAAGTTAGGGAGTGCAGAGGCTCTTGATTAGAGGACTGGAAATCCTAGTGGAAGTGGTACATAGGAGAAATAACACCTTGTAACCAGAACAGATGAGTAGCACGACTTGCTCTTCTACCCCTGTCTTCTGGAGCAGCTTCTCGTTCTTTCTGACAGAACAGAAATCCCGTGTGGCAACATTCAAGCATTGACGTTATCTTGGTGAATTCTGTAAGATGCCCAAATGGGGAAGAGGCAGATAATACTGATGAACTCAGGTATTTGCTGAAGAACATTGATGGAGTTGAGATAAACTGTCTCCCTTCACAGAGAGGCTTCAGATGTGTTTCAAAATCTTGTTCAAGTGAACAGTAGAATGTAATGTACCTTTAAGTAAATGCAACTTTTCTTGGAGCAGTTTGTTTATTCCCAGTCAACTAGCAAGTTTATAGGATTGCATATTTGGTCAAGTTCCAGCAATCAAAATGCCTTCCAAACGAAAGTTTTGGAATAAGGGCTAGCAGATTTAAAGAAGAGATGAAGAGAAATTACTTTTCTCAAAGGGTCATGAATCTGTGGAATTCATTACCCCAGGGTGTGATGGATACTGGTACATTGAGTACATTTAAGGAGGAGATGGACAGATTTTTCATTGGCAGTGTGAGATGATGATTATACAGAGCAGGCAGCAAAGTTGAGTTGAGGCTGAGATGAGATCAACCGTGATGATATCAAATGACAGAGCAGGCTCTAGGGGTTAAATTGCATATTCCTGCTCCTAGTTCTTATGTTTGTATGAGTGCTAGCAGGACATGTAAGCACCAACCATCTTTGCCATGTATTTGTAGCACAAGTTTCAACTTCTTTACCAAAGTAGTGAGTTGTGCTTATCATGGGCTAACTGGCTACATGGTAAGCTCTCTTGCATTTAATATCAAGTAACCTTGACTTTTATGCATTCAACGCTCGTAGAATATTAGCATGGAGTGTAATTTTAAAAACTATGGATGAATTGTCAGAGATATTTTGCATTATATAAGCAAAAAATGAAAACAAAACTTGCCAAGCTGAGCACCAAGATTTATGCTATTTTCGTCTGAGTTTTGACATTCAGAGAAAGTTTAGAAAAACACAGTAAATAATCAAGTAAAGGTCCAACATTTATCGTGGAAAAGCTGAGGAATGAGGAGGGGATGTTAACCAAGATACCTTCCATTGGATGTTCTGTGTTAAAGGAATTTGTGTCTTTTACATCACAAGAACTGGAATGACAGTGCATTATATCCAGGTTATGGTTATGCAGAATTTTAAAGATAACTGAAAAAAAAGAATAGAAATCATACTCTGTCATATTAGAGCGATTCATGTGGGCGGAATAGAATAGTCACTATTGGTTTAGTGTGACTTTCTTTCTAAAACTTCTAGAAGAAATAGTTCAACACAATTTTGTGTACTTTGGACCCACCATAGTGGCAAGTAAAAAGGATGGCTATCAGTAGGATGAAGAATTGTGGGTCTAGCTTATCCCTGCTTTTGTTCAGTCATTTGCAGGCTTTCATGAATTAAATACTCAAAGGAACAACGTTTGCTAAATTTTCATAAAATTGCTTAGACTTTGTATTTAATTTCTCCCCTCTCTCACCTCATGCATACTAAACATCTGAAAAACAAGCCAGTCACATTTGTATTACTTTCTCAAAATAAACAAAATTTAAGACATGAGATCCTTAGAAGCCTTGGATACAGCAATTGCTGATCTACAAGAAGTTCTGGGAGGAATAACCAAAGGAATGGGTTAAGAGGAGGAGCATACAAAGGTTTGAATGGGAAGATGTTCATATCAAGTGAGAACCCTGGCATAGACAACTTTTGCCAAATAGCATGTTTCTGTTCCAAAGGAGGTGGGCAGTAGAATGGACTCTGGATGTGATTGTTATGTTGGTCCTGTAGTAAAACCGATCATGTAAGGCATTTGGTATCTGAGAGAGTTGGTTGACAATACAAAATGAGTTCTGTCCATCAGGACATAAAGACTTGTTCCTGGAGGAGGGAAGCACTATTCAGGAATGTGCATTCAAATTGTTCATACCTCTAAGTTCTGTCCCAGAATTCTTTTAGTAGCAGTAATATATGCTTATTCAAGTATAAATGAGGTCCTATCGAAGACTGTCAAGTATCTCAGCTGTAATATATTAGCTATTAAGTACTCTGTAATAAAGGTATTCTGTCTATCAAAACTAAATCTTCTGTGAAGACTTTGTGTGTGCATCCTTTCCATTTACTATCAGTAATGTAGACTAATACCAAGAAAAAGGATTTATTATAGGTAATCTATCAAAGTCATCCCAGATGGTTCTGGTGGGTAAATCTACACAAGTTGCATGCTGGCAATGTTGATGTCTGAAAATATAACAATAATTAGCTGAACTTCATAACAATGACAAGATACTAAAGCGAAGTACTGGAGATACTGAAAATCTGGAATAAAAACAGAAAATGCTGGAAATGCTTAGCAGATCTGGTAGCATCTGTGTAGACTCAAGAAAGAGTTATCAAGTAAGGAAACACTTACCACACTGCTGTGGTTCTGTTCGCCGAGCTGGAAGTTTTTGTTGCAAACGTTTCGTCCCCTGTCTAGGTGACATCCTCAGTGCTTGGGAGCCTCCTGTGAAGCACTTCTGTGGTGTTTCCTCCGGCATTTATAGTGGCCTGTCCCTGCCGCTTCCGGTTGTCAGTTTCAGCTGTCCGCTGTCGTGGCCGGTATATTGGGTCCAAGTCTATGTGTTTGTTGTTGGAGTTTGTGGATGAGTGCCAAGCTTCTAGGAATTCCCTGGCTGTTCTTTGTTTCGCTTGCCCTATAATGGTAGTGTTGTCCCAGTCAAATTCATGTTGCTTGTCGTCTGCGTGTGTGGCTACTAAGGATAGCTGGTCGTGTCGTTTCGTGGCTAGATGATGTTCATGTATGCGGATTGTTAGCTGTCTTCCTGTTTGTCCTATATAGTGTTTTGTGCAGTCCTTGCATGGGATTTTGTACACTACATTAGTTTTGCTCATGCTGGGTATCAGGTCCTTCGTTCTGGTGAGTTGTTGTCTGAGAGTGGCTGTTGGTTTGTGTGCTGTTATAAGTCCTAGTGGTCGCAGTAGTCTGGCTGTCATTTCAGAGATGTTCTTGATGTATGGTAGTGTGGCTAGTCCTTTGGGTTGCGGCATGTCCTCGTTCTGTTGTCTTTCCCTTGGGCATCTGAGAGACAACAGAACGAGGACATGCCGCAACCCAAAGAACTAGCCACACTACCATACGTCAAGAGCATCTCTGAAATGACATTCAGACTACTGCGACCACTAGGACTTATAACAGAACACAAACCAACAGCCACTCTCAGACAACAACTCACCAAAACGAAGGACCTGATACCCAGCATGAGCAAAACTAACGTAGTGTACAAAATCCCATGCAAGGATTGCACAAAACACTATATAGGACAAACAGGAAGACAGCTAATGATCCGCATCCACAAATATCAACTAGCCATGAAACGACATGACCAGCTATCCCTAGTAGCCACACACGCAGACGACAAGCAACATGAATTTGACTGGGACAACACTACCATTATAGGTCAAGCGAAACAAAGAACAGCCAGGGAATTCCTAGAAGCTTGGCACTCATCCACAAACTCCATCAACAAACACATAGACCTGGACCCAATATACCGGCCACTACAGCAGACAGCTGAAACTGACAACCGGAAGCGGCAGGGACAGGCCACTATAAATGCCGGAGGAAACACCACAGAAGTGCTTCACAGGAGGCTCCCAAGCACTGAGGATGTCACCTAGACAGGGGACGAAACGTTTGCAACAAAAACTTCCAGCTCGGCGAACAGAACCACAGCAACGAGCACCCGAGCTACAAATCTTCTCACAAACTTTGAACTTACCACACTTTTAGAAGAGACCATCCCACACACCCCAACCACCATCAATCACATTACCAATGAAAATATCATGAAGCTAATGGACCTGTGCCTCACCACCCACTTCATCTTCAACAACATAATCTACAAACAAACCAACAGCACAATCTTGGGATCTCTGCTATCAGGATTCATAGCAGAAGCTGTAATTCAAAGACTAGAACAAACAGCCCTACCAACCATCAAACCAAAAATCTGGGTCCGCTACGTAGATGACACCTTTGTCATCACAAAACAAAACAAGATAGAAGAGACATTTAACATCATCAACAACACCCTCACAGGCATAAAGTTCACCAAGAAACTGACAACAAACTCGCATTCCTGGACGTCACAGTCGAAAGAAAGGACAACGGAGAACTACAAACCTGCGTGTACAGAAAACCGACAAACACTGACCAAATACTTAATTACACCAGCAACCATCCCAACACACACAAACGAAGCTGTATCAGAACACTATTCCAAGGAGCCACCACACACTGCAGCATAGACGAACTTCGGAAAACAGACGAGAACCACCTATACAACGTATTCAAGAACGGATTCTCAAAAAATACAGTCCGCAGATTCCTCAAGAACAAACCACAACAAGCAGACAAAACACAGCCAGAAACCCGAACCACCTTACCATACATCAAAGAAGTTTCAGAAATGACAGCCAGACTACTAAGACCTCTCGGAATCCTAGTAGCACACAAACCCACCAACACTCTCGAACAAAAACTAACAAACTTAAAAGACCCAGTGCAACCCATGGACAAAACCAACGTCATCTACAAAATTCCATGCAAGGACTGCCACAAACACTACGTCGGACAAACAGGAAGAAAGTTAGCCACCAGGATACACGAACACCAGCTAGCCACAAAATGACACGACCCTCTCTCCCTCGTAGCCCTACACACGGATGAAAAAAAACACCAATTCCACTGGGACAACACATCTATCCTGGGACAGGCTAAGCAAAGACATGCCAGAGAATTCCTAGAGGCCTGGCACTCCAGCCACAATGCCATAAACAAACATAGATCTAGATACCATCTGTCAACCCCTCAGAAAATGAACAGGAAATGACATCACCACAAACCCCAGGAACCCTATCCAGGACAAACGTATAAATAGAAAGCAGGAGACAACAGCTTCGCTTCACTTGGAGGTCGCCACTGATGATGTTACCTAGCCAGGAAATGAAACATCTGGATATCAAACCTACTGCTCAGCGAGCAAACCTACACCCTAAAGAGTTATCAGTTTTGATTAAAGACATTTCAGCAAATGAAGGTCATTGGTCTAAAATATAAGTTATAAAGAAATTCCTGGAATCTTGAGCAACAGTGTATGCCATTGAAGCTGTTCAGTGGCTGCTATCTTCTACTAGCTATTCCTCCATACCATCATCATCCTTTTTCCTCTTTGGATTTATCTTCAGATAGTGTGCCGAACATCTTATTTCCCTGCTGTTGCAGTCAATTATATTGCATGATGTTATGCAGAGCTGAGCTCATTGCTGTTATTATGGAATTCCTCATACAGAAGAGTACCTTCACATCTGTCTCGACACCTGAAGCACATCTTGAGCATATAGATTGCTTGTTCAATGACACATCTGGTTATTGTATAGCTTTTATTATACTAATCTTAAGCTTTATGTTTTGTGTTGCTCCTGGCCTTCATCAGCCGACCTTGAAGGATATATTCTTTGTCTCCTAACAGCCACATGTTTAGTTTGCTTGCAGTTTCAAAGAAGGTTGCAGAGCTTGGACTGCTGCAGGATGGAAACATCATGGAAGCTTCCTGATATTCTTTTTTGCATTATTTTTTTCTGTGGTTGCACAAGCAGCAATATGTACCAACTGAACATCAATGAGTGGAATATTTTGTGAGCTGCTAATTTTTCTGGTTGGTCTATAGATGTATGGATTTCTAGGCATGTGCTTGATGGTGCCCTGTTTCTGGAAGAAGTCAGCCAAAGACACTTAATGCTCACTTATTTTGACCAGCATCTTTACAGACTGATTTTGCATAATTATCAGTCCTGGCAAACATTTGATGAGTGACCTGCATTTTGAATTTACATACAGCCAGCAGGAGGAGGCTGGAGATGTATCCTACAATGGGCTTGAAGGGGAAAAAAAAACTTCTGACTGAGGCTATTTTCACACTCAGTGGTAATGTCTAGGCTATCTGTTCAAAATGACTTGTTCTGGGAGGCTGCATATGTCTACCAACCCTTGAGGTGACATATTCCAGAATCTCTACATTTTCATAAGGTCAGAAATTCAGAGGCTATGCCTGCTCATGTTTTTCACCTGAGTGAGTGTCCTCTGAACTTGATTAATATGCAGCTCCTTTTCTTTGCTGACCACTGACACACTACTTTCCAGTGCAGTCTGTTATATAGCCAGTTTTGCTATACACAGATACTTAAGCATGCACAAATCAACACAAACGCTCAAACATGCACACAAACACTCTCTCTCTCACACACACACATAGATACACAATTGCTTGTGCACACAAACGCTCATGCTCTTGCACTCCCTCACTCTCATACTCTTACTTTCCCACTGATCTTCATTGACTAAATTAAGGAAGTCAGTGGAGACTGTAGATGCATCATCATATCTATATACTAGTTCAAATTTCTCTATAATGCATGATTTGCACATTCAAATTGCTAACACGCCATTCCAGAGGCAGTAGGCGTCTGCAGCAACAGACAGTCAGCATGTTGGAGAATACTCCCAGATACAATCACATTTTCATCCACTTTTACTTTCCACCCACACCTAAACATCTGTGCTCTTCAATGTTAACATTTCTCCATTGGGTCACTTTCCCAATGCAAGGTCATCTACTTTTACCTCTCCAGCACCTCTTTCCATTGCATGTATTTTGTCACATAGCTTGCTTGATATCTTGCTCTGGAGATGCCACAGTTTCCTCTCTAGCTGATCGTTGGTAAGACTGAAGATATCATCTTCTGACTCCATCTCAAGTTTTCTACACATGCTACTAATTCCAAACCCTTCTCTGGTCTCTGACTCATGCTGAGTGTTGAAGGGGACTGCTGGAAACCAGACCTGCTAATTACTTTGAGTTGATTCTCAGGAGCCATTACTTTGCCATTATAAATAAATTTATATATAGAGCTAAATTTCTGTATTGGTCAATGAACCCATTTTCAGCTTACTTTTTTAATGCAATATATTTTTCTGCTAGTGATCCTATTTCCTTAACCACCTTCTCACTACACATTTTGCTCTGCTGGTCACCAAAGTTCTGGAATGGCTTTTGCCACTGCCTAGCCCTCCGTCTCGGGACGTCCTCCATCCTCCAGGTTCACCCGCTCTGCTTTCCCTAAATCTCCCCCTCAGTGTCGATGCTGTGGGCTCACCTCCTCCAACCCTCTCTTTTGCCAATCCTTTGGCAACTATCTTGCTCTCAGACTCTCAATTTTGTTCCTTTTCTTTTCTGAGAGTTCTGAACAAGAGCTGTGTGAGTCAGGAGGGCAAACTTCAACCTACATCATAAACCAGAGGGTCGACAGCAGAAAGGGGTGTTCAGGGAGCCATAGACCATAAGGTTAGCAATGATGGGAAAGATCTAGAAGCCACAGAACCCACGAGCTGGAGGGCCAAAATTGAGAGGGAGAATCAGGGCATAGTGGAGGCTAACGATGAGAGGATTGGGATAGTTTGCTCCAAAATTGTCACATGCCCTATTCCAGTCCTGGCACAAAACAACTTTAAAAAACAGACCTGTACAGCTACTCAAGAATATATTTCTGTTCACAACAAATTCAAGCAAGCACATTAAAATGAACAAGTTAAATTGAAGACTTATTGTATTGTGCAGTTATCCCTTGCTATATATGTTCTCTCCTACTGAACTGGAACACTTCAGTATGTTGTCTGATTTCGGTCTCGCCTTATATATACTAGGAGATAACGCTGAAAGAATCTGGAGAGAAAAGAGAAAATGCTTCACTTCAAATTTGAGCGCATCTTTAAGAAATCACTAGCTTTTAAGTAAACTCAGTCAGCTGTTGCAGGAGCAGCTAAACCAACACTCAGTCAGTCTAACTAAAAACCGAAACAACTGCAGATGCTGGAAATCTGAAACAAAAACAAAAATTGCTGAAAAACTCAGCAGATCTGGCAGTGTCTATGGAGAGAAATCAGAGTTTACGTTTTGTGTCCATTGACACCTCCTCAGTTCTGGAACCCAAAACACTGACACTGATTTCTCTCCACAGATGCTGCCAAACATGCTGAACTTTTCCTGCAATTTCTGATTTTATGTTGACTCAGTCAGTCTAGACTGGAAGAACTGTATCAGCCAGCAGCTAGGACCAAGGGAAGAATCAAGTATGAAAAAGCTTGTGATGACCAGAAAGAGTCTCACTAAAGCTGGAAGCGAGAGGAGTCTGATTTGTGACTCGGGGTGGGGGGAGAAAAAGAGGGCTCGATTGGTTTTGAGAAATAAGTTCAATCCCATAAAGGTGGAGTGAAAATATTTACGTACATGGCAAAATTCTGGATTGGAAAGCTGAAAGAAAGCTTAAATGATTATATTTAACAAACAAACATTTGTTTTCTTTGTTAAACTTTGCAGTTATATGCTGCAAAAATACTTAAAATATAGGTTCATTCTTTAAAATAAACCCCAAAGTAGCAATGTACTTTGAGATTTGAGAATCTAAAAATTGAAGGCAGAAGAAGCTTTGAGTAAAAGTAATAATTTTGAAGCTGAAATGAATGTTGGACAACCTAAACATTTTAAATGTATAAAAATGCTTCAATGCTGTTTTTCAGTCAGAACAGGTGTGAATGAGTTTAGGAAGAAACAGAACTAATGCAAATCATTTATGTGGTTGTGAAAGATGGTTAACCAACCAAAAAGAAGGACGCTAAAAACAAAATCGCTGGAAATCACAGCAGATCAGGCAGCACCCATGGAGAATCAGCAAGCTAATGTTTCAGTCTAGATGACTCTTCATCAGAGCTGACTTGCTGTGATCTCCAGCATTTTCTGTGTTCAGTACAGATTCCAGCATCTGCAGTAATTTTCTCCGACAAGAAGGAGAACAAATTGGTACAAACCTCCACTTGTATTCTTCTGGTTAAAAATTTGCATTTTTAGGTATGGAAAATCTGCTGGCAAAGTTCTTGCCACATTTGTCAGGCATGGCTGAACCCTTGAAACAGTTACTAAAAAGTCACAAGGATAGTGATGAGACACTACTCAAGAAGGTTTTGATACAGATGTCCTTGATCACTACAGTTCATTCCTAGCTATTATTGCTATTGCTGCTTCAGCCATGGGCATAGACACAGTTCTCCTGCAGGAACAACCAGAGAAATACAATCAGAAAGCCTGTATATTGCACTTCTGGAGCATTATCTGACAATAAAGCATGTTACAAAGTTAGTGATGAAAAGGCAATTAATTACATGGAGGCTGAGAGAGATTTTTAGGTTACGTATTTGGCCTCAAAGATCTAACAGACACCAATCTGAAACCATTTGTCTCCTTGGATGAGCAATAGTTAGTAAAGATGCCTGCATCTATGCAGTGATTTCATCTTTGCCTTATGAGGTTTACCTATGGTACCAAATACTTAGTAGGGATGCTGCAAAAAACAGTAGAGGCCTTTTCCAAAGCAACTGTAGGCATCCTTCCAATAGTTCATGAAACTTTGCTGATAAGTGTAATTTATATACTCAAGCTACAGTAGCCAGCAACACAACACAGATCAATCAGAGAGGAGTAAAACAACTGAGCCAGAATATATCACTATCCATCGATATTATGTTAATAGTTGTCACATTAGAAAAAATAGTGACTGGACTGTGAAGAGTTACTTAAAATGTTGGCAACATTTTAAGTATTGCAGGTAACTGGCATTCAATGACAGACTGATCATTTCAAATGCAGAACTCGTCATTTGCGATGCCACTAGGGATCTCAAACCAAATAGAAGATCTCATAACTGATTGTGAAACATGTGCTGTACCCAGAACTGATCACATTAACAGATAAACACTAATTCCAACCACCTTCCTGAATAAATCATATGAATAAGTTCTATTTATGTTTAACTGATAGTCTTATCTCATTATTGTTGATTGTTTCTCATGATAGATTGATTTTAAAATAAATCACAAATCACCACTACTAATGCTGTTGTCTGAGTCCTATACAAATTATTCTCCATTATGTCTAGTCCTGGACCACTTTGCAGCCAGTTCTGGATTTCAACACACTATTCAACAAGATACTTATAGCATGATGAATTAAACAATGAACAAGAAAAGAAGCTGTTGGTCTTTTAGCGTGGATTCCAGTGCTGCTAGGTAGTCCTTTTTGCCCGCGTCCATGTGGTTGTCGTTCATCCCTCATGCTAGCTTGGCTTTTTCAGTGTCGGTGAATGTTCTTTATCCAGGTCTTGGGTCTATCTGTGTCATTACTGTGTGTGAGCTTGGTTGGTTTTTCTTGTAGGGCCACTCGTTTTTGTCCGGGTCTGTGCAATTGTTTAATGCTGATGCCTCGTTCTAGCGTAGTTGTCCATTCATGGTCGATCACGTGAGTGTACACAACGTTTTGGCACAAAATTCCTCGTTCGTAATTGTGGAGTTGGTTGTGCACGCCACCAGATAGACGGTAGCACCATCACTAAGCAGAAGGAACGAAGGGAACACCCTCAACACACTTGAAAGGAAATGTCTGGAAGGAGTTAGAAAAGATAGAAATATTACAATCCTACCTGTGTACAAAGGGGGCATGACTGTCACCCTGAACAGAACACAGTATATTGAAAATGTGAACACACGACTAACCGAGACCGACACCTACCAATAGGTGGTGATAGACCCGATTCCACAGCTAGAAAACTGCATCACGGGGGATCCAAGATGGTGCAATCTAAGAAGATCGCACTACAGAGCTCTGCATCGCAGCACTAGCGGGACGAACCTTCAACCTGCCCAACCCAGACCATCGCGATATCTTGGGACTCATGAAAGATCGTGGAGTCCCAAGAAACTTCTAAAAGTTAACTTACCTGCATTTCCAGCCATTCTGAAATGCCGAAAAACTGAAGAGGAGTATCCGAAGCCAGGCCTGTGGTCCAGTCTGCAGGGTGCTCGGAGTCGACTACTTTCCAGGCCCTTGTGAACAAGCTCGCGAGATGCTGGGGAAACAAATTGTGGAGAAGCTGGCTCCAATCACTCTCATGCTGCAGAAGCATGACCAGTAACTGGGAGATCTGGAGAAGAGGACAGATGAGGTGGAGCATAGGGTCACAGTGGTGGGAGCTGATGCCAGTACATCCAAGGATAGGATCCAAGCCCTGGAGACACAGGTATATAATTTGCGCAACCAAGTGGATAATCTTGAGAACAGGGGCAGGAGAAAAAACATTCGGATCATCGGTCTGCCTGAGAGTAAGGAAGGTTAACAGCCTGCGGAATTTGTTGAGGATTGGCTGCCAACATTTGTTGACTTGGAGGCTGGCATGAGAGGATTGAAGATAGAGAGGGCTCACTAGGTCGCAGCGTAGAGATCGGATCTGGGTTAACATCCTCTTCCTCTTCTGGTGCAGTTCTATCATTACCAGGATAAGGAGAGAGTCATGGATGCTTCCAGAGTTCATGGGGTAGATCTGAAGGTCCTAATTTACGAGGGCTCTAAGATCATGTTCTTTCAGGACTTCTCAGTGGCAGTGATCCAGAAACGAAAATCTTATGACGGTGTCAAAAGAAGACTGTGGGAATTTGGGATTCAGTACTCCCTGAGGTATTTGGCAGTGCTTCAGTTCACCTTAGATGAATCCATACATCTCTCTGACACATCAGAGAAGGCAAGAGACTTTGTGGACAAATTAACCTAATTAAAACAATTTTAGTATGTAAAAATAGTGTTGTTTGGGTATGTCTTTATCGTTTTGTAAAAGAAACGGAGGAAGTCCAGTGGAGCTTTATTTTTCTATTTTTGTCTCTTGATAATAATTTGATTTAAACTATGTTTGGCGGCAGTTGAGATGTACATTTTCAATTTCTAGGTTAGGATATACCGAAGGATGGGTGGGGTATTTATTCCTTTTTTTAAAAAGGTTTTTTTTATTCATATTGGTATTCAATGGTGTGTTTACTCTTTTCTGCTTGTGTTTGCAGTGCGTCTCTAGCTGGTGAAGGTGGCTGGGATAGTTAGATGCCTACTTCTGAGCTGTTTGGGGTGGTTGGTTGCTGCCTCTTGGCAGGGGGTGAGTTCCCCTACTCGGCACTGTTGGCACTTTATATGTTGGTTTGTTTTTTGGTTTTCGTTTTTAATTTTTAATAGTTTTGTAGATTTGTTAAATGCAGTGGTTTTAGTTTTTGTATGATTTGGAGACGCCGGTGTTGGACTGGGGTGTACAAAGTTAAAAATCACAACACCAGATTATAGTCCAACAGATTTATTTAGAAGCACTAGCTTTCGGAGCACTGCTCCTTCATCAGGTGATTGTGGAGAATAAGATTGTAAGAATCAGAATTTATAGCAAAAGTTTACAGTGTGATGTAACTGAAATTATATATAGAAAAATACCTGGATTATTTGTTAAGTTTCTTGTCTTTTAGAATGACCATGTTGGTTTCAGTTCTTTCATATGTAAATCACAAAACATTTTTTAAAAGTTACATTCTCAAGTGCACTTTAACAATTGGTGTCATGTCGGCCCAAATAAGGTATTGAACGTGTTACCTCCCTATGAGGTTGTCTGTGCCATAATGGTCAGACTGATTCTAATCTAAAAAACGGATTTACAAAATCTTACATGGATTCATGCAGTTTTTGAGCAAAGTAAAATGTAATTCTGCAAGTACAAATTCACCCCACAAACGTATGTGTGCATGTGGGTGTGGGTGTGTGTGTGTGGGGGGGTATGAGTGCCTGTGAAAGGTGTGTGTATGTGAGTGTAAAGGGGTTTAAGTCTGAGAGAGGGTGTGTGTAGAAATGTAAGTGTGAGCGTATGAGAGAGGGTCTGAGTGTGTGTGTGTGTGTGTGTGTGTGTCCATCTGTGTGTGTGTGTAGTGAGTGCAATGGGGTCACCTGTAGTATGACATGAACCCAAGGTCCTGGTTGAGGCCATCCCCATGACTTGGCTATCGATCTCTGCTCGGCCACTTTTTGTTGTTGCCTGTCCTGAAGTCCGCCTTGGAGGTTGGTAACCGGAAGGTCCAAGGTTGAATGTCCTGGACTTAACAAACAATCTGGGTCTTTTTCAATATATAATTTCAGTTACATCACACTGTCAACTTTTGCTATAAATTCTGTGTCTTACAATCTTATTCTCTACAATCACCTGATGAAGGAGCAGCGCTCTGAAAGCTAGTGCTCCCAAATAAATATGTTGGACTATAACCTGGTGTTGTGTGATTTTTAACATAGTTTATGGAGTTTTTATATTTGGTGGATCATGTGACACTAAGGCTCAGCGATTTGTGGTTCAGGTTTCTCCTCTCTGGAATTTAAATGTTATTGCAGAAGGTTATGGCTAATGACTTGATTAAATGGTGTACCTGCAATATCAAGGGAAGTCACTCACCAATTAAGAGGAAAAAGGTACTCTTGAGTCTTAGAAAAGAGAAGCGAGATATTGCTTTGTTACAGGAGACATACTTGGATGACAAGGAGCATCTGAAATTACAGCAGACTGGCTTTGACCGAGTTTATTTTTTATCATTAACTATCAGAAATAGGGGTTATATTGGTTAGGAAGAATCTCCCAAATAAGTTGTTAGAGTGTGTTAAAGACACACATGGGAGGTTTATAATTCCTAAAGCCTTGATGAATGGGGAAAAATATGGTGTTTTAAATGTTTATTGCCCTCCAGATCATCCCCCTAAATTTTTTGTAGATGCTTTTTCTAAACTGATAAGTCTTGACCCCCGGCACATCATTATAGAGGGAGATTTTAACTGTCTCATGAATCCCACAGTAGACAGGTTGCCCAAAGGTCCCTGGATACCCTTTGTACAAACTAAACAGTTAGTGGGTCTGTGTGGGGAGTTAGGGTTGGTGGACGTCTGGAAGCTTCTTCACCCAACAGGCAGGGATTTTACGTTTTTCTTCAATCCACACAGATGTCACACTATGATTGAATTTTTTTTCTGACCCCTGTAGTAACCCTGGACTTGGTGGCATCTTGCACGATTGGTAATATTGCCAACTCTGATCATGCTGCAGTGTACCTTAAGATTAAGATTAAGGACGTTACAGTGGGTTCGAGGCACTGGCGAATGGATCCCTTTATCCTCAAGGATAATAAGTTTATGGAGTATTTCTCTAGGGGATTTTGGGCGTTCCTAGACATCAACTTAGGCTCGATTGGTAGTTCATCCGTCCTCGGGAAAACTGCCAAAGCTTATGCTCAGGAGTTAGTTATTTCCTACTCCGCCAGTAGGAAGCGGCAAAAGGGTGAGCAGCAACATCTCCTTGAAGCACGGTTGAAGGCAGCCGAGAAGACCTATTTTGAAGACCCTTGTTGGTCAAGCTATAGAAGATTGTGGCGCTGCGGTCTGCATTAAATTCACGCAGACAGCAAGAAGGAGCTGGCTTTTGGAAAGGAAAGGTTATATGAGCATGGTGACAGGTCAGGCAAATACTTAGCATACCTTGCCAGAAAGAGGAGTGCCTTACAAGCCATAACAGCGATTAGGGAAGGGTCTGGGAACCTAACATGTGATTCTAAGAACATTAATGTGGCATTCCAGGTTTTTACTCTAAGTTATGCCAATCTGAGGATTGTGAGGAGGGTTAGGCCAAAATGGAATTTTGTTTACAGATCTGAAGCTCCCAGGCATGACTCCCGAACAAGAGTCCTTTCTCAATGTCCCCTTATCAGAGCAAGAAGTGCAGGAAGCTGTAAGGCAGCTTCAGAATGGAAAGGCGCCTGGTCCTGACGGACTTCCCAGTGAATTCTATAAGGAATTTATAAGTATGCTGTCAGGCCCGAATCTCAATATGTTTAATGTTTCATACAGTCATGATCAGATTAGATTAGATTACATTACAGTGTGGAAACAGGCCCTTCGGCCCAACAAGTCCACACCGACCCGCCGAAGCGAAACCCACCCATACCCCTACATTTACCCCTTACCTAACACTACGGGCAATTTAGCATGGCCAATTCACCTGACCCTGCACATCTTTTTGGACTGTGGGAGGAAACCGGAGCACCCGGAGGAAACCCACGCAGACACGGGAAGAACGTGCAAACTCCACACAGTCAGTCGCCTGAGGCGGGAATTGAACCCGGGTCTCAGGCGCTGTGAGGCAGCAGTGCTAACCACTGTGCCACCGTGCCGCCCACGATGATCGTCTCGCAACATCTCTGAGAGAGGCCAATATTTCACTTATTCTTAAAAAAGGGAAGGACCCGGAAGACTGTGCTTCATACAGGCCCATCTCACTCCTAAATGTGGACTTTAAAATCCTCTCTAAGACTCTCGTGTTAAGGTTGGAGACTGTGTTACTTTTATTATTAAAGAGGATCAGACAGGCTTCATAAAGGGTCGCAGATCCTCCAATAATGTTAGGAGGCTACTTGATGTAATTCAAGCATGTCAGCAACAGTCAATACAGGGATTGGTGATTTCTCTAGCTGCAGAGAAGGCATTTGACCGAGTTGAGTGGCCGTACCTTTTCTATACTCTGGAGTGGTTTTGTTTGGGTGAAGTCTTTTTAAGATGGGTAAAGGTTCTCTAAGGTGGCCCTCACACATTAGTCATCACCAACGGGGTACGATCAAGCAATTTTAATATATTTAGGGGCAGCCGGCAGGGCTGTCTCCTTTCACTATTGCTTTTTTACGTTGGTGATTGAACCATTGGCTGAGGCCATTCGTCAGGATCCCAAAATATCAGCTCCAGAAGTGGGGTCAAAATTACATAAGATTTCATTGTATGCAGACGATGTCCTAATTTTTTTGACAAATCCAGCAGTTCCAGTGCCTCGCCTGATACAATGCATTCGCACGTTTGACACTTTTTTGGGGTATAAGATTAATTTTGCGAAATCCGAGGCTATGCCTATGGGTGGTCTTATGAAGGAGCTAGGTCTTGAGGGCGACTATAGATTCCCATTTTGGTGATCACAGAGGGGTTTTGTGCATTTGGGCATATTCATTACGCCAGTTTTGGATCGGCTGTTCAAAGCCAATTTTATCCAATTATTTGATAAAATTAAACAAGACCTTCAATGATGGGAGGCCCTTCCAGTCTCGTGGTTGGGTCGGATAGTGCTTTTTAAGATGAATATTCTCCCCCATTTGCTATACCGTATATGGATGCTCCCCCGATTTTCCATAAGCAAACATTCAGGAGGTTGAACAACTGATTCAGCTCCTTTATTTATCATCGTAGGCGGCCCTCATTAAATTAGCTAAACTGCAACTGCCTCACAGATTGGGGGGAGTGGACCTTCTGCATATTAGAAATTTACCAACTAAGCTCACTTTTGTTCTATGTGAATGATTGGGCTTGTGGGGATCCTCTTTAAATATGGCTAAATATCAAAGCCTCCCAGGCAAGGTGGCCACTGTACCACCGTTCCGCTAGAATTAAAAAAAATCCCAAACTGGCTATTTAACTAAATAAATAAATAATAACTAATAACAAACTAATAAATAGTAATAACTTGGCCCAGCCAAACAAAAAGCTCATACGTTCACAGTTCCTCCTCCCTGGATATTAGACTCGTAAAATACAATCATTACGACTATCTAAAAGCCATTGTTAGTGTGGCAGATAAATCTGTGTCCCGGTATCCCAAAAAGGGCTGCCATGTCTTATAAAAATTCTCAGTTTTGTGGTGTACCATGTTTGTGAGAAAATCCAAGGAAATATGCTCCATAACAATCTTCTGCCAAACCAACAGATGCGGGGGGGGGGGTTCGGATATCCAACCTAGCAAGATATTCTTTCTTGCACAGAACGTGAGAATATTGTAAAGTTTTTTTCTTACGCGCGTCTGCAGGGAATACAGTGGGCAAGTCCAGAAGGAGACAGATAGGGTCCTTCTCCACCCTTACACCCAAAATCTTCTCCATTGCACCCGCCACAGCACTCCAATATGTTTGAAGCCTATTGCAAGACCAGAGACAATGGGTAAGAGTACCCGTACAGACCTTGCACTTGGGACATGCTGAAGATACCCCTGGTTTTAATATGTATTGCATAATGAGTGCCCCAACATTAATCCCTGTAACACACCACTAGCCACAAATTGCCATCCTGAAAATGCTCCCTTTATCCCAAATCCTTATCTTCTGTTAATTAGTCAGTCCTCTATTGATGCTAGTTTTCTACCTTCCACCCCTTGGGCTGTTATTAAATAGTCGAACATGTGGCACCTTATCAACTGCCTTCTGAAAATCCAAAGATATTACTTCACTGATTCTTCTTTGTCTATTTTGTTTGTTACTTCCTTAAAGAATTACAGCAAGTTTGTCAGGTATAATTTCCCCTTCATGCAGCCACGCTGACTGTGACTATATTATGTATTTCTAAATGCATATCCTTTATAATAGATTTTAACATGGTCTCAGTGACAGATGTTAAGCTAACCGGCCTATAGTTACCTATTTTTCATCTTTCCTTTATGAATAAAGGTAATATATTGGCTGCTTTCCAAACCTCTGGGACTTGTCCAGAATCTAAGGATTCTTGTAAATTTATTAATACATCCACTAGCACTGTAGCTATTTTCTTATGTCCTAGGATGCATTCCCTCACATCTAGAGGAATTAATGTCCTTTTGCTCCATTAGTATACTCTGCATATTTCTTTATCAATAGTTATTACATTTGCTACTCTTCTTTTCATCCCTTAATTATTTAATAATTTTGGAACTTGTTAGTGTCTTCTACTGTGCAGGCTGATGCAAAGTATTTATACAGCTTCTCTGCCATTTTCTGGATCCCCATTACCCATGCAGGTTTAAAATCTCTCCTTGCTACCTTCTTACTCAAACCTCTATTATACTTAGCAAGCTGTTGTACCTGTCCTATCTCACACATACACATACACATCCTCACAACTCCCACACAAAATCTCATGTACACATCTTCAAAACCTTAAAATAATTTCTGTACCCTCATGCATCAGTTTATAATGTTCTTGTCCCTGAGCTAGTTGCTTCATGCTGCCTCTGTGAGCTTCTCCTGTACCTCCATCTTTTTCAATACTGTTTAATCTCTTACTTGCACTTCTTTGCCATGATGCTGGCACCATGTGAAACGGTTTCTCAATGTCTTCAACTTTGACACTGCCCTTCTGACGCCAAATACTTCTGTAATCTTATGTTTGTCTTTATTTACATGCAGAGATTGTTTCTCCTTGTGGGAGAGTCTGGGACTATAGGCTATAATCTCTGAATAAGCAACAGCCCATTCAAGACAGTTGAGTAGAATTGTTTTCTGAGAGTGGTGAATCTTTGGAATTATTTACTGCATATGCCTGTCAAGGCTGCATCATTAAGCATATTCAAGACTGGACAAATACATTTCTTATTATGAAGGCAATAAAGGGTTATGAGGATAAAGCAGGAAGCTAAAGATTATCAGATCAGCTGTGACCTCATTAAATGAAGGAATGGACTTGATAGGCCAAATGCCCTATTTTGGCTCCTACACCTTATGGTCTTACATTGTTTCTCTGTCTTTGCTGCTCTTTTTTGTGTCCATTATTTATGCAATGATCTCTAAGGCAAACTTAATGTGAACGGTCTGGAATTGTTTTCTTCATTTGGACCAGTTTAATGGTTTTAGGTTATGTATCTGGTAGCTATTTGCTAATTTATAAAAGATCGGTGTTATGGTTGGAAATATTGCATTTTCTGTGTTGAGGTCATAAAAATCCACATAACTTTATGAATTGTGCACTGAATGTTACAGCATTCTGTCATTTTTATTTTACTATTAGTTTGTACAATGTGAGATCACTCATGCCGAGTGGAATTTCATTAGAATTTTGATTTCAGAATGCTTTTCTTGTCAGCTTCTTCCTGCCAACTTAATTGAATACTGTCCAAACTAATTTCTTGCTTCAGTTGACAAAATCAACGATTGAAAGACACTAGCCAATTGGAAGTGAAAATCATCTTTAGAATATCTTTAGAATATCTTTACAGTGCAGTTTTAAATATCTCTCCTGAGGATATAGAAAACCCAAAAACTAGAGACAAGCACAAAACTGACATAAACATATTGCCTTTGCAATGCCAATATTTCTATACATTTTGAATTCTGTACATTTTCAGGGTTATACTTCATTGGCTGATCTGTTATTAAATGCCGTTTTCTGCCCTTTGGAGTTAAGCATTTATGATTTTCAGATTGAACCAATGTGTCAGGCAATTGAAACATTTAGCTACAGTATTCTGGTTTGTGAAATAATGAATTTTTTGAATAGGTTGTTTTTAGTAATGAAAATTGAAAAGTACTCTGCAAGTTTGAGAAACATTTTTAAAACTAGAGGTGGGTATTGAACAAATGAACTAAAAAGTTGACATAGAACTGAATCGCAAATAACATTTAAGTAAGAATTCAGTTCATGTATTTGGGCTTTAAGAACTAAAACAGTTCTTGTCTACCAGAGGGTCACCCATCAGTCTGTGATATCATATCTGTTGTGGTTCTGTTTGCCGAGCTGGGAATGTGTGTTGCAGACGTTTCGTCCCCTGTCTAGGTGACATCCTCAGTGCCTGGGAGTCTCCTGTGAAGCGCTTCTGTGATGTTTCCTCTGGCATTTGTAGTGGTTTGTCCCTGCCGCTTCCGGTTGTCAGTTCCAGCTTTCGGCTGCAGTGGCCGGTATATTGGGTCCAGGTTGATGTGTTTGTTGATAGAATCTGTGGATGAGTGCCATGCCTCTAGGAATTCCCTGGCTGTTCTCTGTTTGGCTTGTCCTGTAATAGTAGTGTTGTCCCATTCAAACTCATGTTGCTTGTCATCCACGTGTGTGGCTACTAAGGATAGCTGGTCGTGTCGTTTCGTGGCTAGTTGGTGTTCATGGATACGGATTGTTAGCTGTCTTCCTGTTTGTCCTATGTAGTGTTTTGTGCAGTCCTTGCATGGGATTTTGTACACTACGTTGATTTTGCTCATGCTGGGTATCGGGTTCTTTGTCCTGGTGAGTTGTTGTCTGAGAGTGGCTGTTGGTTTGTGTGCTGTTATGAGTCCTAGTTGTCGTAGGAGTCTGGCTGTCAGTTCAGAAATGTTCTTGATGTATGGTAACGTGGCTAGTCCTTTGGGTTGTGGCATGTCCTCATTCCGTTGTCTTTCCCTTAGGCATCTGTTGATGAAATTGCGGGGGTATCCATTTTTGGCGAATACATTGTAGAGGTGTTCTTCTTCCTCTTTTTGCAGTTCTGGTGTGCTGCAGTGTGTTGTGGCCCTTTGGAACAGTGTCTTGATGCAACTTCCTTTGTGTATGTTGGGGTGGTTGCTTTCATAGTTCAGGACTTGGTCTGTGTGTGTGGCTTTCCTGTATACCACGTGGATGACAAGCAACATGAGTTTGACTGGGACAACACTACTATTACAGGACAAGCCAAACAGAGAACAACCAGGGAATTCCTAGAGGCATGGCACT
The DNA here is from genome assembly GCF_037043375.1 of Chiloscyllium plagiosum. NCBI lineage: Eukaryota > Metazoa > Chordata > Chondrichthyes > Orectolobiformes > Hemiscylliidae > Chiloscyllium > Chiloscyllium plagiosum. Next base: position 50,197,373 of record NW_028270168.1, read on the forward strand.
CATCCACAGATTCTATCAACAAGCACATCGACCTGGACCCAATATACTGGCCAGACAGCTGGAACTGACAACCGGAAGTGGCAGAGACAAACCACTATAAATGCTGGAGGAAACATCACAGAAGCGCTTCACAGGAGGCTCCCAAGCACTGAGGATGTCACCTAGACAGGGGACGAAACGTCTGCAACACAAATTCCCAGCTCGGCGAACAGAACCACAACAACGAGCACCCGAGCTACAAATCTTCTCACAAACTTTGATATCATATCTGTGACGATTTGATTTTGTTAATGAATACTATGGCTCTGATCAATTTAATACATGTAAAGTATTTTTCTTTCTTCCTTCCTTCCTACCTACATTCAGTTTTAGTAATTGACACACAAAAAAAAACAATTTTGAAGAATAATGCTTTCCGGATAGGATAGCAGCAAAAGACACTGCAATTGACTATTGAGGTTGTGGCTTGATGTTTGGATTTGAGGAAATTCGAAATTCACTGTGGATGTTTGTCATAAACATTATCATATCTGATGATGTAGGGTATGTCAATAATACTTTTGAAGTGAAATTTTCTGGGTTGTCATTGATCATTTTTCAATGAATAGGGGCACTATTATTGCAGATATCTCGCTGAAACATGAGGAATAAAAGCTAAGTTCATAATTAGGTTTGACTATTTTTGCAGTATGCTAAAAACAAAACTCCATATATTTCTGGTTAATCTGGACAACTGTTACCTCTTTTTGTGACACATTCAAACCTGCCGAATATGTAGTTTTAGAGCAACAGCAAGCGATGTACAGACTTCAGTTGACACAAAAATCTACTAATAACCAGTAAAAGTTTTTTTTTAAACCTGGTACTATACTTTGTACACAGGATGGTCATTTCTCAGTACTTATAGTTCAATGGTGATGTGTAGATATTAATTACAAAATTAGCTTTTTTCTGATACTGGCAATACTGTATTATTTCCTGATATTTGGTACAGAAAAAACTCACTTCTGTTGTACACATGAAATGATTTTAAAATTGGTAAAATTAAGACAGTTCCTCTGTTCATATGAATATCCTTCCATAATGTGCATCAAACTAGTGCACTGTCTAGGCTCTCTGGACTGCCTTCCATCCTGGTATTTCTTCCCTTCGTGAACTCCAGGCTCCTTTGTCGCCATGCCATCAGTCACGAGGAACAATGGTTCAGGTGATGAATGCAGGCCAGTGCATGTATCCAGCAGACCCTAAGAGTGCTGGACCTGGTTTTCAATGGAAGTTTTCAACCATTGTGTAGTTGCAATCCAGCCTTTGGGCTGTAAAGTTCATTGCCTTGCAGATTCATGTTTGCTCTTCCTGTGCTGCTTCGGATATTCGGACAAAGTCCTAATTGGCAACAGCATAATGTCCTCTCCTGCCTGGACCTGTGCAATGCCTAGCTTCTAAAAGCTCTCCGAATACTGATAACTCCTTCGATGATTCAGAACTTTCTTCTTCTGCAGTTGTGAAGGTGCCTTCTGGCAGAGCACAATTTCCACGCTGGGGCCATTACCACCCCACTTAGAAGACATGAGGGAGAGATAGTGAGGTTAATGTGAGAGTTGCAATGCAGAACACACTCTGTTTGTGGGGTGTTTTGCAAGAGCTGTCATGGTTTGATCCTGCAAAGAACAGGATTTTTTTCCTTGTAGTGGTTGAGTTTGATATTAGGCAACCCTCCACCCATCCTGGCACTTATCACTGTTGTGGTCAGTTTTCTCCTATAGTTGAAAGATGGAGGGATTGAGAGAGATGAAAGTGACTGGCACAGCTGTCCATGCTGATGCAGGTGGGTGAAAGGTGATGAGAATTTCCAACCCAGTGAGTATGCAGCACAGGTACCATGTAGGTTTAATAGGCTTAGTGTAGAGAGGTAGGCAATAATTAAAGTGAGTGAGAGAGAATGCAGAAGACAGAAGAAAAATTGAGCTTTCTCACCAAAAGACCTTGAATACTGTGGCAGTTGGTATTTTGAAGTTGATAAGATAGATTTTTATTAGGTAAAGATAACAAGATTTAGAGAACAGATTGTTAATTGAAGCAATATGGTTAAGTGGAAGTGGATATATTTATGTGCAGACAGGAATATATTACATTATTTTATTTATCTGTCAGTACTTCAAATTGGTGGCTCTCCATTCCCAGTTTCTCTCTTTTCCCCATGCTGTGGGAATGCTAAAGTGCAGTCATCTTAGTATATACGTCCCTATTGTCTGGACGAGAGAAAAAGAAACATGTATTGATATAGCATTTTTCACGATCAATAGGCATCTCAAAGAATTTCAAATGTCATTACTGTTATCATCAAGCAAATGCCACATTGAATAAACAACAAATGCAAATTTCAATGTAGTAATAGCCAGATAATCTGTTTTATTGGTAATTTCGATTCAGGGATTGATAGATACTGGATGCATTGGTAATAATCTTCCAGAATCCTTAGGTTCTGGAAAAGTCATCGAGGATTGGAGAATTTCAAATGTTAACACTTTTTAAAAAAGGAAGACAAAAGACAGAAACCTGTATTCCACTTAGCTTAACAGCTTTCTGCAGAATCATAGAGTCATGAGGAAAATATTAGAGTCCATTGTAAAGAATGTAAGAGTAGAGCATTCAGAAATACATGATGTAAGCACGCAGAATTAACATAACTTCAGGAAGGGCAAATCATGCCTGACGACTTTATTAGATTCCTTTAAGGAGGTAACAAGTAGGATAGATAAAAGGGAAGCAGTCCATGTAACCAATTTGGATTTCCAAAAGATTGTTGATAAGGTTCCACATACAAGGCTACTTAATAAGAGAAGAGCTCATGGCATTAAGAGTAGTATATTAGCATGGATAGAGTATTGGCTAATTTATGTGACAAAGAGTTGGCACAACAGGGACATTTTCAGGATAGCAACTTGTAACTCGTGAAGTATGGCAGTGATCAATGAATGTACTAATACCAAGTTTGCAGATATTGCAAAACTAATTGGGAGGGCAAGTGGTGATGATAACAAAAAGTCTACAGAACAATATAGACAGCCTAAGTGAGTGAGCGAAAACTCGACAGATGAAATGCGGTCTGGGAAAATGTGAAGTGAGGCATATTGACAGGAAGGTTAGAGGAGCTAAATATTGTTTAAATGGGTAAATATTTCAGACAACTGCAACAGAGAGAAATTTGGGTGCTCTCGTGCATAAATCAGAAGAAGCTATCATTCAAGTTCATTGAGTAATGTGGAAGGCAAATGAAATATTAGCCTTTATTTCAAAGAGCATTGAGTATTAAAACTGGTTAATCTTGTTAAATCTAAGCAAGACACTAACATCTCAGGACATGCTGGAATACTGTTAATTGTTTGGTCCTCTTATCTAAGGAAAGATATACTAGAACTGAAACAGTCCCGAGAAGGCTCATTCAGTTGATTCTGGTAAGTGGAAAGATTTTCATTTGAGGAGAGGTTAAGTAGGTTGAGCTTGTACTCACTGGAGTCAAGAAAAATGAGAGGCAACCTTATTGAAACCTAAGATTTTCGAGGGAGCAAGGGCTTAGTAGATGTAATGGGGTTGTTTCACCTTTGAGACAGTTTAAAGCCAGAGAGATAGTCTCAGAGTAGTGACTGCCATTTAAAAGAGAGATGAGAAGGAATTTCTTACCACAGAAGGCAGTGGAATCTGTGGAATTCTCCTATTCTTCTTCCCGACCTCTCCGCCCCCACCCCAGTCTGACCTATCACCCTCACCTTGATCTCTTTCCACCTATCACATTTCTGATGCCCCCCCCCCCCCCCCCAAGTCCCTCCTCCCTACCTTTTATCTTAGCCTGCTGGACAAACTTTCCTCATTCCTGAAGAAGGGCTAATGCCCGAAACGTCGATTCTCCTGTTCCCTAGATGCTGCCTGACCTGCTGCGCTTTTCCAGCAACACATTTCCATCTCTTCATAATCCATACCCAATCTCCCTTCCAATGCAATCCCATGCTCACCATCTAATCTCACCCTTCCATTCACTGGACAAAAATATTCCAAAACCTTAGCCTTGTCAATGTATCATCGATAGTTACAGGTGAGGTGTCGGAGGACTGGAGATTGGCTGACATGGTGCCCTTGTTTAAGAAGGGTGGTAAGGACAAGCCAGGGAACTATAGACCAGTGAGCCTGATGTCGGTGGTGGGCAAGTTGTTGGAGGGAATCCTGAGGGATAGGATGTACATACATTTGGAAAGCCAAGGACTGATTAGGGATAGTCAACATGGCTTAATGCGTGGGAACTCATGTCTCACAAACTTGATTCAGTTTTTTGAAGAAGTAACAAAGAGGATTGATGAGGGCAGAGCAGTAGATGTGATCTATATGGACTTCAGTAAGGCGTTTGATAAGGTTCCCCATGGGAGACTGGTGAACAAGGTTAGATCTCACAGAATACAGGGAGAACTAGCCAATTGGATATACAATTGACTCAAAGATACAAGACAGAGGGTGGTGGTTGAGGGTTGTTTTTCAGACTGGAGGCCTGTGACCAGTGGAGTGCCACAAGGATTGGTGCTGGGTCCTCTACTTTTCGTCATTTATATAAATGATTTGGATGTGAGCATAAGAGGTATCATTAGTAAATTTGCAGATGACACCAAAATTGGAGGTGTAGTGGACAGTGAAGAAGATTACCTCAGATTACAACAGGATCTTGACCAGATGGGCCAATGGGCTGAAAAGTGGCAGATGGAGTTTAATTCAGATAAATGTGAGGTGCTGCATTTTGGGAAAACAAATCTTAGCAGGACTTATACACTTAATGGTAAGGTCCTAGGGAGTGTTGCTGAACGAAGAGACCTTGGAGTGCAGGTTCATAGCTCCTTGAAAGTGGAGTCGCAGGTAGATAGGATAGTGAATGGTCAGAGTATTGAGTACAGGAGTTGGGAGGTCATGTTGTGGCTGTATAGGATATTGATTCGGCCATTGTTGGAATATTGCGTGCAATTCTAGTCTCCTTCCTATTGGAAAGATGTTGTGAAACTTGAAAGGATCCACAAAAGATTTACAAGGATGTTGCCAGAATTGGAGGATTTGAGCTATAGGGAGAGGCTGAACAGGCTGGGGCTGTTTCCCCTGGAGCATCAGAGGCTGAGGAGTGACCTTATAGAGGTTTACAAAATTATGAGGGGTATGGATAAGATAAGTAGACAAAGTCTTTTCCCTGGGTTGGGGGTAGTCCAGAACTAGAGGGCATAGGTTTAGGGTGAGCGGGGAAAGATATAAAAGGGACCTAAGAGGCAATATTTTCATGCAGAGGGTGGCACATGTATGGAAAGAGCTGCCAGAGGAAGTGGTGGAGGCTGGTACAATTGCAACATTTAAAAGGCATTTGGATGGGTATATGAATAGGAAGGGTTTAAAGGGATATGGGCCAGGTGCTGGCAGGTGGGACTAGATTGGGTTGGGATAACTGATCGGCATGGATGGGTTGGACTGAAGGGTCTGTCTGTGCTGTACATCTCTATGATTCTTTGACTCTAATTCAGATTGACAATTGGCCTAGCCGGAGAGCTGGACAGAGGAAAAAAGAACATCCTGGTTTCCCAATTGGTATGACACGTCAGTGTATTAACTTACACAGTGGCCATGCTAAATTGCCCGTAGTGTTAGGTGTAGGGGAATGGGTATGGGTGGGTTGGTCTTCGGAGGGTCGGTGTGGACTTGTTGGGCCGAAGGGCCTGTTTCCACACTGTAATTAATCTAATCTAATCTAATCTAATTATGTGATGAAAGGTTTGTGATTTATATATGGATTGCAGACCAGTGGCATCTGGGTCAAAAGTAGAAATTGCTGGGATAATTTAGCAGGTCTGGCAGCATCTGTGGGAAGAAAGCAGAGTTAACGTGTTGAGTCTAGTGATACTTCATCAGAACTGTTTGTAGCTAAGAAGAGGTAGCATTTATGCCAATGCTGATACTGAAGTGAGGATGGGTGAGGTGGGAATAGGTGGAACTGGAGCCTGTAGAGAGAGAGAGAGAGACGAAACGGTTAGATAAATGAAATTATGGATGGCAGAATATGACTGAAAAACAGCTGTATAAGTGTTAAAAAGAGCTAAGTGTAGAAAATAGATGAACTGTACTGAATGCAACTGGTATAATGTGATAATGGACCTAGGAGTATGTGGGAATGTGTGACAATGCTAAAAAGCAATCCATGTCATAACAGGACTAGATGTGGAGTGGGTAAAAAAGAATGGAAGGATGGAATCAGGCTATAAGGTTATTGAATTCAATGTTGAGTCCTACAGGCTGCAATGTCTCCAAGCGCAAAATGAGATGTTGTTCTTTGAGCTTGCACTGAGGCTCGTGGAAGCAGTGCAGCATGCCTGTGATAGAAATGTTGGCCAAGAACGTGATGATTTGTTGAAGTGGCAGGCAGCTCAAAGTTTGGGCTCATTTTTGTAGACAGAATGTCTTGTCTCCACAGTGTAGAGGAGACCACAGTGTGAATAGCAAATACAATAGACTAGACTGAATGAAGTACAGGTAAATTGCTGCTTCACCAAAAAGGTATGTCCGTGGCTTTGGATGGTGAGGAGGGAGGAGGTAACCCGGCAGGTATTACACCTTAGCAATTCCTTGGAATGTACCATGGGGGTATGAGGAGATGTTGGAAAGGAGAAGTGGACCAGTGTGTCCCAGAGAGAATGGTCCTTGTGGAATGCCGACAAGGGAGGAGAGGGGAATATGTATATGGTCATGACATCCTGCTATGGGTGATGGAAATACTGGCCTACAATCCTTTATGTGGGTTAAAGGTAGCAGGGAACTCTCCACTAAGGAAAAAGGTGGACATTTCTGAGGATCCCCCCCCAAATAAAAGAAGGTGCATAATCAGAAAAGCTGCAGTGGGGACAGAGAAAATGGGACAAAGTCCTTATAGGAAACAGAATGTGGGGATGTATAGTTAAGATAACTGTGGGAGTTGATGGATTTGTATTGTATTTTGGTAGCTAGCCTAACCTCAGAAATGGAAACAGAGATGTAGAGGAAGGGAAAGGAAGAGTCAAAGATAGACCAGATGAAAATGAGGGCTGGTTTGAAATTGGAAGCAAATTTGATACCTTTTTCCAGTTCAGAACCAGAGAAGGAAGCAGCATTGATGTTGTTATTGACATAGTGGAGAAAGATTTGTGGCGAGGGAACTGAATAGGACTGGAGCAAGGAATGTTTCACATACCTCACAAAGAGATAGGCATAACTAGGGCACAAGTGGGTACTCATGGCCACACCTTTAATCTAAAGAAACTGAGAAGTGTTAAAGGAGAAGTTGTTCAGTGATGACAATATTGGAGGAGGGTAGTGGTGGATGGAAATAGTTTAGGTCTACTTCCCAGGAAGAAGTGGAGAACCCAAAGACTGTCTTAATGGGAGATGGATGTGCAAAGAGATCGCATGTCTATGGGGGGGGGAGGAGGAGATGGCTGCTGTCTGTGAACTTTAAGAATGCAACTCACTTTCTCAAACGCAATTAGGGATGGACATCAAATGCTAGTCTAACCAATAGCACCATATCATAAATTAAATTAAGAAAAACCATATTAATGCCTGCCCAGAAATATTATGGTGTGGAGGTTAGTTTAGCATGTGGTTAGAATGTGGCCCTGATGCACATCATGGACCAGACAAACTCCCTTAAAATATATCAAGGAGATGGCCTAGACCCCAACTGTGATCTTATTTAAAGAATACTGTAAGGTGTCATGTTCCAAATATAATTTGATTGGTCACACTTTATTCTTACATCTAGTTGAAACACAAACAAAAGAAAGAAGAACTGGTTTAAAACATCCCATAGGCACCAGTGGCAAAGGCAGAATCAGTAGAACAGTCTCACATATGATTCTGGCAGCAAAAAGAGGAAATTCTGGTAGAGAGAGAGAGAGGAAACAAGTTTTTTGCTGTAGCATAGATGTATGACAGCTTCAAAAACCCAACATACACTGAAAGATAAACTAAAACCCGGGTCTCTGGTGGCCTGACTCGACCCATTTGTGCTACTTGTGTTGTTCCAACGCTTTTAAAAGAAAATTCCCAAGACCTCACAAGCTGTTTATTGGTTTCAAATAGCCAGCTTGGTGCCTCTGTCTTAAAACATCGTTTCAAAATAAACACATACACTTCTTAAAACCATAGTATCGGCGCATGTAGCCTCACCAATGTTTTGTCATTTCATCACTTCCTCTCTGATTTCAAGAATGAAAAATGGAGTACCATTGGCCAAACTGGTGTTGTTTGAAAAGGAAGCTCAGCATTTACACTCTACCTCTTTGGAAATTGAAGGAGTTTTTATCCTTTCTGGATTGCTGCAAATTTACTCATAACTGCTCTCTGACCTTGCACATAGAGTCATAGAGATGTACAGCATTGAAACAGACCCTTCGGTCCAACCCGTCCACGCCGACCAGATATCCCAACCCAATCTCGTCCCACCTGCCAGCACCTGGCCCATATCCCTCCAAACCCTTCCTATTCATATACCCATCCAAATGCCTCTTAAATGTTGCAATTGTACCAGCCTCTACCACATCCTCTGGCAGTTCATTCCATACACGTAACACCCTCTGCGTGAAAAGGTTGCCTCTTGGGTCTCTTTTATATCTTTCCCCTCTCACCCTAAACCTATGCCCTCTAGTTCTAGACTCCCCCAACCCAGGGAAAAGACTTTGTCTATTTATCCTATCCATGCCCCTCATAATTTTGTAAACCTCTATAAGGTCACCCCTACAGTAGATCCACTCATTAACAAAATACTTACACAGTAATGGACTAATTAAGGTTGAAAGTAGACATCTTCTGGCTGAGAGAACTCCTTGTGTCTTTTGCTTCACTATCTTAATTTGAGAAGATATTATTGTCCATGTAGCAATGGAAGAAGATTGCAGTAGAGATTTTGGAAAGAGTAAAAATAAATTATTAATATATAGTTACAAGATTGGGACTAGTCAAAGTAGACATGGCACCTGGTTAGGATTGGGTGCCTTAGGTTGCTGAGAAAAATAAGGACTAAAGTTGAAGAGACCCAGTTTTTAAATCTAGGTGGTGCCAGCAGATTGGAGAATTAGAACTGTTACATTCATGTTCAAGAACGGGAAGAAATCTAGTAATTGCAAATGAATGCATGGGGCAGAGAACTTCAAGTGATAATAATCTGAGACAAAATTAATTGGTACCTTAAAATGTGGTCTAGTAAAGGCACATTGGGTTGAATCTTCGTTTATGTTTTGGCTAAGTCAACTTGAAATAAATTTTTTGAATGCATTCTCACCACAAGACTCAAATAGATTTCTTGCTGTTATCTTATTGCTTCTCACTCCATGTGATTCCCTCAACCATTTCTAGCCCTATCTTATCACAAGCCAATTGGTATAACTTGCACTTGTCAGATATCTGCTGAAAGTCCGGTTTTCCTTGAGTTTGTTCCATTTATAAAAACTTGTTCTCAGATGCTGCTCTGCATGATCCCTGAAATTTGCCCCCTACATGGCAGGTAGGAAGAAATGTTTGCCCCATTTTGTAGGCAGGGACCGGGAGGTTGTCCTGGATGGTGTGGGGTAGATGTGGGTGTTTCACATTCCCCAGGATCAGCAGCAGAGGCTGCAACACCAGACTCTGTCACACTAGACTCTGCCAGCCTGGTCTATGGTTGCCACCTCAGTTAAAGTAATCTCAGCCGTCTGGAGAAATGTCAGGCACTGTAGGAAGAAGATGAATGTCTTTCCACTCCACCAGCATATTTCTTTCTGATACCCCTCACTCATTCTGTCTCTGCTACTAAACCCACCTCTTATGTTATACTACTCTCACTATTGTCTGTAACATCCTCCCCCACACTCTCTCACCCACTCAACCCCCAACAGCACTAACCTTTGCATGCCACCTGCATTGCTTATGCATTTGCACATGACACCTCCCACCTGCACCAAAGTAACTATTGTGCCACTGTCTTTCATTGTCCTAATACCTGACTCTTTCTCATTGCGGGGGTAAAATAGCTCTATTAGGAGAAAAGAGCCAAGACAGGTAATGGGCTGCCCAACATTTGGCTTCTCACCTCTTGTGTGGAGAGGATCCTGCCTGAGCAATCTCCGTTTATGCCCCTGAACTGGAATTGGAGGCTGCCCTTGATTTTCTGCTCTGGAACCCTTTGAGTGAATGCTATCCTTGGTATGTCTGAGGCCTGCTGACAACCATGCTAAGCTTTTTGCCTTTGTGTATGTCATAAATAGCAAGGCAAGACATAACTAATATGAGCTGATATCCCTGGTTGAGGGGAAAAGCACAGAAAGGCAAGGAGTTACATCAGAACATAAGGTCTAGGAGTAGGCTGTCCAGCCCTTCGAGCCTGCACCACCATTCAATAAGATCATGGCTGATCTTTTCGTGAACTCAGATTAATTTACCTGCGTTCTCACCATAACCCTTAATTCCTTTATTGTTAAAAAAAAAATCTACCTTAGCTATGACAATGTTTACTGAGGTAGTGGCAAATACTTCACTGGTCAGCGAATTCCATAGATTAACAATCCTCTGGCTGAAGAAGTTCCTTCTCAACTGAGTCCTAAATTAGTTCCTTATAATCTTGAGGCTATGACATCTTGTCCTAGCTTTACCTGCCAGTGGAAACATCCTTGAAACTTTATTGCTGGAACAGCACAGCAGGTCAGGCAGCATCCAGGGAACAGGAGATTCGACGTTTCGGGCACAGGTCCTTCTTCAGGAATGAGCAGAGAGTGTTCAGCAGGAGAAGATAAAAGGTAGGGAGGAGGGACTTGGAGGAGGGGAGTTGGAAATGTGATAGGTGGAAAGAGGTCAAGGTGAGGGTGATAGGTCGGAGTAGGATGGAGGCGGAGAGGTCAAGAAGAAGACTGCAGGTCAGGAAGGCGGTGCCGGGCTGGAAGGATCCGGCTGAGACAAGGTGGGGGGAGGGGGGATGAAGAAACTGGTGAAGTCCAAGTTCATCCCCTGCGGTTGGAGGGTTCCCAGTCGGAAGATAAGACGCTCCTCCTCCGACCGTCGGGTTGTTGTGGTTTGGCGGTGGATGAGTCCAATGACCTGCATATCCTCGGTGGAGTGGGAGGGGGAGTTGAAATGCTGTGCCACAGGTTGGTTGGGTTGATTCGTCCGGGTGGCCCAGAGGTGCTCTCTGAATCGCTCCGCAAGTAGGCGGCCTGTCTTCCCAATATAGAGGAGGCCACACCGGCTGCAGCGGATGCAGTAGATGATGTGGGTGGAGGTGCAGGTGAATCTGTGGCGGATATGGAAGTTTCCCTTGGGGCCTTGGAGAGAAGTGAGGGGGGAGGTGTGGGCGCAAGTGTTGCACCTCCTGCGGTTGCAAGGGAAGGTGCCGGGAGTGGTGGTTGGGTCGGTGGGGGGTGTGGATCTGACAAGGGGAGTCGCGGAGGGAGTGGTCTCTACGGAAAGCTGATAGGGGAGGGGAGGGAAATATATCCTTGGTGCTGGGGTCTGTTTGGAGGTGGCGGAAGTGACGGCGGATGATGCGCTGTACATGGAGATTGGTGGGGTGGTAGGTGAGGACCAGTGGGGTTCTGTCCTGGAAACATCCTCTCTACTTCTATCTTATTTATTCACTTCATGATTTTGCATATCTCTATAAGACCCCCTCCCACCCCCCCATTTTTCTGATTTCCAATGAATATAATCCCAATCCAGTCCAAAGATGTGCAGGTCAGGTGAATTGGCCATGCTAAATTGCCCATAGTGTGTATTAATCAGAGGGAAATGGGTCTGGTTGGGTTGCTGTTTGGAGGGTTGGTGGGGACTTGTTGGGCCGAAGGGCCTGATTCCATACTGTAGGGTAATCTAATCTAAAAAATCTAAAATCTAATCTACTCAGTCTCTCCGCATAAGCCTTCCTCCTCAAGTTTGGAATTAACCTAGTGAACCTCCTCTGCATCCCCTCCAGTGCCAGTACATCCTTTCTCAAGTAAGTAGACCAAAACTGCACACAGTACTCCAGTGTGGCCCCACCAGCACCCTGTACAGGTGCAACACAACCTCTGCTTTTAAACTCAATCCTATTAGCAATGAAGGAAAAAATTCTATTTGCCTTCCTAATTAGTTGTTTTACCTGCTGAGCAACCTTCTGTGATTCATGTATAAGGACACCCAAGTCCTTCTACATAACAACATGCTGCAATGTTTTACCATTTACTGTTACTCCTGCCAAAATATATGACTTCACATTTATTAACGTTGTATCCATCTGCCAGATGGACTTACTCAATGTATCTATGTTCCTCTGCAAAGTTTCACAGTCCTCTACACACTTTGCTCTGCCACTCACCTCAGTGTCATCTGCAAATGTTGACAAATCATAGATTCTGTGAGCATCCAAGTAGGCTCAGAATGAGCAATATGGTAGTGTACAAAGAATCCAGAGATGCATCTTTGTTCAGTCATGAGCTGGGTGTGTGTCCATGTGACCACAGATTCCTTACACAACGATTGCAATGATAGTTGCCACTGAAGCCTGAGGTATAGGTTTGAAGTGCAAATGCATCCTATTAGTGGATTGGAAATATGGAATGTGGGTTCTTAAAGTTCGGCGCATGTCAAGTGCAAATATCTGTCAGCATATGGTGTGCGTGGTTGATATCCATAGGAGTGCGCCCCGTAATGTTAGTGCCTCCTCCCAACATAGAGGCCCTTTGGAGCAAACAGTGTCCAGGCATCTTCTCTGATTTCCATAACAAGATTTCTCAGCCTTGCTTATTTGTTATTAGTAAGATAGCTGAATATTAATGAGGCAAGTTGTGCTGTTCATAAGATATTTAATGACCAGTAATTCCTCCTTGATTGACAAGTCAACACTTACCACTTGTCCTCTTACCTTTCACTTATCGAAAAAAAACTCCTGCAATCTTCTTTTATGTTGCTAGCTATCTTACCCTCATTTTCTATCTTCTTCCTCCTTATTGCTTTTTCTGGTTGCCTTCTGCCAACTTCTAAAAGCTTCCCAATCCTCTGGCTTCCCACTAATCTTCACCATCATTGTTTGCCTTTTGTTTTGCTTTTATGCTTCCCTGTCTTCCCTTTTCAGTCATGATTGTCTCATCTTCACCTTAGTTTATTTGTTCTTCTTCCTTGGGAAGAATTTCTGCTGTGCCTCCTGAATTACCCCTAGAAATTCCTGCTACTGCTGTCCACTGTATTCCCAGCTAGGTTCCCCTTCTAATCAACTCTGGCCAACCTCTCTCTCATTTGGAGCAGGTTGGCCAACCCCTGCTCCTATTTCTTGTGTTCTTATGTTTGTGTCTTTGTAGTTACCTGAACACCAACTATAATACAGTTGTATCTGATTTCAGCTTCTCCTTATCAAACTGTTGCGTGAATTTGATTATATTATGGTCATTGTCCCCCATTAGATTCCTTCACCTTATCCTTCTCCTTTTTATTATTTACCATATTTTTGTGATTGAACAGTAGCTCTTCAAGGAATTGTAAACCACAACTCTAGGCCTGAGGACTGTAAAATCACATTGTAATGGGTACAGTTAGAAGAGATGGACTCACCCCTGACTTTCTGGCCAGTGGATGAACCACTGCTTTCATGTTAAATCTTAGCCTTTGGGTACATGTACACAGATCTTTAAAGGTGGCAGACCAAGTTGAAAAGACTTCCTGGGTTTCTTTACTTTATTATAAGAGGAATGGAGTACAAAGGTAAGAAAGTTATATTAATCCCTGCATTTTTACATGATGCTTGCAGTCTGCTGAAATACCATGTTCAAATCTGAGCATCTCAGAGGAATTTGTATAATAATGTATGGGATTATGCGAGAATTTGCAGAGGAATGACACTAATTGCATAGGTCTATCAAAGTACTGGCCCAGGTGTGATGGGTCAAGGAGCCTCCTTCTGGACTGCATCATTCTATTATTCAGTGATTTTCCCACTACTTTAGTTGAATCTGGAAAATAAAATTTTGCAAATGAGAGCAAAAAATAGATAATACATTCATTGTAATATACTGAGTAAGTACCACCTTAGTCATAGTGAACTTAATTTTTAAATTTTCCTTTTGTGTATAGCGGCAGGATGCCGCATGCTATCCCTGTTTTTGTTATTTAAGAAAAAGAAATAAACTGACTTTGGATTTCAGTAATGTTCCAGAATTCCACCTTATGTTTGCCAAAATTGTATTCGCTTTCACTGAAGCTTAACATGAAAACTTCTTGTACTGTTCCATAAATAATACAGCCTGCAGTCTAGGCATTGATCCAACATAGTCAGCTTTTACTGCTAATGCATTCTATTGCTTAAAGGTGTGGCCACTGCATATTCATCTTCTTTCAACCAGCAGCCAAATTGGCAGCTTTCTGGTACAGTAAAGTGGAAGTAGGAAGGAATCAGAAAGAATCTGAAACTATCAGTGAGTTGAGAGACCAGTAAGACAATTCTGGCCTGGCCTGATGAACATCACCACTACCTGAATGTATTCAGTGCCTACGCCAAAACCAGAGCATGTGAGCAGTATTTAAAGGAGGTTAAACAAGAGTCTCACCCATCAGTTGTAGAGGGGACTGGAGAGTCCTTTGTTGCCACCTGTTGGGAAAGACACCAAATTAAGTGCCTCTGTCTCTTCGTGCCACCCTCCTCTTTTGATGGAAGATTGTTTCATTATTTCATTGAGAGTGCTTTGAAGGGAGAAATTGTTCCCAGCTCCGGGAGTCCACAAGCGAACTCAGGAGGGTTTGCTTGTCAGGCTTCTGCGTGGTGAGCTCTCTGCCAGCTCCAGATGAATTACAGTCATTCTTTAAAAAGTGATATTAGACTTGAAACATTAACTCAGTTTCTTTATCCACAGATATTATCAGACCTGCTGAATTTCTCCAGCACACTGCATTTATTTTAGATTTCCACTATCCATTTTGCTGTTATTTGAGGTCTGAGATTGTCCCTTCAAGTAACTCTCAGCTACTTTTCCCCAAGCTCAGTGTGAACCTCAGGTCTGTGTTTACTTAAAATGGAGTGTTAATTCAAAATGGAAATCTCAGTCAGTGGTGTGTTAATACTACCAAAGATCTAGTTTTCTTACTTCCTCTTCCCAAGCATGTTTTTTTATTGCTCATTAATTTTTCTACAAAAAAAAGCTCTAAAGGATGTAGCAAGAAGAAAAATGTCCTTACCAAGACAGAGTTAGTATTGAGTAATCTTTGTGTGTTGTTCAAAGCCTTAAAACTAAATTAAAATAATGGTCATTGCAACAATTGCTCAATGATTATGTCTCCTTAAATATTCTGTCTTTTTTTTTGGAAGTTATTTTTCATTTAATATGAAGTTTTCTTTTAAATTATCTAAACAATTATTAGTGCTTGAAATGAGAGATCAAAGATGTCGTGGAGATCAGCTAGCACAAAAAAAAGTATGTCTGTAGCTATATCTGCAGGCCCTAGCACATCTATTTAGAATCAATCAAAGGGAACTGCTGCTGTATACAGTGGATGAGCAGAGAGGTAATTGAAGAATTGTGTAGGACCACTTGTAATTGAATTCTGGCAATGGATTAGTATGCTTGCCACCACTCAAGATCACCATTTTCTTGAATTGTGCCTCCTTTTAGATAGGTTTATCTCGAATCTTGCATTGTCAATTCACTTGCATCAGGTTAATTACTAATTAATTGTTCTGAGTGGCCATATTTATGTCAGGATAATTCTGGAGATTAGAATTTAAGTTATGTATGTTATAAATTACCATACTCCTTTAATTTTGTCTTGTATAGATTATTTTTATTTGTTCAAAACAGTGGAATATTGTGGCATTATTATCTCAGCAAGTATTGGGCATTGTCTACTTTTTAAACAAGTTACTAATCCCTATCTTACCATAAATTCACTGGTATGGTCCAGGTTTATAAGCATAGGATACATAAAATCAGAGTTGAATGTATGGTTCCAATGTTTGCGTGAGATAAATTAGTTTTGATTCATTAGTATCAATACTGGAAAAAGTGGGAACTATTTTGTTCAGATGGTTCTCACTTGAACCATGCTGGTACCACAGTACCAGTAAATCCAAAAGCTTGGGTTGAAGAGAGGTTTTTCGTGTGAAAGGAGATTCAGAATGTTAAAAGGAAATGGCAAGGGAGTAACAGTGGGGTAGCAATTTGAGTCATAGTGAGTAAATTATGACAGTAAGGGACAGAGCATATAATAATTAGTGACTATCAAATTGGTTCAGAGTAGGGAAAAATGGCCTTAAGCCAGCAGAGGAGATGCAGGCTTTGGCTGAAGGGAGATTTAGAAATCTGAGGATAAAAAGTCAGCAAAGTATTGTTAAAAACAAGCAGAGTGGGCAGGATGGGTCAGGTAATTTAGTAGTAATAGAGTAACCATGAGATTATTGTAGTAGAAAGAAAATTGGAATCGTCTGAATGTTCAAAGCTATGCAATATGACTTTTAAAAAAAAAATCCTTCATGGGATGTAGGTGTCACTGACCAGGCCAAAATTATTGCCCATCCCTAGTTGCCCAGGGAGCAGTTAAAAGTCAACTACATCGCTGTGGACTGGGGTCACATGTAGGCCAGACCAGGTAAGGACAGCAGTTTATTTCTCTAAAAGGCATGTGTGAAGCAGATGTTTTTTTTTCTGACAATCAGCAATGGTTTTGAGGTCTCTTAGACTTTTAATTTCCAGATTTTTGAAAAAAATGCAAATTCTACTTTTGGCCATGCAGAATACAAACCCAGATGCCCAGAATAATATCCGGGTCTCTAAATTAATGATCCAGTGATGAAACCACTTGGCGACTGCCTCCCCTACAATATGATAGAGGATATGGTGGTACAAATAGAGATAGACGTTTTTGATTGTATTACTGAGACGTGAGTACAAGTTGACCAAATTTGGGAAATAAATATCTTAGGGTACACAATATTTCAAATAGATGGACCAAATGAAAAAGGAGGTCTCATTATCCTGATAAGACTGTAACATAAGGAAGTTACATTCGTAAGTACAGATCTTGGATCAGAAAATTTGGAATCAAAATTAGTATGGGTGGAGATTAGAAATAACAAAGAACAGAAAATGTGGGTAAGCATGATGCTATGACTCCAGCTAATTGTAATACTTGACAATTAATATGTCAAAGTGAAACATAGCTTGCTAGACCATTGCAAATTGCATTTTTTTTGCAGTTCGTCACTGGGATGGCATCGCTGCCCCTATTCAAAATAAGCTGCCAAGTGACAATTTGACTCATTCTAATCAGGGCATTACCCTGAATAATAAAATAACCTATTTTGCTACGTTGAAATAAATGTAGCATGTATACAGGGGAACCTCGATTATCCAAATATCAATTATCTGAATTTCGGATTATCCGAAGAAGATCTCAAAGTCCTGATAGAAACATTACACCAAAGACGTGTTTCCAACACTGATCGCGTCTTTTGTTTACAGTGATTAAACTCGGCTTACTGAAATGCTGCCGAGAACAGTCCTGGACATCGATGGGAGCCCAGGTACCGTCACCAAATGACTGAACACCCGCCCTCTCTCTTCCCCCCACAATTTCCCTGGAGTTCTACGCAAGAGTGTACCCTAAACCCCCCTTCCCCAGATAACATCTCCAACATTGTCCTGTACAGGGCAAAGGTGGAACATGTCAAAACGTTGCAGTAAAAAGTTGTGTCCACGTGTGTGTCCATGACTGTTTGTAGAGACCCACCCCCAAAGGCAGCAGCAGTTTTACTGTTGGTGTCCAGTCCGGCTGCCCCAAAGAGGTGGGGGGAGGGGTGTGCGGATGGGGGCAGGGGCAGGGACGGGGTTCGGATGGTGGGTGGAGGTGGACGGGGTTGGGGGAATGGGCGAGGGGAAGAAGGGGGTTAGTGTTGGATGGGGTTTGGGGGGTAGATGGGGTGCGGTGTTGTATGGGGCAAATGGGGTGGATGGGCAACAATGTTGGACTGGGTTGGGAGTGAGGCGGACGAGTTTAGGGGCAGGGGTGAGGTGGCCAGGGGTGCAGGTGGGGGCACGGTGTTGGATAGAGTTGGGGTTCAGGCAGAGGGTGGAGCAGCAGTGGTGTTGGGCTGGGTTGGGGGAAGGCGGATGGGGTTGGAGGTCGGATGGGGGTCAGTGTTGGAAGTGGTTGGAGGGTGGATGGGATTAGACAGGGTTGCGGGGTAGTTGGGGGGCAGGCGGAGGGCGGGGTTGGGGGGCTCGCATGCAGTGAACTGCTGCCTCATCTCCTGAATGGGGAGCAGACTTAACAGAAAACCCTGAGCCCCAGAGGAAAGGCATTGAATCAATTAACCAAATAGTCAATTATCCGAGCAAAATGGTGCCCACCCATCTCGTTTTGATAATCGAGGTTCCTCTCATATTCTTCCATCGGCAAATAATAAGACCATGAGTATTAATGTATGTAGTTTCTAGTATACACTAGCAAACTACACTGGCAGACATGACTATCTTGCATTTGTTGTCAATGTAATTCTTCATGCACTCAGGATTATTTAGTAAATGTTGTCCACTTGCAGGAAAGCTTTTAATATTGGATGCTGTTTTGTGAGTTTTACAAATGCTGCTATGCCTAGTACGTTGCTTGTTACGAACAGCTGAAACATTATGCTGTTTGATATAATCCGCCAGTCTTTGGGATATATGACCTACATAACTGGCATCGCATTTGCACTGAAATTCATATACATCGTTGATTTATGTAAAAGATAGAACTGATTTTGGCTAGATTTTATGAGTTCCAGACAGGACATTAATATCTAAGTGTGTTCTTTTTCTCAGTAGTACTCGTTCTGTGCTATTAAGTGACTCATTATGTAAGAACACTGTAAGAACTCGAGTCATAGAGCACGGACACAGGCCCTTCAGCCCAATTCGTTCATGTTGTCCAGGTTTTGTAAACTGAACTAGACCCATTTGCCTGTGTTTGGCTCATCTCCCTCTAAAACTTTCCTATCCATGTACCTGTCTAAATGTCTTTTAAATGTTGCAATTATACACACCTCTACACTTCTTCTGGAAGTTTTCTCATAGGGGTACCACCTTCTGTGTGAAAACGTTGCCCATTAGGTCCCTTATAAATCTTTCCCCTGTCACCTTAAACCTATACCCTCCAGTTTTGGACACCCCTACCCTGGGAAAAAGACCTTGATACTTCACCTTATCTATACCCTTCATGATTTTATAAACATCTAAAAGGTCACCCCCTCTGCCTCCTACATTCCAAGGAAAAAACGTCCCAACCCATCCAGCCTCTCCATATAACCCAAACCCTCCAGTCTCAGTAACATCCTTTTTTTGCACCCTTTCCAGTTTAATAACATCCTTCCTATAGCAGGGTGACCAGAATTGTATATAGTACTCCAAATGTGGCCTCACCAATGTCTTGTACAGCTGTAATGTGACTTCCTAACTCCTGTACTCAATACTTTGAGAGATGAAGGGAAGCATGCCAAACGCAGCCTTCACCATCCTGTATACCTGTGATGCCACTTTCAAGGGACTATGTATCTGTACCCCTGTGTCTGTCTGATCAACAACACTTCCCAGGGCCCTACCATTAACTTTGCTAATCCTGTCCTGGTTTGCCTTACCAAAATGCCACACCTTTATGGTTTATTAAGGTTAGATCACATGGGATCTAGGGAGAGCTAGCAAATTGGGTACAAAGTTGACTCAATCATAGGAGACAGAGGGTGGTGGTAGAGGTTTGTTGTTCAGACTGAAGACCTGTGACCAACAGTGTGCTGCAAGAATCAGTGCTGGGTCTACTGTTATTTGTCTTTCATATAAACAATTTTGATAAGAATTTAGGAGGAATGGTTAGTAAGTTTGTGAATGGAATCTAATGTGGGAATGTAGTGGACAGTGAGCAGTACAACAGGATTGTGATTAACTGGGCCAGTGGGCGGAGGAGTAACAGATGAAGGTTAATTTCAAAAATCAGAAATAAAGGTTCATCTCTTGTACCCTTAACGACCATCTTCCAAATACTCAAACCACAGCAAAAGGTCACCCTGTTTTCACTTTGTATATACCTTATTAAGTTGGCTTGATACTTCCTTTCATTCTGCAAACTCTTTCATTCTCTCAATGCTATCTTTTTTAGTTAGTCTCTTCATGGGCACTTAAATTTCAATGCCTTTTCATGCGTTCTGGAAAGTCATGCATTCAATAGCTTTGTATGATGTTTCCCTCTCAAACACTTCTAAAACCTGTTGCTTGAGCTTTTCTGTGACTAAATTGTAACACACTCAAAACTTGTTTTCTTCTACCTTGAATAATTTTGGGACTTATAAACTGGACTGCTTATGATGCAGGCCTTTTCTCTCTGAATGACATGCTTTTCTCTGAAAAAATAAAACTTGCCCACTCACTGACTTTCT
The DNA here is from genome assembly GCF_037043375.1 of Chiloscyllium plagiosum. Taxonomy (NCBI): domain Eukaryota; kingdom Metazoa; phylum Chordata; class Chondrichthyes; order Orectolobiformes; family Hemiscylliidae; genus Chiloscyllium; species Chiloscyllium plagiosum. The sequence goes on from NW_028270168.1 coordinate 50,217,810, forward strand.
GCATTATGCTTTCTAAAAGAAAATACATTTCTCTCACTGTTTCTGTGTTCCATCTGATTGATAGGCAACAGATCAATTTTCCTTCCTGTCTTCTACTCCAAGTTTTCTAAACCATTGACCTATTCACCTCTTCTAATTTAGCAGTATGGAGATGCTGTGTTAATCTTCTGCTGAAAAGGTTTGATCATTATATACTGCTCAGTGATGTCTAGTTTGGGTTTCGCCAGGGTCACTCAGCTCCTGATCTCATTACAATCTTCGTTCAAACATGGACAAAAGAGCTGAATTCCAGAGGTGAGGTGAGAGTGACAGACCTTGACATCAAGGCCAAATTTGACTGAGCGATTCAAGTAGGCAGCACGGTGACTCAGTGGTTGGGGACTGTGCCAGGGACCCAGGTTCGATTCCAGCCTCAGGCGACTGTCTGTGTGGAGTTTACATATTCTCCCTCTGTCTGTGTGGGTTTCCCCTGGTGCTCTGGTTTCCTTCCACAGTCCAAAGATGTGCAGGTCAAGGGAATTGGCTGTGCAAAATTATCTGTAGTGTTAGGTGCATTAGTCAGAGGGAAATAGGTCTGGGTGGGTTACTCTTCGGAGGGTCGGTGTAGACTTGTTGGGCCAAAGGGCTGGTTCCACACTGCAGGGACTCTAATCTAATCGAATTATCACCACCGTCTGAAGAACAATTAGGGATGGGCTATCAATGCTGGTCAGCCAGCAATGCCCAAATCCCAGAAATGAATAAAAATTAAAAAAAAAACTGTTGTGCTGCTGTCTTGTCCTTGTTATTAAATAAATGCATATTATATTAATTAGGACTTGCAGAAAATGACATTATAAATCATGAAAATGTAAAAGAAGGGACAGATATTTTGAAGAATTTCTGCAGTGTTTTGATGAAAACAAACAAAACTGATTTAACAGAAGAGATCAGCATCCAGGGGTAGTTGATTTCACGTAGGATTGTTGTAGCTTAGTAGAAAACCATGACTAAGCAAATATACAAATTCAAAGTGGGTTACTTAGCCCTTGCCTTTTTATTCAATAATAATCTGATTATTCCATATTCCTTATTTAATGTTTAAATATTAAATATTTTAAAATATTTAAATACAGCAAACCTTTTATTATCTAGCACCTATGTTGGTTGATCAAGAAATCCACATAATCAATGTAAAAACACACACTAAACAATAGAAACATAATGCAGGGGGTAAATACATCACTGTTAGATTGTATTTACAACGTAAATCGTTTAAATACTAATACCACTTTCCCTGAAATAAAACATTTTGGCAATGAATCTTCTCATCAGTACCCTCAACTGACTACTCGGACAACACAGAGGTCGTGATAATACTGTAAAGCTCTGGTATTTGAAGTATATAATTTTTGCCGGTTCATAGAGTGTTGGTTAAAACGAAGTTTGATGTAATTTGCTTCCATTGCTTTTTCAGGAGCAAAGTCATAGACTCACGACCTACTGAGCAAAAATAAATTATAAAGGGCTTTATGGGATAGTTACTGAAAGGTTCTTTCCCCTGACTGGGGACTCTAGAAAAATTGTGCAGTCCCAGAGAAAGTGGTTGCTCATTTCGGACTGAGGAAAACTGTGTGTCACTCACAGAGTTGTGAACCTTTGGAGTTCTAGGTCAGAGGATCATGGATGGTTCATCACTGGATATGGTTAATGCTGAAATTGGTAATTTTTTTGTTTCTTGGGGAAATAAAGAGTTATAGAGCAAGCATGAAACTAGAGTAGAAGCCCAAGATCAGCCAATATTGTAATAAGTAAAGAAGGAAGTTCAACAGATTTTTTTTATAACATGGTGGTGTTTAGAGTGCACAGCCAAAGTGCAGAATCACTATGTCATCCATGCAGCTAGTTTGAAGCTGGTTTGTGTTATTAATTAACTGCATAATGTGTGTTGAACAGGTTTGCTGCATTGGGATTAGTTGGTATTTCTGTAGCACAACATTACTGAATGTTTTTAGCCTCTGTATGTATGCTTTTCAGCTGGGCTGGCATGATCTGCTAAGTTGTTGAATTGTGTTAAACTTGCATGACTGGTTTCTAACTGAACTTTAAAAGAATGCAGTATTCTGTGGATTTATTTGGCATGCTTTGGAGCAGATGTTACAAAAGGAACTTAGCAAGTTTTGAGAAGATTTGTAGCTCAGGTTGGATGTAGGTTTGCTCGCTGAGCTGGAAGGTTCATTTCCAGACATTTCGTCACCCAACTAGGTAACATCTTCAGTGGGCCTTCAGACAAATGTGTTGAGTTAATGTCTCAATGTCTAACTCATTGAGTAGACCCCATCTACCACCCCTTGAGAAAAAGAGAGGAAATGACATCACCACAGGAAATTACATCACCGACCCAAAGAAACCCAAATATATAAATAGAAAACAGGAATTATCAACAGTGCTTCACCTGGAGGGCAACTGAAGATGTTACCTAGTAGGGTGACAAAACACCCTACTAGGGCGGCACGGTGGCACAGTGGTTAGCACGGCTGCCTCACAGTGCCAGAGACCCGGGTTCAATTCCCGACTCAGGCGACTGTGTGGAGTTTGCACATTCTCCCCGTGTCTGCGTGGGTTTCCCACAGTTCAAAGATGTGCAGGTCAGGTGAATTGGCCATGCTAAATTGCCTGTAGTGTTAGGTAAAGGAGTAAATGTAGAGGAATGGGTGGGTTGCGCTTCGGCGGGTCGGTGTGGACTTGTTGGGCCGAAGGGCCTGTTTCCACACTGTAAGTAATCTAATCTAAAAAAAACTAATCTAATCTAATCTAAAAAAGGAATATCTTCTACAGATTAGTATTTTTCCTCAAATTTTTCACTTTTATCCACATATGAGGCTGGGTCTTCTGCTCTGGAGCTAGACAATGATCTGCCATCAATTGTTTCTGATACTTCTCTATGGTGCTCTTGAGAGTGAATGAATATATTCCTCCTGTACGTCTATCTGTACTCCTACACACCAAGGATTGTTTTACTTAAACTGGCTGAAAACTTGCAGCATCTGTTCTTTCAGCTTAGATCAGATCTTTTTAGAAAGAAAATTCTAATTTCATACAAACTTTAGAGATTTGCAGACTGTACTTTTGAGTCCAAACTACAAGCAAGAAGTTAAATCAACAGAAATGCACTGAACATAGAACAATATCCCGATACAAAATGGTTTCTGTACTCTATTTCACCCACCTGATATGGCACTGTTTCATGTACGAAAACTATGCGATTACTTTTGCTCATACAGTCTTTCGAAGTTCTGCATTTGTTCTTCAGTTATGTCTTAAGTAGAATTGAATAGTGGAGCATCCACATTTTTCCAGATTTACAGTCCTCTGAGACAAGAAATGCCTCCTCACTTCAGTTCTTGTGGATTGATCCCTTATCAGGAAGCTGTGCCTCCTTGTTCTAAGAAACAAGCTCTATTGTTATGTATATTTAAGACAGGGCTAAACAAATATTTAATCTCAGAAAATCAAGGGATATCAAAGTGATGTTGAGGCAATAATGATTATATTAAATAGCAGTGCATCCTTAATAGGTGACATGGTCTACTCCTGTTCCTGTGTTCATATCTTCACCCCTGCATTTTAATTGTTTTTACATTTCCTCTAGCCATTCTTTTTTTAAAGCAGAGTGAGACTTTCATGATAGCTATGTTAATAACGTCAACTGTAAAATTGATGGTAAGGTTTAATAAATGATCACATTTTGGAACGTTCTGAAATTATTTCTCTTTCGAGATATTAACCAAAAAAATCATGTGCAATGTTTTCTGCTGTTACGACATGGAGGTGAGCCCCTCTGTTAATTAAACCAAACACCCAAAAAAGCTTATTCGCCTCATAATCTGTTAAAATATGAGTGACAGAGAACTCCAAAATTGCACTATTTAAAGAAAATAATATCAGTTTATTCTTTAACTGTAAAAGTGAACATTGAACAGCAACTATTTACAACTCTTAAGTCCTCCTTTCTCTTAACTGCTTATTATCTGCCTCCAACTCTATAACAATATGCTCTTCCAATAAGATGCTTATTAAAATTACATCAACTTAATTTCAAAACCACACAGTCGTTTTTGCCTTCTGTGACTTCACTCTTCCAGCTGCTGAATTCCTGGGTTTGTCTTCTTTGTTTTTGCTGTGAGTACGTTGATGGAGAGTGTTTCCCAATTTCTTGGAGAGCAAGATGTTAGCCCCTCTTACATTTCTGTCTCAACGGCAGTTACTCTCTGGCCTATTTTCAAAGGGTCTGCATTTTATATACCCCCCAACATTGGATAATCTCACTGGTTTGATGTTGGCAAAACAATAAATTCAAACTCGATTGGGTTTCAATATTCTGGGGTATAATTTAAACTAATTGGTTAAATCTGAATGGTTATCAAAATGCTGGTATTCAATTCACAGCCAACTGCGATATGCTTTCAATTTTTCAGTATAATCTGGGACTGTTATCTGGTCATATATACAGGTGTTTGTAATATCTCAGTTCAGAACAGCATTCACTCTCTCTTAAAGGTACTGTGCACACATTCAAATTCATAATACCAACACCCCTCCCCTCCCCAAGAAAAGAAATGAACCATCAAAATGAAAGGATGGCTTCATTTTTTAAAGTTCTTAATCCCATTGCGATGAAAAACATAGGTCATCAATCTAACTTATACTTTCCATATTAATTTCTGCACACATTGGAATCTGTCAAATCTTATCTATGCTTTTTACTTTGAATCTGCGATAATGCAAATACTATTTCATTTTTACGACCCGCAACATATGCAATTTGTAAATTAAAAGTCTGTAACATAAGACAGCAATGAAATAGTTTCATTTTCTGTCTTTAAATCTTTCTAAGAATGTAAGAGGTTTGTGGTCCCTGTACACAACTGTCTTCGACACGTTGTTCGTCACATAAACATTAAAATGTTGTCAGGACAGGACCAAACTCAATAATTCTGTTTCGATGGTAGAGTATTTTCTCTGGTGGGTGTTAAGTTTCTTTGAAAAGTAGCCAGTTTGCCATTCAATTTCATTTTCATCTTCCTGTAGCAGTTCAACTCCAACTCCTCTATCGCTAGCATTGATTGCAACTTTGAAGGGTTTCAAAAAATTTGGTGGAGCTGTGGTTAATACTGCTTGTAAATTCTCAAGTACCTCTTGGCATTGTTCTATCCATCAATATTTTGTGTCCATCTTTTGTATCTCTCTTGGCGGTGTCACCATAATGCTGAAGGTAGAATCTCCTTAGTCCCAAAATTCGAAGCACCTCTTCGAGGTTGGTCATGGAAATTCCTTGCTGCCCTTTGTCTTTGCATTCTTTGGGGTCTACCTGCCTTCGTGAATTCTGTTTTCTTTGAGTTTATTACCAGTTTTGCTTCTTGTAATTGTTCAAAGAACTGCCAACTGTACCATGTGATTTTTCCATCACTTGCTAAAGATCACTACATCATTCAGATAAACTGCGCAATTTGTTAATCTTGCCACAGCTCTGTTTATGAGACTTTGGAATGTAGCTGGTACATTCTTCATTCCAAAGGGCATCAATTTGTCACAATACTAATATGTCATCCCCATGGGAAAACGTGTGAAATTTAGAGTTTTTAATCTGCCACCTTCTTTATTCTATGCCCTCTTCAGATGCTGTTTAACTAACTCATCTATCCAATTTAATCTCTCCCTCGCCTCAAATGCATAATCCAAGTGTGAGATATCTGGTTTCAGTTCTACCAATTTTTCTTTAATTAATTTCAAAGACCCTCTCACTTCATGTCCGAATATTAACTCAAAGGGAGTAAACTGAGTAGATTCATCTGGGGCATCTCTAACAATACAAATAGCAAACAATACAAATGGGATACCTTGATCACAATCATTCGGGTAATCCCGACAGTACACTATTAACAGTGTCTTGAGAGTCTAATGCCATCTTTCCAAAGCTCCCTGGGTTTCAGGATGGTATGCACTTCGTTTAAAGTGCTGTATACCTAAGCTTTCCATGACTTCCTTGAACAGCTTAGCAATAAAATTAGACCCTTGGTCTGACTCAATCTCCCTGGGTAGCCCATACCAGGTAAAGAAAGCTATCAATTCCTCCACCCACCTTTTTGCCTTAATACTCCATAATGGAATTGCCTCCTGAAATCCGGTAGACACATCCATTATGGTTAGCAAGTACTGGGATCCCACTTTTAATTTTTGGGAGGGGACCTACAAAATCAATCATAACCTACTTGAAACATTCTTAGAATGCGGAAATTGGCAACAAAGCTGCTGGTTTTATTACTGCCAGTGACTTACCTCCATTTGGCACGTATGACGTATACGGCAAAATTTAACCACATCCTTGTGCTGTCCAGGCCAGCAAAAGTGCTTTTGTACCTTAGCCTGAGTCTTCCCCCCACCTAGGTGATGACCTCCTGGTAATTCATATTCTACCCATAATACTTCCTGATTGTATGCTACTGGCAACACAATCTGGTGCACTTCCTCCCATTTCTCCTCTGTACTAATTTGCCAAGGTCTCCATTGTCTTAAGATTCTATCTTTAAAATAATAACCCACAGGAATGCATTCTGATTCCTCTTGTGAATATGTATCAATATATATATATCCTTTATTGTCTCGTCTTTCTGTTGTAAGTCCATTCGCCTTTCAGGACTAAACAATTCTGCCTGACCCTCTACCTGTTCAGGTTTTTCATGCACCATTATATCAAAACAGGGTGTCTGCTTACTGAACCTCAACTCCTATCTCTTTAAATTGTGATTCTTACTGTGACTTATGATAGTGGGATCTTATTACTACACAATCTGGAAAAATTCCCTGGTTTTCCTTTGACTTCTCCACAATAAAGAGTGTCACTCCCACATTGGATCCTGCTAAATTGTTCCCAAGAACAAAGTGTATTCCTGGAACTGACACTTTATCAATCACTCCCACTGTTACTTCCTCAGTCTTGATTTGGCTCCTCAACCTGATCTTACACAGGGGAGCATCTGTCTGTCTATTCTGCAAATTACCACTATCTCAGGTTACATGTCAAAAAGAGTGCAAATACATTCATCTCTTACTATTGGAGACTGATTAGCTCCCGTATCTCTCAAAATTGTGACTTCTTTCCCTTCTTCCCCTGTTCTTCCTGAGTAAAGGACAGCGTGGTGGCTCAGTGATTAACACTGCTGCCTCACAGTGCTAGGAGCCGGGTTTGATTCCGGCCTCGGGCAAATGTCTGTGTGGAGTTTGCATATTCTCCCTGTGTCTGCATGGGTTTCTTCCGGGTGCTCTGGTTTCCTCCCACAATCCAAAAATGTGCGGGTCAGGTGAATTGCTCATAGTGTTGGGTGCATTAGTCAGAAGTAAATATAGGGTAGGGGAATGGGTCTGTGTGGTTTATCCTTCAGAGGGTCGATGTGGACTTGTTGGGCCGAAGGGCCTGTTTTCACACTATAGGGAATCTAAACTAATCTAAACTTTACCAACAGAGGTGAAGTCTTTATAGAGATTGGGCACTAACTCAATACCCAGCTCCTGCCTAGGCTTTGCACTCTCCAGCAGCTCCTTGACTTTGCTTAGGGTTTCCTTTACTACAGGTAGAAGATCCTTTATCCACACATCCAAAAACTGAAAAGCTCTGAAAACCAAAGGTCATGAAACAAGCTAGAAAATATCATAAAGAACTAAACATTAAAGGTGAATATCAATACTCAGAAGGTTGGCTGCAGAAATTCAAAAAGCGTAATGGTGTGAAATACCTGAAAATCTTTGGTGACAAGGCTTTTGCTGCAGTTGAAAATTATATTGATGAATTTGCCAAGCTGATATCTGATGAAAGCCTTAGTCCTGGACAAATTTACTTTATTTTTATTTCAAAAATATACTTTATTCATAAAATAATTTGATGGTCTGTACAGTTGGTCATGCCATACATATGTAAACATTTGCATACAGAGATCAGAATTTATCATGTCATATACAGGTCTGTACGTTTATCAATCATATATCCATATATTTAGCTGAGGCGTCAGCAGAGCCCAAATGATTGCGTGGGCCCCCTGTTCTTAGGCAGGCAGATGTTACATGGTGGTCTTTCCCCACCGCGCCTTGGCGGCAGCTGCCCCAAGCTTCAGCGCGTCCCTCAACACGTAGTCCTGGGCCTTGGAATGTGCCAGTCTGCAACACTCAGTTGGGGTCAACTCCTTCAGCTGGAAGATCAGCAGGTTTCGGACCTCCCAGAGAGTGTCTTTCACTGAGTTGATGATCCTCCAGGCACAGTTGATGTTCGTCTCGGTGTGCGTCCCGGGGAACAGACCGTAGAGCACAGAGTCTCACATCATGGCGCTGCTCAGGACGAACCTTGACAAACACCACTACATTCCTCTCCAGACGACTTCTGCGTAGGCGCTTTCCAGAAGGAGATGTGTGACAGCCTCGTTTCCCCTCCCCACACAGCCACTTCGAGGGCAGCGTGTGGTGCAGCTGAGAGTCTGGGCATGCATAAAGGATCCAACAGGCAGAGCCCTTCTCACCACCAGCCAAGCCATGTCTTGGTGCTTATTGGAAAGTTCTGGCGATGAGGCATTCTGCCAAATGACTTTGACAGTCTGCTCAGGGAACCAATCGATAGGATCCACCCTCTCCTTTTCCCAAAGGGTCTCAAGGACACTATGTGCTGACCACTTCCTGATGGACTTGTGGTCAAAGGTGTTTTTCTTAATAAACTTCTCCACGAAGGACAGGTGATACGGAACGGTCCAACCACTCGGAGCGTTCCGCGGCAGCGAGGCCAGGCCCATGCTTCGCAACACCGGGGACAGGTAGAACCTCAGTACGTAGTGACACTTCGTGTTTGCAATCCACGCACACCTTGATGCAGCCACACACAAAGGTGGCCATCAGGGCGAGGGTGGCATTGGGTGTATTCTTTCCCCCGTTGCCCAGATCTTTATACATCGGGTCCCTTCGGACCCGGTCCATCTTTGATCTCCATATAAATTGGAAGATGGTCCGGGTGACTGCAGCGGCACAGGTTCTGGTAATAGGCCAGACCTCTGCCACGTATAACAGCAATGACAGTGCCTCACACCTGATGACCAGGTTTTTTTCCTGCGATGGAGAGCGACTGTAGATTCCATCTGCCCAATTTCTGCCTGACTTTGAAGATATGCTCCTCCCAAGACTTGGTGCACGCCCCAGCCCCCCCCGCCCCCTCCCGAACCAAATACCCAGCACCTTCAGGCCTGAACAAATTTACAATGCTGATGAAACAGCTCTCTACTAGCGCTATATCCCGAGAAAACAATATGAGCAACGGCTGATGAGAGAGCACCAACAGGTTTTAAGGACAGATTAACTATTCTTGAGTGTGCCAATGCTGCAGGCACACACAAGGTGAAATTGGCAGTGATTAGGAAAAGGAAACATCCGAGATGATTTAAAGGTGTACACAATTTGCCTGTGCATTATTATGCAAACAAGAAATCATGGGTAATCCGACTGGTTCAGTAAACATTTCAGACCAGCGGCATGAGATCATTGCAGGCAAGGTGGACTGGAAGAAAAGTGTAAAATTTTCTTGTTCCTGAACAACTGCTCTGCATATTCCCCTGCTGAACATCTTGGGAAAAATAATGTTTTTGGCATTTACTTGCCCCCTAATGTGACATCTGTATTACAGCCTTGTGACCAAGGAATTTTGCGCTCCTTGAAGAGCAAGTATAAAGACTATTTTTTAAACTGTATGCTTGCTGCAGTCAAAAGAGAGGTAGTAATTCAAGACTTCCTGAAAGAGTTTAGTGTTAAGGATGCCATTTACGCTGTTGCCAATGCTTGGAATGATGTTGATAAAGCAACATTAACAAATGCTTGGCACAGACTCTGGCCTACAACAATGTTTTTTTGTAAATGAACCTATACATGAAGAGTTTGAAGGATTTAATGTCACTGAATGTTACTTACGCACAAAGTTTATCGGACAAAAGTGTAAATAAATTATATCAAGCTGACATTGAAGAAATGCTGAACGTTAGCAATGATGTGCCAGTCGTGCATTCCTTGAGCGATGGGAACATTGCTGAAATGGTTTTAAATACAGGTACAGATAAGTCTGAGGATAGTAGTATGACGATGATGAGTTAGTGAACACAGTTGAAAAAGTCCCCATTGACGATATGGTGAAAATGTGTGATCAGTTAATTGCTGGTCTTGAACAACATTCATTTATCAGTGAGCAAAAGATTATGGAAATTTACTCAATTAGAAAGAGTTTGCTTAGACAGAAACCTATGTTAATGAGACAGATGACACTTGAAGAAGTCTTTAAAAACATTGCTGCCATAGTGCTGAAGCTGTGTAATTCTAAGTTTTATCGAATGTTTTTGTTGGAATGTTTGTTCTGGAAATAAAATATTATTGAATATTTATGGTCAATGATGTGGTCAATCAATTTATCAGTACCCTACTCCATAAATAAAGTGTAGTAGTATTTCTAGTCTTTATTTATCCAGCTTAGTGTGAGTACTCATATGCTTTTGCTGCAGTAGGGTATTTATATTTGATTATGGGGTGCTGCTCTGCACCCTACAGGGGGCGCTACATTAGTTCTGAAAACCAAAAAATTCCAAATTCCGAAAAGCAGCTGGTCCCCGACGATTTTGGATAAAAGATCGTGTACCTGTACTTCCACAAATCCCCACTGGCTTAGCTTCTTTTACCACAAGTTTTCCCCTTGTACCTTTCTTCAACAACCAGCACTGTGATCCTATGTGTCCCACCTACTGGCAGTGAAACCACCTTTTCCCAGTGTCCTTCTTAAACCACCTGCACAGAAATCTTTTGTGTCCCACCTGAGGCTTTTCACCCTCTTGGGTTTCTTTTTTTACCTGTGGTAAACTATTAATAGCGTGCTCTACTCTTTGTTTTGTAGTGAAGGATCTCTCCTTCTCCAAATTTCTATCCCTCTCCGGATGAAATTCCTGCTGGAAGCTAACTTTTGCCTTATCAACCAATGCGTATTCATCTGTCATCTCTGCCGCCCATCTCACTTCTTGAATGTTCTGTTCTTCCACATGAATTCTTATCATCTCTGGAAGTGAGTTTTAAACTCCTCCAGCAGAATAATCTCTTAGAGCCTTATATGTCCTTAGTATTTTTAAGACCTGCACCCATCTATCAAAATTACTATGTTTAATTCTTTCAAACTCAACATAAGACTAACTGCTGTCTATGCGCTTCTGGTACCAATTCATAAGCACTCAAAGTAATCTTTTTTACATCTGCATAATCTCATGATTCCTCATCTGACAGTGCTGTAAATACCTCACTAGCTCTGCCTACCAGCTTAGTCTGAACTAACATTACCCACAAGTTCTCTGGCCACTCCATCTGCTTAGCCAATATTTCAAATGAAATAAAGAGGGCTTTGACATCTTTCTCATCAAACTGTGGCAATATTTTAACACTTGTATACATCACTACATCCTGTTAACTTGACTTTACAGATTAATTCGCAACTTCTGAAGTTCAAATTCTCTCTCCCTTCCTCTTTCTCTTTCTCTTCTCTCTCTCTCTTTGCTCAGCTGAGAACCTTCTCCCCCTTTCTTTTTCCTTTTTCTCTTTCTCTCTCTTTTTGCTCAGCTAAGAATCTTCTCCCTCATTCTTTATCTTCTAACTCCAGTTGCCTCATTTGCAATTTACGTTTTTCTAACTCTACTGCACTTGCCTGTTTCTCTAATACACCAAAGTGCTTGACCAACTCTATTACAATTTCAGCTTTCCTTTTGTCCTTGGTTAAACCCAATTCTAAGCTATTTGGTAATTCTAAAAGTATGTCCTTCCTCTGTCTTTCTAAACTTTCTTGGCAAATTTGGGAAGCATCCTCAAACCCCAGAACCTCTTTAGCAATCTTAAGAGCCATTTCCTTCACTTTTAATTTAACTAACCGCAGGTAACCGAAATTAAACAAATCTTCTCATCTAAGTTTTATTTAAAGATTTAGGACACTAATCAGCAAGTGTTTAAATCTGCTTACCTCTTTCACACCCCAAATCAATTCAAATCTGTGCAAATCTTGGATGAGCCCCCCCCACTCCCCCCACCACCCAAACTGTTAAAACCCGGAGGTAAACCCCTCTGTTAATTAAACTAAACACACAGAAAAGCTCACCTTGCTTCATAATCTATTAAAATATGAATGACAGAGAACTCCAAAATTGCACTACTTAAAATAATGGCAATTTGTTTTAACTGTAATGGTGAACGTTAAACAACTATTCACAATTCTGAGCCCCCACCCCTTTCTCTTAACTGCTTATTTCCTGCCTGCAATTCTATAACAATATGCTGTTCTAATAAGATAATTACTAAAATCACATAAACTTAATTTCAAAACCAAATAGCCGCTTTCATCTTCTACGTCTTTTTTCTTCCGGCTGAAGATCTCCCTGGGCGGTGATCTTTCTTTTTATTGCGAGTAAGTTTCATACGAAAAGGCACTTTCAACAGAGTTTTCTAATTTCTTGGCCAGCAAGATGTTAGCCCCCCATATGTTTCTATCTTGATGGTAGTTGCTCTCTGATCAATTGTCAACCCCTCCCAACATCAGATTGTCTCATTGGTTCAATGTTGGCAAAGCAATAACTCCAAACTCAATTGGGTTTCAGTATCCTGGGGCATAATTTAAACTGGTTGTTTTGACAACAAATCAAATTTAACCAAAATTTAGGTCTCCATTTCACAGCCAAATGTTACATATTTTCAATTTTCCTGTACTCTCTAGGACTGCCATCTTGTCATTTACATAGTTGTTTGTAATCTCTCAGTTCAGAACAGCATTTACACACTCTTAAAAGTACAGTTCACGCCTTGAACTTCATCACATCAATTACCAAAGAAATTTATTGATTGACCCTTTTAACAGTTCTTTCCAACTCACTCGTAGCAACAATAGTCTTTCATGCCTCCTAAGGGAAGGTTTTAGTGTGTGAAGTTCATCTGTCATGGTGATAAAAATGGCCCTATCAATTCTAAAACACATTCTGACCCTGGGGTGTTTCCGTATTCCTTGCAATTCTGTATAATTGAAAGTATGACTATTTGATACATTGGAACAATGTAGCTAGCTTGGCTGATCGTTTGTTTTACTTAAATGAGTAGTCTTTCACTGCCAGTGAACCTTAGCTTTACTACTCAAAACTGTTCTGGATAGACTTACTTCTGAATGCAAATAATTAATTAGGCTCAGTGTTTTTGGCTTTCTAATCTCCCTTTTACGAAAAATCCATTTGGCATGGTGTTTCGGTGGTTAGAAATGCTGCTTCACAGTACCAAGGACCTGGGTTCAATTCCACCTTCGGACGACTGTCTGTGTGTAGTTTGCACGTTCTCCACATATTTCCCCATATAGTGTAGGCCAAGAGTTATAGCTGGGATGAAGGCAATTATGATGCGATGAGGCAAGATTTAGCATGCATAGAATTGCTAAAGTACAGATTTGAGATGGCCCAGCTAATTCCTTATGAACCCAACCTGTAAGGCGGTTCGTCCCAGAGATCGTAGTCTTTGGTGGTCTGGAATTAAAAAACTCTTACAGACAGTTTAGTTTAACTTTAATCAGCCCCTTCATTTACTAATAGCATCACTGTTACAACATAACATTGACACCTATAAGTCAAGCTAATTGGATTCTATTAATCCAGGAGAGTAGAAATTGCTGTTCTTTCAAGAGCCCTGGCCAGCTACTCTGTTGTACTATCACAAACAAACTATCTTTACATCACTTTACAAAGGCTGTATTGTCACAAACACAAAAAGTTAACGAAAGTACGACATGTTCTGAACTATACAGATAATTGCGAAGGACAATAATTTGGGAGAGAAGTTAATTGATACTGCGTTTTATTCCGCGGTCAGAATTAAATATCCTTTATTAATTTCACAAAGGAACAGCCGTGAATGTTATCACTCGTTGTCTTGTTCATACAGGTTTGCTGATGTTAAGGCAAATGTTCTTATTTATCTTATCTTTCCTGCCATACCATTTTCTAGTATGCAGCAAATGTGTTCTATAATTCATAATTACATTTTAGTCTAAATATTTAAGGACAACATTTAATGCTGTAAACTTTCTCATTCCATCCTTTTGTCATTTCATGACAACTACATGGCTTATACAAGTATAATTAGTCCATTTAATCGAGTCAAGTGCCTCCTCTGGTGAGTCATTATCCAGAGGAGCAGAGTCTGAAAGATACTGGATTTCAGCATGGGAATTCAGGCATGGAGGTACAGGAGTAGACAAGGGTCGATTAACCAGATTCCTTTTTGGCTTAAGCGAAAAGCAATGTACAGTCCATTTTATGCATAAGTGGACAACAATGTATATTCGTAGAATGAGACCAAGGACTATCAGTAAGTCCCCATGATCCACCCGTACAGCGACCATAGCCAGCAAATAACATTCCATCCACATGAATCAGATGACGGTGTGGCAGGTATCTTTCCTGTGTCTTGATCTACTTTGTTGCTAACATCTATGTCATCCAAAATGTCCTTTGAGAAATCATCGTTGTAGGTGCAATATTGTGGGCCAAATACTGAGCAAGCGCCTCCTTCTTTCGCAAGGAAGAAATCTAACACTAGCCGATTTTGAAGCGTCATCATCCGGGTCTCCTGTAACAATTTGTTCACCAGCCTCAGAGTGTGGGCAGTTCAGTTGGCAAATTTTTCGGTCAAGTGCAAGGTCACTTACCTGATTTAGGGCCATCTTAACACCTCAGCCAGGAATACGATTTCCCAGCAACCTGGAACTCCAGGTTTGTTGATGGAAGAGGTTGTGTAAATTCCGTTTTATTTTTTTCTCTTTTTTTAGTTCCGTATTGATTCACTTCATCTACTTCAGCTATTTCATGGTGGAGGGTAAAAAGTGGTAAGGTGTGTACTAGGGCATGACGTCCCTACCACTGTATGGGTAGGCTTTGTTTTCGCATAGCCAATGAAGGTTAAAAGGAGTTTCAAGAGTGCACTTCTGTGAGTGAATGACTAGTCCACTCAGCAAGAGCTGAATCTTGTAAACAGTGTGTGCTATCAAACATTCAGTTGTCCAAGCATATTAATGGATGGAGAGTAGGAATACAAGCAGTGTCTTTGGTAATATTTTTACATAGTTTTTGTTTCACTTGCCCCATGTCGTGGGTACCGGAAAGTCTTTCAACGTATCATTCTAACAGTGGAACAATGTTAACGTTGAATCCTTTAGGTTTGTTAGTCCACTTCGTACAGCAACGCGCTTCTTCTACCAAATGGGTTTTTTCATCACAAATGAGGGATTGCATAAGTGGGTGAGTCCTATTTACATACTGTACATCAGAATGATGGAAGAGTGAGCAGATAACACATGGATCGGGGGTTTAGTTTGAATAAATAAACCATTAATAACAGAAGGAGGATTGGGAGTGTAAAGTATTTTTGGTCTTTCTTCATTTTTCCAGCTTATCTTGTTGATTATAGTAGCTACTGAATACAGGAAACGTGTGAAGGTATTTCTATCAGTGGCGATAGTTCGAATAGGAGAGGATTCCTTTGAGAAAGTATAGGTGGTCAGTCTCATGACAATAGGTGACAGGATTTGGTGATTTTGGTACTATGTGCTCAATACTGCAATCTTTATGGTTCATTTTCAGAGGGGAGCAGACAAACATTTCAAAGTTTTCAGTTGAGGGAGCGGATGAGATTATAGAATTGTGACTGGCATAGAAGTGCTGACACAATGTGAGTAATTTGAATGAGTTTCAGCTGGGCAGCTGCACTCATGACTTTCAATGACATTAGTACAGGTTTCAGTTATACAGTCACATTGGAATTTTTGCCGGTCTAAGATATCTCAGATGAGTTGGTTACATCTTGGAGAGCAAGATGTTAGCCCCTCTTACATTTCTGTCTCAACGGCAGTTACTCTCTGGCCTATTTTCAAAGGGTCTGCATTTTATATACCCCCCAACATTGGATAATCTCACTGGTTTGATGTTGGCAAAACAATAAATTCAAACTCGATTGGGTTTCAATATTCTGGGGTATAATTTAAACTAATTGGTTAAATCTGAATGGTTATCAAAATGCTGGTATTCAATTCACAGCCAACTGCGATATGCTTTCAATTTTTCAGTATAATCTGGGACTGTTATCTGGTCATATATACAGGTGTTTGTAATATCTCAGTTCAGAACAGCATTCACTCTCTCTTAAAGGTACTGTGCACACATTCAAATTCATAATACCAACACCCCTCCCCTCCCCAAGAAAAGAAATGAACCATCAAAATGAAAGGATGGCTTCATTTTTTAAAGTTCTTAATCCCATTGCGATGAAAAACATAGGTCATCAATCTAACTTATACTTTCCATATTAATTTCTGCACACATTGGAATCTGTCAAATCTTATCTATGCTTTTTACTTTGAATCTGCGATAATGCAAATACTATTTCATTTTTACGACCCGCAACATATGCAATTTGTAAATTAAAAGTCTGTAACATAAGACAGCAATGAAATAGTTTCATTTTCTGTCTTTAAATCTTTCTAAGAATGTAAGAGGTTTGTGGTCCCTGTACACAACTGTCTTCGACACGTTGTTCGTCACATAAACATTAAAATGTTGTCAGGACAGGACCAAACTCAATAATTCTGTTTCGATGGTAGAGTATTTTCTCTGGTGGGTGTTAAGTTTCTTTGAAAAGTAGCCAGTTTGCCATTCAATTTCATTTTCATCTTCCTGTAGCAGTTCAACTCCAACTCCTCTATCGCTAGCATTGATTGCAACTTTGAAGGGTTTCAAAAAATTTGGTGGAGCTGTGGTTAATACTGCTTGTAAATTCTCAAGTACCTCTTGGCATTGTTCTATCCATCAATATTTTGTGTCCATCTTTTGTATCTCTCTTGGCGGTGTCACCATAATGCTGAAGGTAGAATCTCCTTAGTCCCAAAATTCGAAGCACCTCTTCGAGGTTGGTCATGGAAATTCCTTGCTGCCCTTTGTCTTTGCATTCTTTGGGGTCTACCTGCCTTCGTGAATTCTGTTTTCTTTGAGTTTATTACCAGTTTTGCTTCTTGTAATTGTTCAAAGAACTGCCAACTGTACCATGTGATTTTTCCATCACTTGCTAAAGATCACTACATCATTCAGATAAACTGCGCAATTTGTTAATCTTGCCACAGCTCTGTTTATGAGACTTTGGAATGTAGCTGGTACATTCTTCATTCCAAAGGGCATCAATTTGTCACAATACTAATATGTCATCCCCATGGGAAAACGTGTGAAATTTAGAGTTTTTAATCTGCCACCTTCTTTATTCTATGCCCTCTTCAGATGCTGTTTAACTAACTCATCTATCCAATTTAATCTCTCCCTCGCCTCAAATGCATAATCCAAGTGTGAGATATCTGGTTTCAGTTCTACCAATTTTTCTTTAATTAATTTCAAAGACCCTCTCACTTCATGTCCGAATATTAACTCAAAGGGAGTAAACTGAGTAGATTCATCTGGGGCATCTCTAACAATACAAATAGCAAACAATACAAATGGGATACCTTGATCACAATCATTCGGGTAATCCCGACAGTACACTATTAACAGTGTCTTGAGAGTCTAATGCCATCTTTCCAAAGCTCCCTGGGTTTCAGGATGGTATGCACTTCGTTTAAAGTGCTGTATACCTAAGCTTTCCATGACTTCCTTGAACAGCTTAGCAATAAAATTAGACCCTTGGTCTGACTCAATCTCCCTGGGTAGCCCATACCAGGTAAAGAAAGCTATCAATTCCTCCACCCACCTTTTTGCCTTAATACTCCATAATGGAATTGCCTCCTGAAATCCGGTAGACACATCCATTATGGTTAGCAAGTACTGGGATCCCACTTTTAATTTTTGGGAGGGGACCTACAAAATCAATCATAACCTACTTGAAACATTCTTAGAATGCGGAAATTGGCAACAAAGCTGCTGGTTTTATTACTGCCAGTGACTTACCTCCATTTGGCACGTATGACGTATACGGCAAAATTTAACCACATCCTTGTGCTGTCCAGGCCAGCAAAAGTGCTTTTGTACCTTAGCCTGAGTCTTCCCCCCACCTAGGTGATGACCTCCTGGTAATTCATATTCTACCCATAATACTTCCTGATTGTATGCTACTGGCAACACAATCTGGTGCACTTCCTCCCATTTCTCCTCTGTACTAATTTGCCAAGGTCTCCATTGTCTTAAGATTCTATCTTTAAAATAATAACCCACAGGAATGCATTCTGATTCCTCTTGTGAATATGTATCAATATATATATATCCTTTATTGTCTCGTCTTTCTGTTGTAAGTCCATTCGCCTTTCAGGACTAAACAATTCTGCCTGACCCTCTACCTGTTCAGGTTTTTCATGCACCATTATATCAAAACAGGGTGTCTGCTTACTGAACCTCAACTCCTATCTCTTTAAATTGTGATTCTTACTGTGACTTATGATAGTGGGATCTTATTACTACACAATCTGGAAAAATTCCCTGGTTTTCCTTTGACTTCTCCACAATAAAGAGTGTCACTCCCACATTGGATCCTGCTAAATTGTTCCCAAGAACAAAGTGTATTCCTGGAACTGACACTTTATCAATCACTCCCACTGTTACTTCCTCAGTCTTGATTTGGCTCCTCAACCTGATCTTACACAGGGGAGCATCTGTCTGTCTATTCTGCAAATTACCACTATCTCAGGTTACATGTCAAAAAGAGTGCAAATACATTCATCTCTTACTATTGGAGACTGATTAGCTCCCGTATCTCTCAAAATTGTGACTTCTTTCCCTTCTTCCCCTGTTCTTCCTGAGTAAAGGACAGCGTGGTGGCTCAGTGATTAACACTGCTGCCTCACAGTGCTAGGAGCCGGGTTTGATTCCGGCCTCGGGCAAATGTCTGTGTGGAGTTTGCATATTCTCCCTGTGTCTGCATGGGTTTCTTCCGGGTGCTCTGGTTTCCTCCCACAATCCAAAAATGTGCGGGTCAGGTGAATTGCTCATAGTGTTGGGTGCATTAGTCAGAAGTAAATATAGGGTAGGGGAATGGGTCTGTGTGGTTTATCCTTCAGAGGGTCGATGTGGACTTGTTGGGCCGAAGGGCCTGTTTTCACACTATAGGGAATCTAAACTAATCTAAACTTTACCAACAGAGGTGAAGTCTTTATAGAGATTGGGCACTAACTCAATACCCAGCTCCTGCCTAGGCTTTGCACTCTCCAGCAGCTCCTTGACTTTGCTTAGGGTTTCCTTTACTACAGGTAGAAGATCCTTTATCCACACATCCAAAAACTGAAAAGCTCTGAAAACCAAAGGTCATGAAACAAGCTAGAAAATATCATAAAGAACTAAACATTAAAGGTGAATATCAATACTCAGAAGGTTGGCTGCAGAAATTCAAAAAGCGTAATGGTGTGAAATACCTGAAAATCTTTGGTGACAAGGCTTTTGCTGCAGTTGAAAATTATATTGATGAATTTGCCAAGCTGATATCTGATGAAAGCCTTAGTCCTGGACAAATTTACTTTATTTTTATTTCAAAAATATACTTTATTCATAAAATAATTTGATGGTCTGTACAGTTGGTCATGCCATACATATGTAAACATTTGCATACAGAGATCAGAATTTATCATGTCATATACAGGTCTGTACGTTTATCAATCATATATCCATATATTTAGCTGAGGCGTCAGCAGAGCCCAAATGATTGCGTGGGCCCCCTGTTCTTAGGCAGGCAGATGTTACATGGTGGTCTTTCCCCACCGCGCCTTGGCGGCAGCTGCCCCAAGCTTCAGCGCGTCCCTCAACACGTAGTCCTGGGCCTTGGAATGTGCCAGTCTGCAACACTCAGTTGGGGTCAACTCCTTCAGCTGGAAGATCAGCAGGTTTCGGACCTCCCAGAGAGTGTCTTTCACTGAGTTGATGATCCTCCAGGCACAGTTGATGTTCGTCTCGGTGTGCGTCCCGGGGAACAGACCGTAGAGCACAGAGTCTCACATCATGGCGCTGCTCAGGACGAACCTTGACAAACACCACTACATTCCTCTCCAGACGACTTCTGCGTAGGCGCTTTCCAGAAGGAGATGTGTGACAGCCTCGTTTCCCCTCCCCACACAGCCACTTCGAGGGCAGCGTGTGGTGCAGCTGAGAGTCTGGGCATGCATAAAGGATCCAACAGGCAGAGCCCTTCTCACCACCAGCCAAGCCATGTCTTGGTGCTTATTGGAAAGTTCTGGCGATGAGGCATTCTGCCAAATGACTTTGACAGTCTGCTCAGGGAACCAATCGATAGGATCCACCCTCTCCTTTTCCCAAAGGGTCTCAAGGACACTATGTGCTGACCACTTCCTGATGGACTTGTGGTCAAAGGTGTTTTTCTTAATAAACTTCTCCACGAAGGACAGGTGATACGGAACGGTCCAACCACTCGGAGCGTTCCGCGGCAGCGAGGCCAGGCCCATGCTTCGCAACACCGGGGACAGGTAGAACCTCAGTACGTAGTGACACTTCGTGTTTGCAATCCACGCACACCTTGATGCAGCCACACACAAAGGTGGCCATCAGGGCGAGGGTGGCATTGGGTGTATTCTTTCCCCCGTTGCCCAGATCTTTATACATCGGGTCCCTTCGGACCCGGTCCATCTTTGATCTCCATATAAATTGGAAGATGGTCCGGGTGACTGCAGCGGCACAGGTTCTGGTAATAGGCCAGACCTCTGCCACGTATAACAGCAATGACAGTGCCTCACACCTGATGACCAGGTTTTTTTCCTGCGATGGAGAGCGACTGTAGATTCCATCTGCCCAATTTCTGCCTGACTTTGAAGATATGCTCCTCCCAAGACTTGGTGCACGCCCCAGCCCCCCCCGCCCCCTCCCGAACCAAATACCCAGCACCTTCAGGCCTGAACAAATTTACAATGCTGATGAAACAGCTCTCTACTAGCGCTATATCCCGAGAAAACAATATGAGCAACGGCTGATGAGAGAGCACCAACAGGTTTTAAGGACAGATTAACTATTCTTGAGTGTGCCAATGCTGCAGGCACACACAAGGTGAAATTGGCAGTGATTAGGAAAAGGAAACATCCGAGATGATTTAAAGGTGTACACAATTTGCCTGTGCATTATTATGCAAACAAGAAATCATGGGTAATCCGACTGGTTCAGTAAACATTTCAGACCAGCGGCATGAGATCATTGCAGGCAAGGTGGACTGGAAGAAAAGTGTAAAATTTTCTTGTTCCTGAACAACTGCTCTGCATATTCCCCTGCTGAACATCTTGGGAAAAATAATGTTTTTGGCATTTACTTGCCCCCTAATGTGACATCTGTATTACAGCCTTGTGACCAAGGAATTTTGCGCTCCTTGAAGAGCAAGTATAAAGACTATTTTTTAAACTGTATGCTTGCTGCAGTCAAAAGAGAGGTAGTAATTCAAGACTTCCTGAAAGAGTTTAGTGTTAAGGATGCCATTTACGCTGTTGCCAATGCTTGGAATGATGTTGATAAAGCAACATTAACAAATGCTTGGCACAGACTCTGGCCTACAACAATGTTTTTTTGTAAATGAACCTATACATGAAGAGTTTGAAGGATTTAATGTCACTGAATGTTACTTACGCACAAAGTTTATCGGACAAAAGTGTAAATAAATTATATCAAGCTGACATTGAAGAAATGCTGAACGTTAGCAATGATGTGCCAGTCGTGCATTCCTTGAGCGATGGGAACATTGCTGAAATGGTTTTAAATACAGGTACAGATAAGTCTGAGGATAGTAGTATGACGATGATGAGTTAGTGAACACAGTTGAAAAAGTCCCCATTGACGATATGGTGAAAATGTGTGATCAGTTAATTGCTGGTCTTGAACAACATTCATTTATCAGTGAGCAAAAGATTATGGAAATTTACTCAATTAGAAAGAGTTTGCTTAGACAGAAACCTATGTTAATGAGACAGATGACACTTGAAGAAGTCTTTAAAAACATTGCTGCCATAGTGCTGAAGCTGTGTAATTCTAAGTTTTATCGAATGTTTTTGTTGGAATGTTTGTTCTGGAAATAAAATATTATTGAATATTTATGGTCAATGATGTGGTCAATCAATTTATCAGTACCCTACTCCATAAATAAAGTGTAGTAGTATTTCTAGTCTTTATTTATCCAGCTTAGTGTGAGTACTCATATGCTTTTGCTGCAGTAGGGTATTTATATTTGATTATGGGGTGCTGCTCTGCACCCTACAGGGGGCGCTACATTAGTTCTGAAAACCAAAAAATTCCAAATTCCGAAAAGCAGCTGGTCCCCGACGATTTTGGATAAAAGATCGTGTACCTGTACTTCCACAAATCCCCACTGGCTTAGCTTCTTTTACCACAAGTTTTCCCCTTGTACCTTTCTTCAACAACCAGCACTGTGATCCTATGTGTCCCACCTACTGGCAGTGAAACCACCTTTTCCCAGTGTCCTTCTTAAACCACCTGCACAGAAATCTTTTGTGTCCCACCTGAGGCTTTTCACCCTCTTGGGTTTCTTTTTTTACCTGTGGTAAACTATTAATAGCGTGCTCTACTCTTTGTTTTGTAGTGAAGGATCTCTCCTTCTCCAAATTTCTATCCCTCTCCGGATGAAATTCCTGCTGGAAGCTAACTTTTGCCTTATCAACCAATGCGTATTCATCTGTCATCTCTGCCGCCCATCTCACTTCTTGAATGTTCTGTTCTTCCACATGAATTCTTATCATCTCTGGAAGTGAGTTTTAAACTCCTCCAGCAGAATAATCTCTTAGAGCCTTATATGTCCTTAGTATTTTTAAGACCTGCACCCATCTATCAAAATTACTATGTTTAATTCTTTCAAACTCAACATAAGACTAACTGCTGTCTATGCGCTTCTGGTACCAATTCATAAGCACTCAAAGTAATCTTTTTTACATCTGCATAATCTCATGATTCCTCATCTGACAGTGCTGTAAATACCTCACTAGCTCTGCCTACCAGCTTAGTCTGAACTAACATTACCCACAAGTTCTCTGGCCACTCCATCTGCTTAGCCAATATTTCAAATGAAATAAAGAGGGCTTTGACATCTTTCTCATCAAACTGTGGCAATATTTTAACACTTGTATACATCACTACATCCTGTTAACTTGACTTTACAGATTAATTCGCAACTTCTGAAGTTCAAATTCTCTCTCCCTTCCTCTTTCTCTTTCTCTTCTCTCTCTCTCTTTGCTCAGCTGAGAACCTTCTCCCCCTTTCTTTTTCCTTTTTCTCTTTCTCTCTCTTTTTGCTCAGCTAAGAATCTTCTCCCTCATTCTTTATCTTCTAACTCCAGTTGCCTCATTTGCAATTTACGTTTTTCTAACTCTACTGCACTTGCCTGTTTCTCTAATACACCAAAGTGCTTGACCAACTCTATTACAATTTCAGCTTTCCTTTTGTCCTTGGTTAAACCCAATTCTAAGCTATTTGGTAATTCTAAAAGTATGTCCTTCCTCTGTCTTTCTAAACTTTCTTGGCAAATTTGGGAAGCATCCTCAAACCCCAGAACCTCTTTAGCAATCTTAAGAGCCATTTCCTTCACTTTTAATTTAACTAACCGCAGGTAACCGAAATTAAACAAATCTTCTCATCTAAGTTTTATTTAAAGATTTAGGACACTAATCAGCAAGTGTTTAAATCTGCTTACCTCTTTCACACCCCAAATCAATTCAAATCTGTGCAAATCTTGGATGAGCCCCCCCCACTCCCCCCACCACCCAAACTGTTAAAACCCGGAGGTAAACCCCTCTGTTAATTAAACTAAACACACAGAAAAGCTCACCTTGCTTCATAATCTATTAAAATATGAATGACAGAGAACTCCAAAATTGCACTACTTAAAATAATGGCAATTTGTTTTAACTGTAATGGTGAACGTTAAACAACTATTCACAATTCTGAGCCCCCACCCCTTTCTCTTAACTGCTTATTTCCTGCCTGCAATTCTATAACAATATGCTGTTCTAATAAGATAATTACTAAAATCACATAAACTTAATTTCAAAACCAAATAGCCGCTTTCATCTTCTACGTCTTTTTTCTTCCGGCTGAAGATCTCCCTGGGCGG
Source organism: Chiloscyllium plagiosum (assembly GCF_037043375.1). NCBI lineage: Eukaryota > Metazoa > Chordata > Chondrichthyes > Orectolobiformes > Hemiscylliidae > Chiloscyllium > Chiloscyllium plagiosum. Next base: position 50,241,996 of record NW_028270168.1, read on the forward strand.
TGATCTTTCTTTTTATTGCGAGTAAGTTTCATACGAAAAGGCACTTTCAACAGAGTTTTCTAATTTCTTGGCCAGCAAGATGTTAGCCCCCCATATGTTTCTATCTTGATGGTAGTTGCTCTCTGATCAATTGTCAACCCCTCCCAACATCAGATTGTCTCATTGGTTCAATGTTGGCAAAGCAATAACTCCAAACTCAATTGGGTTTCAGTATCCTGGGGCATAATTTAAACTGGTTGTTTTGACAACAAATCAAATTTAACCAAAATTTAGGTCTCCATTTCACAGCCAAATGTTACATATTTTCAATTTTCCTGTACTCTCTAGGACTGCCATCTTGTCATTTACATAGTTGTTTGTAATCTCTCAGTTCAGAACAGCATTTACACACTCTTAAAAGTACAGTTCACGCCTTGAACTTCATCACATCAATTACCAAAGAAATTTATTGATTGACCCTTTTAACAGTTCTTTCCAACTCACTCGTAGCAACAATAGTCTTTCATGCCTCCTAAGGGAAGGTTTTAGTGTGTGAAGTTCATCTGTCATGGTGATAAAAATGGCCCTATCAATTCTAAAACACATTCTGACCCTGGGGTGTTTCCGTATTCCTTGCAATTCTGTATAATTGAAAGTATGACTATTTGATACATTGGAACAATGTAGCTAGCTTGGCTGATCGTTTGTTTTACTTAAATGAGTAGTCTTTCACTGCCAGTGAACCTTAGCTTTACTACTCAAAACTGTTCTGGATAGACTTACTTCTGAATGCAAATAATTAATTAGGCTCAGTGTTTTTGGCTTTCTAATCTCCCTTTTACGAAAAATCCATTTGGCATGGTGTTTCGGTGGTTAGAAATGCTGCTTCACAGTACCAAGGACCTGGGTTCAATTCCACCTTCGGACGACTGTCTGTGTGTAGTTTGCACGTTCTCCACATATTTCCCCATATAGTGTAGGCCAAGAGTTATAGCTGGGATGAAGGCAATTATGATGCGATGAGGCAAGATTTAGCATGCATAGAATTGCTAAAGTACAGATTTGAGATGGCCCAGCTAATTCCTTATGAACCCAACCTGTAAGGCGGTTCGTCCCAGAGATCGTAGTCTTTGGTGGTCTGGAATTAAAAAACTCTTACAGACAGTTTAGTTTAACTTTAATCAGCCCCTTCATTTACTAATAGCATCACTGTTACAACATAACATTGACACCTATAAGTCAAGCTAATTGGATTCTATTAATCCAGGAGAGTAGAAATTGCTGTTCTTTCAAGAGCCCTGGCCAGCTACTCTGTTGTACTATCACAAACAAACTATCTTTACATCACTTTACAAAGGCTGTATTGTCACAAACACAAAAAGTTAACGAAAGTACGACATGTTCTGAACTATACAGATAATTGCGAAGGACAATAATTTGGGAGAGAAGTTAATTGATACTGCGTTTTATTCCGCGGTCAGAATTAAATATCCTTTATTAATTTCACAAAGGAACAGCCGTGAATGTTATCACTCGTTGTCTTGTTCATACAGGTTTGCTGATGTTAAGGCAAATGTTCTTATTTATCTTATCTTTCCTGCCATACCATTTTCTAGTATGCAGCAAATGTGTTCTATAATTCATAATTACATTTTAGTCTAAATATTTAAGGACAACATTTAATGCTGTAAACTTTCTCATTCCATCCTTTTGTCATTTCATGACAACTACATGGCTTATACAAGTATAATTAGTCCATTTAATCGAGTCAAGTGCCTCCTCTGGTGAGTCATTATCCAGAGGAGCAGAGTCTGAAAGATACTGGATTTCAGCATGGGAATTCAGGCATGGAGGTACAGGAGTAGACAAGGGTCGATTAACCAGATTCCTTTTTGGCTTAAGCGAAAAGCAATGTACAGTCCATTTTATGCATAAGTGGACAACAATGTATATTCGTAGAATGAGACCAAGGACTATCAGTAAGTCCCCATGATCCACCCGTACAGCGACCATAGCCAGCAAATAACATTCCATCCACATGAATCAGATGACGGTGTGGCAGGTATCTTTCCTGTGTCTTGATCTACTTTGTTGCTAACATCTATGTCATCCAAAATGTCCTTTGAGAAATCATCGTTGTAGGTGCAATATTGTGGGCCAAATACTGAGCAAGCGCCTCCTTCTTTCGCAAGGAAGAAATCTAACACTAGCCGATTTTGAAGCGTCATCATCCGGGTCTCCTGTAACAATTTGTTCACCAGCCTCAGAGTGTGGGCAGTTCAGTTGGCAAATTTTTCGGTCAAGTGCAAGGTCACTTACCTGATTTAGGGCCATCTTAACACCTCAGCCAGGAATACGATTTCCCAGCAACCTGGAACTCCAGGTTTGTTGATGGAAGAGGTTGTGTAAATTCCGTTTTATTTTTTTCTCTTTTTTTAGTTCCGTATTGATTCACTTCATCTACTTCAGCTATTTCATGGTGGAGGGTAAAAAGTGGTAAGGTGTGTACTAGGGCATGACGTCCCTACCACTGTATGGGTAGGCTTTGTTTTCGCATAGCCAATGAAGGTTAAAAGGAGTTTCAAGAGTGCACTTCTGTGAGTGAATGACTAGTCCACTCAGCAAGAGCTGAATCTTGTAAACAGTGTGTGCTATCAAACATTCAGTTGTCCAAGCATATTAATGGATGGAGAGTAGGAATACAAGCAGTGTCTTTGGTAATATTTTTACATAGTTTTTGTTTCACTTGCCCCATGTCGTGGGTACCGGAAAGTCTTTCAACGTATCATTCTAACAGTGGAACAATGTTAACGTTGAATCCTTTAGGTTTGTTAGTCCACTTCGTACAGCAACGCGCTTCTTCTACCAAATGGGTTTTTTCATCACAAATGAGGGATTGCATAAGTGGGTGAGTCCTATTTACATACTGTACATCAGAATGATGGAAGAGTGAGCAGATAACACATGGATCGGGGGTTTAGTTTGAATAAATAAACCATTAATAACAGAAGGAGGATTGGGAGTGTAAAGTATTTTTGGTCTTTCTTCATTTTTCCAGCTTATCTTGTTGATTATAGTAGCTACTGAATACAGGAAACGTGTGAAGGTATTTCTATCAGTGGCGATAGTTCGAATAGGAGAGGATTCCTTTGAGAAAGTATAGGTGGTCAGTCTCATGACAATAGGTGACAGGATTTGGTGATTTTGGTACTATGTGCTCAATACTGCAATCTTTATGGTTCATTTTCAGAGGGGAGCAGACAAACATTTCAAAGTTTTCAGTTGAGGGAGCGGATGAGATTATAGAATTGTGACTGGCATAGAAGTGCTGACACAATGTGAGTAATTTGAATGAGTTTCAGCTGGGCAGCTGCACTCATGACTTTCAATGACATTAGTACAGGTTTCAGTTATACAGTCACATTGGAATTTTTGCCGGTCTAAGATATCTCAGATGAGTTGGTTACATCTTGGAGAGCAAGATGTTAGCCCCTCTTACATTTCTGTCTCAACGGCAGTTACTCTCTGGCCTATTTTCAAAGGGTCTGCATTTTATATACCCCCCAACATTGGATAATCTCACTGGTTTGATGTTGGCAAAACAATAAATTCAAACTCGATTGGGTTTCAATATTCTGGGGTATAATTTAAACTAATTGGTTAAATCTGAATGGTTATCAAAATGCTGGTATTCAATTCACAGCCAACTGCGATATGCTTTCAATTTTTCAGTATAATCTGGGACTGTTATCTGGTCATATATACAGGTGTTTGTAATATCTCAGTTCAGAACAGCATTCACTCTCTCTTAAAGGTACTGTGCACACATTCAAATTCATAATACCAACACCCCTCCCCTCCCCAAGAAAAGAAATGAACCATCAAAATGAAAGGATGGCTTCATTTTTTAAAGTTCTTAATCCCATTGCGATGAAAAACATAGGTCATCAATCTAACTTATACTTTCCATATTAATTTCTGCACACATTGGAATCTGTCAAATCTTATCTATGCTTTTTACTTTGAATCTGCGATAATGCAAATACTATTTCATTTTTACGACCCGCAACATATGCAATTTGTAAATTAAAAGTCTGTAACATAAGACAGCAATGAAATAGTTTCATTTTCTGTCTTTAAATCTTTCTAAGAATGTAAGAGGTTTGTGGTCCCTGTACACAACTGTCTTCGACACGTTGTTCGTCACATAAACATTAAAATGTTGTCAGGACAGGACCAAACTCAATAATTCTGTTTCGATGGTAGAGTATTTTCTCTGGTGGGTGTTAAGTTTCTTTGAAAAGTAGCCAGTTTGCCATTCAATTTCATTTTCATCTTCCTGTAGCAGTTCAACTCCAACTCCTCTATCGCTAGCATTGATTGCAACTTTGAAGGGTTTCAAAAAATTTGGTGGAGCTGTGGTTAATACTGCTTGTAAATTCTCAAGTACCTCTTGGCATTGTTCTATCCATCAATATTTTGTGTCCATCTTTTGTATCTCTCTTGGCGGTGTCACCATAATGCTGAAGGTAGAATCTCCTTAGTCCCAAAATTCGAAGCACCTCTTCGAGGTTGGTCATGGAAATTCCTTGCTGCCCTTTGTCTTTGCATTCTTTGGGGTCTACCTGCCTTCGTGAATTCTGTTTTCTTTGAGTTTATTACCAGTTTTGCTTCTTGTAATTGTTCAAAGAACTGCCAACTGTACCATGTGATTTTTCCATCACTTGCTAAAGATCACTACATCATTCAGATAAACTGCGCAATTTGTTAATCTTGCCACAGCTCTGTTTATGAGACTTTGGAATGTAGCTGGTACATTCTTCATTCCAAAGGGCATCAATTTGTCACAATACTAATATGTCATCCCCATGGGAAAACGTGTGAAATTTAGAGTTTTTAATCTGCCACCTTCTTTATTCTATGCCCTCTTCAGATGCTGTTTAACTAACTCATCTATCCAATTTAATCTCTCCCTCGCCTCAAATGCATAATCCAAGTGTGAGATATCTGGTTTCAGTTCTACCAATTTTTCTTTAATTAATTTCAAAGACCCTCTCACTTCATGTCCGAATATTAACTCAAAGGGAGTAAACTGAGTAGATTCATCTGGGGCATCTCTAACAATACAAATAGCAAACAATACAAATGGGATACCTTGATCACAATCATTCGGGTAATCCCGACAGTACACTATTAACAGTGTCTTGAGAGTCTAATGCCATCTTTCCAAAGCTCCCTGGGTTTCAGGATGGTATGCACTTCGTTTAAAGTGCTGTATACCTAAGCTTTCCATGACTTCCTTGAACAGCTTAGCAATAAAATTAGACCCTTGGTCTGACTCAATCTCCCTGGGTAGCCCATACCAGGTAAAGAAAGCTATCAATTCCTCCACCCACCTTTTTGCCTTAATACTCCATAATGGAATTGCCTCCTGAAATCCGGTAGACACATCCATTATGGTTAGCAAGTACTGGGATCCCACTTTTAATTTTTGGGAGGGGACCTACAAAATCAATCATAACCTACTTGAAACATTCTTAGAATGCGGAAATTGGCAACAAAGCTGCTGGTTTTATTACTGCCAGTGACTTACCTCCATTTGGCACGTATGACGTATACGGCAAAATTTAACCACATCCTTGTGCTGTCCAGGCCAGCAAAAGTGCTTTTGTACCTTAGCCTGAGTCTTCCCCCCACCTAGGTGATGACCTCCTGGTAATTCATATTCTACCCATAATACTTCCTGATTGTATGCTACTGGCAACACAATCTGGTGCACTTCCTCCCATTTCTCCTCTGTACTAATTTGCCAAGGTCTCCATTGTCTTAAGATTCTATCTTTAAAATAATAACCCACAGGAATGCATTCTGATTCCTCTTGTGAATATGTATCAATATATATATATCCTTTATTGTCTCGTCTTTCTGTTGTAAGTCCATTCGCCTTTCAGGACTAAACAATTCTGCCTGACCCTCTACCTGTTCAGGTTTTTCATGCACCATTATATCAAAACAGGGTGTCTGCTTACTGAACCTCAACTCCTATCTCTTTAAATTGTGATTCTTACTGTGACTTATGATAGTGGGATCTTATTACTACACAATCTGGAAAAATTCCCTGGTTTTCCTTTGACTTCTCCACAATAAAGAGTGTCACTCCCACATTGGATCCTGCTAAATTGTTCCCAAGAACAAAGTGTATTCCTGGAACTGACACTTTATCAATCACTCCCACTGTTACTTCCTCAGTCTTGATTTGGCTCCTCAACCTGATCTTACACAGGGGAGCATCTGTCTGTCTATTCTGCAAATTACCACTATCTCAGGTTACATGTCAAAAAGAGTGCAAATACATTCATCTCTTACTATTGGAGACTGATTAGCTCCCGTATCTCTCAAAATTGTGACTTCTTTCCCTTCTTCCCCTGTTCTTCCTGAGTAAAGGACAGCGTGGTGGCTCAGTGATTAACACTGCTGCCTCACAGTGCTAGGAGCCGGGTTTGATTCCGGCCTCGGGCAAATGTCTGTGTGGAGTTTGCATATTCTCCCTGTGTCTGCATGGGTTTCTTCCGGGTGCTCTGGTTTCCTCCCACAATCCAAAAATGTGCGGGTCAGGTGAATTGCTCATAGTGTTGGGTGCATTAGTCAGAAGTAAATATAGGGTAGGGGAATGGGTCTGTGTGGTTTATCCTTCAGAGGGTCGATGTGGACTTGTTGGGCCGAAGGGCCTGTTTTCACACTATAGGGAATCTAAACTAATCTAAACTTTACCAACAGAGGTGAAGTCTTTATAGAGATTGGGCACTAACTCAATACCCAGCTCCTGCCTAGGCTTTGCACTCTCCAGCAGCTCCTTGACTTTGCTTAGGGTTTCCTTTACTACAGGTAGAAGATCCTTTATCCACACATCCAAAAACTGAAAAGCTCTGAAAACCAAAGGTCATGAAACAAGCTAGAAAATATCATAAAGAACTAAACATTAAAGGTGAATATCAATACTCAGAAGGTTGGCTGCAGAAATTCAAAAAGCGTAATGGTGTGAAATACCTGAAAATCTTTGGTGACAAGGCTTTTGCTGCAGTTGAAAATTATATTGATGAATTTGCCAAGCTGATATCTGATGAAAGCCTTAGTCCTGGACAAATTTACTTTATTTTTATTTCAAAAATATACTTTATTCATAAAATAATTTGATGGTCTGTACAGTTGGTCATGCCATACATATGTAAACATTTGCATACAGAGATCAGAATTTATCATGTCATATACAGGTCTGTACGTTTATCAATCATATATCCATATATTTAGCTGAGGCGTCAGCAGAGCCCAAATGATTGCGTGGGCCCCCTGTTCTTAGGCAGGCAGATGTTACATGGTGGTCTTTCCCCACCGCGCCTTGGCGGCAGCTGCCCCAAGCTTCAGCGCGTCCCTCAACACGTAGTCCTGGGCCTTGGAATGTGCCAGTCTGCAACACTCAGTTGGGGTCAACTCCTTCAGCTGGAAGATCAGCAGGTTTCGGACCTCCCAGAGAGTGTCTTTCACTGAGTTGATGATCCTCCAGGCACAGTTGATGTTCGTCTCGGTGTGCGTCCCGGGGAACAGACCGTAGAGCACAGAGTCTCACATCATGGCGCTGCTCAGGACGAACCTTGACAAACACCACTACATTCCTCTCCAGACGACTTCTGCGTAGGCGCTTTCCAGAAGGAGATGTGTGACAGCCTCGTTTCCCCTCCCCACACAGCCACTTCGAGGGCAGCGTGTGGTGCAGCTGAGAGTCTGGGCATGCATAAAGGATCCAACAGGCAGAGCCCTTCTCACCACCAGCCAAGCCATGTCTTGGTGCTTATTGGAAAGTTCTGGCGATGAGGCATTCTGCCAAATGACTTTGACAGTCTGCTCAGGGAACCAATCGATAGGATCCACCCTCTCCTTTTCCCAAAGGGTCTCAAGGACACTATGTGCTGACCACTTCCTGATGGACTTGTGGTCAAAGGTGTTTTTCTTAATAAACTTCTCCACGAAGGACAGGTGATACGGAACGGTCCAACCACTCGGAGCGTTCCGCGGCAGCGAGGCCAGGCCCATGCTTCGCAACACCGGGGACAGGTAGAACCTCAGTACGTAGTGACACTTCGTGTTTGCAATCCACGCACACCTTGATGCAGCCACACACAAAGGTGGCCATCAGGGCGAGGGTGGCATTGGGTGTATTCTTTCCCCCGTTGCCCAGATCTTTATACATCGGGTCCCTTCGGACCCGGTCCATCTTTGATCTCCATATAAATTGGAAGATGGTCCGGGTGACTGCAGCGGCACAGGTTCTGGTAATAGGCCAGACCTCTGCCACGTATAACAGCAATGACAGTGCCTCACACCTGATGACCAGGTTTTTTTCCTGCGATGGAGAGCGACTGTAGATTCCATCTGCCCAATTTCTGCCTGACTTTGAAGATATGCTCCTCCCAAGACTTGGTGCACGCCCCAGCCCCCCCCGCCCCCTCCCGAACCAAATACCCAGCACCTTCAGGCCTGAACAAATTTACAATGCTGATGAAACAGCTCTCTACTAGCGCTATATCCCGAGAAAACAATATGAGCAACGGCTGATGAGAGAGCACCAACAGGTTTTAAGGACAGATTAACTATTCTTGAGTGTGCCAATGCTGCAGGCACACACAAGGTGAAATTGGCAGTGATTAGGAAAAGGAAACATCCGAGATGATTTAAAGGTGTACACAATTTGCCTGTGCATTATTATGCAAACAAGAAATCATGGGTAATCCGACTGGTTCAGTAAACATTTCAGACCAGCGGCATGAGATCATTGCAGGCAAGGTGGACTGGAAGAAAAGTGTAAAATTTTCTTGTTCCTGAACAACTGCTCTGCATATTCCCCTGCTGAACATCTTGGGAAAAATAATGTTTTTGGCATTTACTTGCCCCCTAATGTGACATCTGTATTACAGCCTTGTGACCAAGGAATTTTGCGCTCCTTGAAGAGCAAGTATAAAGACTATTTTTTAAACTGTATGCTTGCTGCAGTCAAAAGAGAGGTAGTAATTCAAGACTTCCTGAAAGAGTTTAGTGTTAAGGATGCCATTTACGCTGTTGCCAATGCTTGGAATGATGTTGATAAAGCAACATTAACAAATGCTTGGCACAGACTCTGGCCTACAACAATGTTTTTTTGTAAATGAACCTATACATGAAGAGTTTGAAGGATTTAATGTCACTGAATGTTACTTACGCACAAAGTTTATCGGACAAAAGTGTAAATAAATTATATCAAGCTGACATTGAAGAAATGCTGAACGTTAGCAATGATGTGCCAGTCGTGCATTCCTTGAGCGATGGGAACATTGCTGAAATGGTTTTAAATACAGGTACAGATAAGTCTGAGGATAGTAGTATGACGATGATGAGTTAGTGAACACAGTTGAAAAAGTCCCCATTGACGATATGGTGAAAATGTGTGATCAGTTAATTGCTGGTCTTGAACAACATTCATTTATCAGTGAGCAAAAGATTATGGAAATTTACTCAATTAGAAAGAGTTTGCTTAGACAGAAACCTATGTTAATGAGACAGATGACACTTGAAGAAGTCTTTAAAAACATTGCTGCCATAGTGCTGAAGCTGTGTAATTCTAAGTTTTATCGAATGTTTTTGTTGGAATGTTTGTTCTGGAAATAAAATATTATTGAATATTTATGGTCAATGATGTGGTCAATCAATTTATCAGTACCCTACTCCATAAATAAAGTGTAGTAGTATTTCTAGTCTTTATTTATCCAGCTTAGTGTGAGTACTCATATGCTTTTGCTGCAGTAGGGTATTTATATTTGATTATGGGGTGCTGCTCTGCACCCTACAGGGGGCGCTACATTAGTTCTGAAAACCAAAAAATTCCAAATTCCGAAAAGCAGCTGGTCCCCGACGATTTTGGATAAAAGATCGTGTACCTGTACTTCCACAAATCCCCACTGGCTTAGCTTCTTTTACCACAAGTTTTCCCCTTGTACCTTTCTTCAACAACCAGCACTGTGATCCTATGTGTCCCACCTACTGGCAGTGAAACCACCTTTTCCCAGTGTCCTTCTTAAACCACCTGCACAGAAATCTTTTGTGTCCCACCTGAGGCTTTTCACCCTCTTGGGTTTCTTTTTTTACCTGTGGTAAACTATTAATAGCGTGCTCTACTCTTTGTTTTGTAGTGAAGGATCTCTCCTTCTCCAAATTTCTATCCCTCTCCGGATGAAATTCCTGCTGGAAGCTAACTTTTGCCTTATCAACCAATGCGTATTCATCTGTCATCTCTGCCGCCCATCTCACTTCTTGAATGTTCTGTTCTTCCACATGAATTCTTATCATCTCTGGAAGTGAGTTTTAAACTCCTCCAGCAGAATAATCTCTTAGAGCCTTATATGTCCTTAGTATTTTTAAGACCTGCACCCATCTATCAAAATTACTATGTTTAATTCTTTCAAACTCAACATAAGACTAACTGCTGTCTATGCGCTTCTGGTACCAATTCATAAGCACTCAAAGTAATCTTTTTTACATCTGCATAATCTCATGATTCCTCATCTGACAGTGCTGTAAATACCTCACTAGCTCTGCCTACCAGCTTAGTCTGAACTAACATTACCCACAAGTTCTCTGGCCACTCCATCTGCTTAGCCAATATTTCAAATGAAATAAAGAGGGCTTTGACATCTTTCTCATCAAACTGTGGCAATATTTTAACACTTGTATACATCACTACATCCTGTTAACTTGACTTTACAGATTAATTCGCAACTTCTGAAGTTCAAATTCTCTCTCCCTTCCTCTTTCTCTTTCTCTTCTCTCTCTCTCTTTGCTCAGCTGAGAACCTTCTCCCCCTTTCTTTTTCCTTTTTCTCTTTCTCTCTCTTTTTGCTCAGCTAAGAATCTTCTCCCTCATTCTTTATCTTCTAACTCCAGTTGCCTCATTTGCAATTTACGTTTTTCTAACTCTACTGCACTTGCCTGTTTCTCTAATACACCAAAGTGCTTGACCAACTCTATTACAATTTCAGCTTTCCTTTTGTCCTTGGTTAAACCCAATTCTAAGCTATTTGGTAATTCTAAAAGTATGTCCTTCCTCTGTCTTTCTAAACTTTCTTGGCAAATTTGGGAAGCATCCTCAAACCCCAGAACCTCTTTAGCAATCTTAAGAGCCATTTCCTTCACTTTTAATTTAACTAACCGCAGGTAACCGAAATTAAACAAATCTTCTCATCTAAGTTTTATTTAAAGATTTAGGACACTAATCAGCAAGTGTTTAAATCTGCTTACCTCTTTCACACCCCAAATCAATTCAAATCTGTGCAAATCTTGGATGAGCCCCCCCCACTCCCCCCACCACCCAAACTGTTAAAACCCGGAGGTAAACCCCTCTGTTAATTAAACTAAACACACAGAAAAGCTCACCTTGCTTCATAATCTATTAAAATATGAATGACAGAGAACTCCAAAATTGCACTACTTAAAATAATGGCAATTTGTTTTAACTGTAATGGTGAACGTTAAACAACTATTCACAATTCTGAGCCCCCACCCCTTTCTCTTAACTGCTTATTTCCTGCCTGCAATTCTATAACAATATGCTGTTCTAATAAGATAATTACTAAAATCACATAAACTTAATTTCAAAACCAAATAGCCGCTTTCATCTTCTACGTCTTTTTTCTTCCGGCTGAAGATCTCCCTGGGCGGTGATCTTTCTTTTTATTGCGAGTAAGTTTCATACGAAAAGGCACTTTCAACAGAGTTTTCTAATTTCTTGGCCAGCAAGATGTTAGCCCCCCATATGTTTCTGTCTTGATGGTAGTTGCTCTCTGATCAATTGTCAACCCCTCCCAACATCAGATTGTCTCATTGGTTCAATGTTGGCAAAGCAATAACTCCAAACTCAATTGGGTTTCAGTATCCTGGGGCATAATTTAAACTGGTTGTTTTGACAACAAATCAAATTTAACCAAAATTTAGGTCTCCATTTCACAGCCAAATGTTACATATTTTCAATTTTCCTGTACTCTCTAGGACTGCCATCTTGTCATTTACATAGTTGTTTGTAATCTCTCAGTTCAGAACAGCATTTACACACTCTTAAAAGTACAGTTCACGCCTTGAACTTCATCACATCAATTACCAAAGAAATTTATTGATTGACCCTTTTAACAGTTCTTTCCAACTCACTCGTAGCAACAATAGTCTTTCATGCCTCCTAAGGGAAGGTTTTAGTGTGTGAAGTTCATCTGTCATGGTGATAAAAATGGCCTTATCAATTCTAAAACACATTCTGACCCTGGGGTGTTTCCGTATTCCTTGCAATTCTGTATAATTGAAAGTATGACTATTTGATACATTGGAACAATGTAGCTAGCTTGGCTGATCGTTTGTTTTACTTAAATGAGTAGTCTTTCACTGCCAGTGAACCTTAGCTTTACTACTCAAAACTGTTCTGGATAGACTTACTTCTGAATGCAAATAATTAATTAGGCTCAGTGTTTTTGGCTTTCTAATCTCCCTTTTACGAAAAATCCATTTGGCATGGTGTTTCGGTGGTTAGAAATGCTGCTTCACAGTACCAAGGACCTGGGTTCAATTCCACCTTCGGACGACTGTCTGTGTGTAGTTTGCACGTTCTCCACATATTTCCCCATATAGTGTAGGCCAAGAGTTATAGCTGGGATGAAGGCAATTATGATGCGATGAGGCAAGATTTAGCATGCATAGAATTGCTAAAGTACAGATTTGAGATGGCCCAGCTAATTCCTTATGAACCCAACCTGTAAGGCGGTTCGTCCCAGAGATCGTAGTCTTTGGTGGTCTGGAATTAAAAAACTCTTACAGACAGTTTAGTTTAACTTTAATCAGCCCCTTCATTTACTAATAGCATCACTGTTACAACATAACATTGACACCTATAAGTCAAGCTAATTGGATTCTATTAATCCAGGAGAGTAGAAATTGCTGTTCTTTCAAGAGCCCTGGCCAGCTACTCTGTTGTACTATCACAAACAAACTATCTTTACATCACTTTACAAAGGCTGTATTGTCACAAACACAAAAAGTTAACGAAAGTACGACATGTTCTGAACTATACAGATAATTGCGAAGGACAATAATTTGGGAGAGAAGTTAATTGATACTGCGTTTTATTCCGCGGTCAGAATTAAATATCCTTTATTAATTTCACAAAGGAACAGCCGTGAATGTTATCACTCGTTGTCTTGTTCATACAGGTTTGCTGATGTTAAGGCAAATGTTCTTATTTATCTTATCTTTCCTGCCATACCATTTTCTAGTATGCAGCAAATGTGTTCTATAATTCATAATTACATTTTAGTCTAAATATTTAAGGACAACATTTAATGCTGTAAACTTTCTCATTCCATCCTTTTGTCATTTCATGACAACTACATGGCTTATACAAGTATAATTAGTCCATTTAATCGAGTCAAGTGCCTCCTCTGGTGAGTCATTATCCAGAGGAGCAGAGTCTGAAAGATACTGGATTTCAGCATGGGAATTCAGGCATGGAGGTACAGGAGTAGACAAGGGTCGATTAACCAGATTCCTTTTTGGCTTAAGCGAAAAGCAATGTACAGTCCATTTTATGCATAAGTGGACAACAATGTATATTCGTAGAATGAGACCAAGGACTATCAGTAAGTCCCCATGATCCACCCGTACAGCGACCATAGCCAGCAAATAACATTCCATCCACATGAATCAGATGACGGTGTGGCAGGTATCTTTCCTGTGTCTTGATCTACTTTGTTGCTAACATCTATGTCATCCAAAATGTCCTTTGAGAAATCATCGTTGTAGGTGCAATATTGTGGGCCAAATACTGAGCAAGCGCCTCCTTCTTTCGCAAGGAAGAAATCTAACACTAGCCGATTTTGAAGCGTCATCATCCGGGTCTCCTGTAACAATTTGTTCACCAGCCTCAGAGTGTGGGCAGTTCAGTTGGCAAATTTTTCGGTCAAGTGCAAGGTCACTTACCTGATTTAGGGCCATCTTAACACCTCAGCCAGGAATACGATTTCCCAGCAACCTGGAACTCCAGGTTTGTTGATGGAAGAGGTTGTGTAAATTCCGTTTTATTTTTTTCTCTTTTTTTAGTTCCGTATTGATTCACTTCATCTACTTCAGCTATTTCATGGTGGAGGGTAAAAAGTGGTAAGGTGTGTACTAGGGCATGACGTCCCTACCACTGTATGGGTAGGCTTTGTTTTCGCATAGCCAATGAAGGTTAAAAGGAGTTTCAAGAGTGCACTTCTGTGAGTGAATGACTAGTCCACTCAGCAAGAGCTGAATCTTGTAAACAGTGTGTGCTATCAAACATTCAGTTGTCCAAGCATATTAATGGATGGAGAGTAGGAATACAAGCAGTGTCTTTGGTAATATTTTTACATAGTTTTTGTTTCACTTGCCCCATGTCGTGGGTACCGGAAAGTCTTTCAACGTATCATTCTAACAGTGGAACAATGTTAACGTTGAATCCTTTAGGTTTGTTAGTCCACTTCGTACAGCAACGCGCTTCTTCTACCAAATGGGTTTTTTCATCACAAATGAGGGATTGCATAAGTGGGTGAGTCCTATTTACATACTGTACATCAGAATGATGGAAGAGTGAGCAGATAACACATGGATCGGGGGTTTAGTTTGAATAAATAAACCATTAATAACAGAAGGAGGATTGGGAGTGTAAAGTATTTTTGGTCTTTCTTCATTTTTCCAGCTTATCTTGTTGATTATAGTAGCTACTGAATACAGGAAACGTGTGAAGGTATTTCTATCAGTGGCGATAGTTCGAATAGGAGAGGATTCCTTTGAGAAAGTATAGGTGGTCAGTCTCATGACAATAGGTGACAGGATTTGGTGATTTTGGTACTATGTGCTCAATACTGCAATCTTTATGGTTCATTTTCAGAGGGGAGCAGACAAACATTTCAAAGTTTTCAGTTGAGGGAGCGGATGAGATTATAGAATTGTGACTGGCATAGAAGTGCTGACACAATGTGAGTAATTTGAATGAGTTTCAGCTGGGCAGCTGCACTCATGACTTTCAATGACATTAGTACAGGTTTCAGTTATACAGTCACATTGGAATTTTTGCCGGTCTAAGATATCTCAGATGAGTTGGTTACATCTGGGAGCATGTACTTTGGTTGGGTTTTTATCGGATGCATGTATCAGTACTAACACTAAGACTGTGAGGGGGATACAAGCTTGCAATGTCCTTTGCAGACCATGTTGAACATCCTACCTTTACTGCAGTTTCAGTCGTCAAAAGAACTTGATAAGGACTTTTCCAGCAGGGGCCCAATTTTTCACGGTTAAAGTCTTCAATAGTACGTAGTCACCAGGGTTGATGTCTTTAAATGTTGGAGCTCTTTCTTCTTCCTTCCTTGGTACTCGATAGGCTTCTTTGACCTGTTGATGATAAGACTGCAATGCTTTGGTTAGCTTAATCAGATATCTGTGCATTTCTTCTACCATGACATACACGTCAACAGGGTGTTGGGCAGTTAATGGTGCAGACCAGGGAGTCCTCAGGGACTTTCCATAGATCAGTTCAGCCACCGAGAATCCCGTCTTATTCTGTGTCATGGTTCTCATATTAAAAAGGGCAATTGGAAATACTTGCAGCCAATTAAGGCCTGTACCTTCTACCAATTTGCTTAGTTAATCTTTTAAGGTACATTGGCTCTTTCTACAATTTCTCCTGTTCAGGGATGGTTGGCACAATGGAATTTTTGATTCATATCCAAACTCTTACATAGTGCCTTGTTTAGTTCCGCACAGAAGTGGGGGCTATTATCAGAAGAGACCATTACTGGCATTCCAAATATGGGTATGATTTCCCTTAGTAGAATTTTACAAGTAGTTGTTGATGTGCAGTCAGTACAGGAATAAGTTTCAATCCATTTTCTAAATAGTTCGATTATCACTAAGCAATACTTGTAACAATGACATTGAGGTAACTCTATAAAATCTAACTGGACAGTGTCAAAAGGTGCACTTGACAAGGAAGTTTCAGCCGGTGGACACTTTACTCCTTTCCCAGGATTATGCATTTGACAAATTAGGCAATTTGCAACTGTTTGTTTTGCTCTTTCTTGCAGGTGGGGATTCCACCAAGTTTGGAGAATTCTGTCCGCCATTCCCTCCTTACCTACATGCGTGTGGGTATGAAGATAATCAACTAGAATAGGCAAAAGTGAGTTGGGTAGACATGTCTGTCCTACTGGCGTAACCCAAAGCTTATTGTAACTATTTACATAACAACCATGGTCCATCTATTTTTGTTTTTCATCATCAGAGGCGTCCCACCGATTGGTCCATATTTGCTCTAGGTCAGGCATGGTCGGGTTGTCAGGAGAAGAAATAGGAGAGCCTCCCTTTCGTTTCCTATTTGTCATTTGAGAAACAATGTCTTTTTGCTCAAAAGCTGATTTCTTAGCAGCCGCATCAGTGGCATTGTTGCCTTTAGTGACATCGAAAGCATCAGGGCAGTGAGCAGAACATTTGATAATTGCCAGTTGTGAGGGAAGTTGATTAACAACATAGGCAGCATTGAGGAGAGGGGATCCTGATAAGGTAAGGAAGCCATGTTGCTGTCAGAGTTGACCAAAATCATGGGCACATCCAAAAGCGTAGTGGGAATCAGTATAGATATATGCTGACTTACCTTTAGCAAGTATACAAGCACAGGTGAGAGCAAGGAGCTTGCTGGACGGAACAGGGTAGCTTGACAGAATAAGATTCTATTGTATGAACAAAGTGACAATCGCATATCCTGACATGCGTTTGCCCTCTGGAGAAATAGAAGAACTATCGACATAAAGTGTAAAGTCAGGGTTAACAAGAGCCCGATCTGTAAGATCAGGATGTGGTTTAGTAACAAGCTCATTTTTGAGAACATAATCATGGGGAGGATCAGGCAATTCAAGAGGTTCTCCCTGCAGAGATATGGCAAGGTTAATGTTGGAGCAGTATTTATAAGAGAGAAGCCGATTCTGAAGTAATGAAATCTCATAGCGATTGAGACAAACCGTAGTGAGTTGTTGAGTACGTTTAGAGATAATCAAGGATGTTGCAGGATGAGAGTTACAGACTTCTACATTTTGATGTCAAGTTATATTAGAGGCAGCCACTACCACAGTATGGATGGCTGAGAGAATATGGGTGCAGGAAAGCATACTCTGAACAACGGGTCAAGCTTAGTTGAATAAAATGCAACAGGGTGTCAAGTGTAATCATATTGCTGGGCGAGAACAGCTGTAGCACAGGTGTCAAGGATGAGAAAGGGTTTTGTGCTGTAAAAGGGGCAACCTGCCGAGATCTGTGGAGAGGGCGACCAAGAGGTTGCCAGTTGCTTCCACTCTGGCATTCAACCAGGGGCTGCTTTGGGAAAGGGCAGTCCTTGGATCAATGTCCTGGTTGATTACAATTGAAACAAACATGTGGTTTTTGTGGGATGCTCTGGGGTGGAGGAGGCGATGAAGAGTAGTGAGAGGAAGTATAGGGAGTAAGGGCATCATGGACTGTTGGGGAATATACATAGGAGGACCCCAAGGTTCATTGGGATGTTGTGAATACACGGTACCAGTCCTACTGTCCTGCCATACTGGATGATAGTACGAGGATTCCATTTGATAGCCTGGCTGACCTTGCAGATGGAAAGGTCTGTTTTGAATCCTGGATTTAGGTTTAGCCCCTGTAGTTTGGGCAAGTTCTGTCTTGACCTTGCCGATGGTAGCCTAACTGGTGTGATCCTTTAATTCCTATAAGTAACAAACCTCTCGGCTGAATTGTGCAACCTTGGCATCTTGCCAGTGGATGGTAAGAGTTTTAATAGCTTTCTGTACATGATCAGGTAAGACAGTCATACAAAGGGCATTAAATTGGGGTGATCGCCTTAGTGGGTAGTTATCATTACTACAGTAGGTGCCACAGCATTCCTTAAAATGGGTAAGGAACTCTTCAGCTCCTTCACCCAAGCTGGGTTTACATGTTAAGAGTTCACCCACATCAACTGCATGACGCATTGCTTGATGGAGACAGGTAATAATCCAATCTGATCTGTTAGGTTCAGCCTGGTGTCAGACTACAAGCTGGGTATGATTATTACATTGACAAATTTCTAAGAACCTCAGCCCATTTTTCAGGCGAAAGGGTGTACTTTATGAGGTGAGGTAGGTCTTGGGAGGCTGCATTATAAATGGTCCTATTCCTATTAATGTAATTAACAAATCCCTCAGGTTTCTTTCCATAATCTGGAGCCTTATTGATAATGCTTGAGAGTTCATGAGGTTTCCATGGTTGATAAAGATCCACAAATTAGGCTTGTCCCAAATTCAGAGCCTGTGGTTAGGAACTCTTCTTTTTGGGAAATTTCTCTTTGGCCCTCCCACATCAGGGTGAGTGCAGGGACTGATATTAGGTCCCGAAACTTTGATTGCAATTCTTCAATGTCTTTGGGATTTATTAGTATAGGGGCAGTGGAAATCAAAGGAGTCCCTTCAGTGTTCCCTCCACGTTTTAATTTTAATTGACTCCTAGTGCAGTGGGCTACAGGTTCGTGGTAAGCTGAATCCTTATTTAACTGGAGGAAGGGCATGGGCCTTGGCACGTTCGTCATCAGAATAGAGAAGGGAGTTCAGGCAAATTTTTGTTTTAGTGTTTTCGCCTTGGCTGCACTGTGGGTGTGATTTGATCTTATCTAGAGTTACACCCATATATATCCTACCTACTTTAGATTGTCACAAAACTACTGATTTACAGCGGCTCCAACCCCAAAAATAAACACACAACACCGACATAAAACACAACATGTAGTCACCAACGAACAAATGTGCATTCAAACTGAATCTCAAAGGGTTAAACTTTCTGCAAGCTGTATGGAATAATCTCTCTCTCTCTCTCTCTCTCTCTCTCTCTCTCACTCACTCACTCACTCACTCACACACTCACACATTTTAGAAGATAACAACCCAACAACGAACAGCAAGACTAATTATTTCTGCAAAGCATTCTCGGCATTCTAAAACCCTTACAGTTTCTGTTTTTAATACCTATTTAAACAATCTCATTTAAGGTTCCGTCAGGGTACTGAGAGAATGAAATGTGGGAAGCCAGATAAAGATGCAGACCGAGAGCAATCAAGGTACCTTGTAGGCCCATTGGTCTCAAGTCTGACCCTTAAGTGAGGCTCCTCTTTTCCAGTTTCACTCAAACGTATCCTTTGTCGGAACCCTGCTCATAGTGCCAAATTGTTAAAAGTACAGATTTGAGATGGCCCAGGGAATTCCTTATGAACTTAACCTGTAAGCCTTTCTTATGGTTCGTCCCGGAGATTGTACTCTTTAGTGGTCTGGAATAAAAAAAATTCTTAAAGACAGTTTAGTTAATTTTAATCATCCCCTTCAATTACTAATAGCATTACTGTTACAACATAACATTGATACCTATACATCAAGCTAACTGGATTCTATTAATCCAGAAGAGTAGAAATCGCTCTTCTTTCAAGAGCCCTGGCCAGCTACTCTGTTGTACTATCACAAACCAACTATCTTTATATACCACTTTACAAAGGCTGTATTGTCACAAACGCAAAAAGTTAACAAAAGCACTGCATGTTTTGAACTAGACAGATAATAGTGAAGGACAATATTTCGGGAGAGAAGTTAATTGATACAGAGTTTTGTTCCACGGTCAGAATTAAACATTGTTTATTAATTTCACAAAGGAACAGCCGTGAATGTTATCACTCGGTGTCTTGTTCATACAGATTCACTGATGTTAAGGCAAATGTTCTTATTCATTTTATCTTTCCTGCCATACCATTTTCTAGTGTGCAGCAAATGTATTCTATAATTCAAAATTACATTTTAGTCTAAATGTTTAAGGACAACATTTGAGGCTATAAACTTTCTCAGGATGGGAAAGGAAACTGCAAGGGATGGGCACAATTGAAACATGGAGCTTGTTCAAGGAACAGCTATTGTGGATCCTTGATAAGTATGTACCTGTCAAGCAGGGAGGAAATGGTTGAGCAAGGGAACTGTGCTTTACTAAAGAAGTTGAATCTCTTGTCAAGAGGAAGAAGGAGGCTTATGTAAAGATGAAAGGTGAAGTTAGGGCACTTGAGTGTCACACATTAGCCAGGAAGGACCGAAAGAGAGAGCTAAGAAGAACCAAGAGGGGACATGAGAAGTCTTTGGCAGGTAGGATCAAGGAAAGCCCTAAAGCTTTCTATAAGTATGTCAGGAATAAAAGTAGTAAGATTAGGGCCTGTCAAGGACAGTAGTGGGAAGTTGTGTGTGGAGTCCGAAGAGTTAGGAGAGAAGCTAAAGTGAATATTTTTTGTCAGCATTGCCAGAAAAAGACAGTGTTATAGAGGAGAATACCGAAATACAGACTATTAGACTAGATGGGATTGAGGTCCATAAGGAGGAGGTGTTAGCAATTCTGAAAAGTGTGAAAATAGGTAAATCCCCTGGGGCGGATGGGATTTATTCTAGGATTCTCTGGGAAGCTAGGGAGGAGAATTGTACAGCCTTTGTCTTTGATCTTTATGTCGTCATTGTCGACAGGAATAGTGCCAGAACACTGGAGTTTAGCAAATGTTGTTCCTTTGTTCAAGAAGGGGAATATAGACACCCCTGGAAATTATAGACTAGTGAGCCTTACTTTGGTTGTGGGTGAAATGTTAGAAAGGATTATAAGAGATAGGATCTATAATCTTCTAGAAAGGAATAATTTGATTAGGATAGTCAACACGGTTTTTTGAAGGGTAGGTCATGTCTCACAAAATTGAGTTCTTTGAGAAAATTACCAGACAGTTGGATAAGGGTAAAGCATTTGATGTGGTGTATATGGATTTCATTAAAGCATATGATAAGATTCCTCGCGGTAGGCTATTGCAGAAAATATGTAGGCATGGGATTGAGGGTAATTTAGCAGTTTGGATCTGAAATGGGATTTTGTACACTACATTAGTTATGCTCATGCTTGGTATCGGGTCCTTCGTTTTGGTGAGTTGTTGTCTGAGAGTGGCTGTTGGTTTGTGTGCTGTTATAAGTCCTAGTGGTCGCAGTAGTCTGGCTGTCATTTCAGAGATGTTCTTGATGTATGGTAGTGTGGCTAGTCATTCGGGTTGCGGCATGTCCTCCTTCTGTTGTCTCTCCCTTAGGCATCTGTTGATGAAATTGCGAGGATATCCGTTTTTTGCGAATACCTTGTATAGGTGTTCCTCTTCCTCTTTTTGCAGTTCCGGTGTGCTGCAGTGTGTTGTGGCCCTTTTGAATAGTGTCTTGATGCAACTTCGTTTGTGTGTATTGGGGTGGTTGCTTTCATAGTTCAGGACTTGGTCTGTGTGTGTGGCTTTCCTGTGTACCTTAGTGGTGAATTCTCCGTTTGGTGTTCTCTGTACCCTCACGTCTAGGAATGGGAGTTGGTTGTCCTTTTCTTCCTCTCTCGTGAATCGGATTCCTGTGAGTGTGGAGTTGATGATCCGGTGTGTATTCTCTATTTCCGTGTTTTTAATGATTACAAAGGTGTCATCAACGTGTACAAAATCTCATGCAAGGACTGCACAAAACACTATATAGGACAAACAGGAAGACAGCTAACGATCCGCATCCACGAACATCAACTAGCCACGAAACGACACAACCAGCTATCCCTAGTTGCCACACACGCAGATGACAAGCAACATGAATTTGACTGGGACAACACTACCATTATAGGTCAAGCGAAACAAAGAACAGCCAGGGAATTCCTAGAAGCTTGGCACTCATCCACAAACTCCATCAACAAACACATAGACCTGGACCCAATATACCGGCCACTACAGCGGACATCTGAAACTGACAACCGGAAGCGGCAGGGACAGGCCACTATAAATGCCGGAGGAAACACCACAGAAGCGCTTCACAGGATGCTTCCAAGCACTGAGGATGTCACCTAGACAGGGGACGAAACGTTTGCAACAAAAACTTCCAGCTCGGCGAACAGAACCACAGCATGGTACAAATTCTTAACTGATCTACCTAGACAATCATCCTAAAATTACCCATTTTCCCCAAGCCAGCATTTAAATGTGACAGGCAAAAGATTAGTAGTGGAGGTTAGATATTAGGTTAAAGATGGAAAGAGAAAAAAAAATAGTAAGCCACATTGTGGATTTAGAGTATTTGAATCTCAGACTAGCAGTTCCAATATCTGAATGTACTCAACCCCTCTGAGTAGCTCTATGACAGTTGGGTGATGAAACTTAAGCTTTTGAAAGAGTTACTGAGTTGGATTGTTTCCTTCATCTGGGCAGTCTCGTCATGATACACTAATAATTAGACACTCATGATACGGTTCCTCACTGAAAACAGTCTTTCAATTCAACCTATACTGCTCCACTCACTGTTATGTGTTCTTTGCTTCAAGCAGTGTCCCTGTGGTTCCTTACCAAGCAGGTATTCACAATGTGTCTCCTGTCGAGGAGCAATGCTTCCTTGGATCTTACTGCTCAAGCTGTAGCCATTGACTAAACACACAGGATTGCGGAGTTTGGCTTTACAACTCCAACCCCTCAATTTCCCCTCCAGATTGTAACTTTTCTTCATTGGTCATGTTTGCACCTGTTGTGATATCAGAGGGTTATATTCCCTCTCAGCTTTGTTTGGTGTTGTGCAGCATGGGTGTGACTGATCACGGACAGTCCTCAAATACGCAGAGAAAAAATGAGGTACGAAGGTAAACTGGCCAAAAATATAAAGGAGGATAGTAAAAGCTTGTTTAGGTATGTGAAAGGCAAAAAAATGGTTAAGACTAAAATTGGGCCCTTGAAGCCAGAAACAGGGGAATGTACTGCGGGGAACAAAGAAATGGCAGAAGAACTGATTTGTTACTTCAGATCTATGTTCACTGGGGAAGACACAAAACATCTCCCTGAGGTAACAGTGGCTGAAGGACCTGCACTTAAGGGAATTTATATTTGCCAGGAATTGGTGTTGGAGAGACTGTTAGGTCTGAAGGTTGATAAGTCCCCGGGGCCTGATGGTCTACACCCCAGAGTACTGAAGGAGGTGGCTCGAGAAATCGTGGATGCGTTGGTGATTATTTTCCAGAGTTCGATAGATTCGGGATCAGTTCCTGTGGATTGGAGGGTGGCTAATGTTGTACCACTTTTTAAGAAAGATGGGAGAGAGAAAGCAGGAAATTATAGACCAGTTAGTCTGACCTCAGTGGTGGGAAAGATGCTGGAGTCTATTATAAAGGATGAAATTACGACACATCTGGATAGTAGTAACAGGATAGGTCAGAGTCAGCATGGATTTATGAAGGGGAAATCATGCTTGACTAATCTTCTGGAATGTTTGGGGGATGTAACTCTGAAGACGGACAAGGGAGATCCAGTAGATGTAGTGTACCTGGACTTTCAGAAAGCTTTTGATAAAGTCCCACATAGGAGGTTAGTGAGCAAAATTAGGGTGGATGGTATTGGGGGCAAAGTACTAACTTGGATTGAATGTTGGTTGGCTGATAGGAAACAAAGGGTAGTGATAAACGGCTCCATTTCGGAATGGCAGGCAGTGGCTAGTGGGGTATCGCAGGGATCAGTGCTGGGACCGCAGCTTTTTACAATATATATGTTAATGATAGGGAAGATGGTATTAGCAATAACGTTAGCAAATTTGCTGATGATACTAAGCTGGGTAGCAGGGTGAAATGTGAGGAGGATGTTAGGATATTACAGGGTGACCTGGACAGGTTAGGTGAGTGGTCAGATGCATGGCAGATGCAGTTTAATGTGGATAAATGTATGGTTATCCACTTTGGTGGCAAGAACAGGAAGGCAGATTACTACCTAAATGGAGTCAAGTTAGGTAAAGGGGCAGTACAAAGAGATCTGGGTGTTCTTGTACACCAGTCAATGAAGGTAAGCATGCAGGTACAGCAGGCAGTGAAGAAGGCTAATAGTATGCTGGCCTTCATAACAAGAGGGATTGAGTATAGAAGCAAAGAGGTTCTTCTGCAGCTGTACAGGGCCCTGGTGAGACCACACCTGGAGTATTGTGTGCAGTTCTGGTCTCCAAATATGAGGAAAGACATTCTGGCTATTGAGGGAGTGCAGTGTAGGTTCACGAGGTCAATTCCTGGAATGGCGGGACTACCTTACGCTGAAAGACTGGAGCGATTGGGCTTTTATACCCTTGAGTTTAGAAGACTGGGAGGGATCTGATTGAGACTTATAAGATTATTAAAGGATTGGACACTCTGAAGGCAGGAAACATGTTTCCGCTGATGGGTGAGTGCCGAACCAGAGGACACAGCTTAAAAATACGGGGTAGATCATTTAGGACAGAGATGAGGAGAAACTTCTTCACCCAGAGAGTGGTGGGTGTGTGGAATGCTCTGCCCCAGAAGGCAGTGGAGGCCC
The DNA here is from genome assembly GCF_037043375.1 of Chiloscyllium plagiosum. Lineage (NCBI taxonomy): Eukaryota > Metazoa > Chordata > Chondrichthyes > Orectolobiformes > Hemiscylliidae > Chiloscyllium > Chiloscyllium plagiosum. The sequence goes on from NW_028270168.1 coordinate 50,266,455, forward strand.
AGTCTCTGGATTCATTTAAGAAAGAGTTAGATAGAGCTCTCAAGGATAGTGGAATCAAGGGTTATGGAGATAAGGCAGGAACAGGATACTGATTAAGGATGATCAGCCATGATCATATTGAGTGGTGGTGCAGGTTTGAAGGGCAGAATGACCTACTCCTGCATCTATTGTCTATTGTCCCCAAGTTCAATTCCCCAGTGATTGTGTGGGTGGAAGGGGAGTGGGAGCTAATATAAATTGTGAACCTTATACAGAGTCCCAGCCTTTTCTGATAAATTTTAAAATTTAATGTCTGAAGTTAATTATAGAAGCAAAAGTTAGAAAGAATAGACAAGGTTGCAGCAGCACACTTTACCTCATATTCTCAAATCTATCTGATGCAGATGCATCTGTCTGTAAAAGTATCAGTGGGAGTAACAGCACATCGTAATTGTGGAAATAAAGTTACATCTTTACACTGAGGATAGGCTGCATCATATTGTATGGCACTACTGCTGTGATGAATGAGATAGACTTTTGAACAGATTTTAGTCCGGTCTTTCGTGAGATTAGATTAGATTAGATTCCCTACAGTGTGGAAACAGGCCCTTTGGCCCAACAAGTCCATACTGACCCTCCGGAGAGTAACCCACCCAGACCCATTTCCCTCTGACTAATGCACCTAACAGTAGAGGCAATTTAGAATGGCCAATTCACCTGACCTGCACATCTTTGGACTGTGGGAGGAAACCGGAGCACCTGGAGGAAATCCACGCAGACACGGGGTGAATGTGCAAACTCCGCACAGACAGTAGAGGCTGGAATTGAACCAGGGACCCGGGTGCTGTCAGGCAGCAGTGCTAATCACTGAGCCACTGTGCTGCCCTGTGGACCATCAACTACAGCAGAATTTTTCTGAGAATAAATTACAACTGTTTGCTCCAGCACATTCCCACTATCATTACCGTCAAGCTGCTGGATCAACCTGGTTCAGTGAAGACTGCGGGAGGCAGTGCTCGGAGCAGCATGAGGCATATGTTAAACCGAGTTGCTGACCTGGTGAAACTACAAAACGGAACTACTTGCATACTAAACAGCAATTAAGAAACAAGTGGTAGACTGATCAAAGCAATTCTACAACAAATAGATCAGATCTAAACTTTGCAATCCTACCCCATATATTGTGAATAATTGAGGACAATTAAACAATTTACTGGAAGAGGAGGCTGAACAAATATCCCACCCTTAATGATGGTGGAGCTCAGCACACCAGTGCAAAAGGCAATGCTCAAGCATTCGCAAAAATCTTTAGCCCGAAATGCTGAGCAGATAATCTGTCTTGGCCTCCTCCAGATGTCCCCAGCAAATCTTCAGCAAGTTTAATCCACCGTATCTGACATTCAGAAACATTTGAAAATGCTGGCTACTGTGAAGGCTGTGGGCTCTGTCAATATTCTGGCAATGGTGCTGAAGATTTGTTCCCTATTTGTTGTTGCAGCCCTAACCAAACTTTCCAGTTCAGCTGCAACACTTGCATCTACCTGACAATGTAGAAAAATGCCCAGGTATGCCCTGTAATAAAAGGAGGACCAATCTAGCACAGCCAATTACCACCCCAACAATTGACTCTCAGTCAACTGTGAATTGATGGAAAGTGTTAGATAAGGCCAAAGGTATGAGAATCAATATGAGATCTTACAGTGGACAAGAACAAGTTAACTGCAAGTTTGACAGAAGACATTGTAGAAAAGTGATTCTGTAAGGTAAATACGTTACCACTTCCAAGTTCAAGCTGCAATTAGGAAGAATGAACAGGCTGACATTTCAGCTGCCGTGAAAACTAATCGGGGGTTAAGTTACCTAAGAGAACATAAAAAGGAGAACGATTTGCAGAAACTAAAGGAATTCAACAATTGGTAGCTGTGCATGTAAAACCATTTGGAATTGGACAATTTTCACCTGCAATTCCTAATAAGGAAATTGGAATGTCAACTTGACAAGTCTGACCTGTATGAAAAGCAGCCGAGAAACTCCAGAGATTCACGACTGCAAAGAGGTACCCTACCTTTAGGAGGCATGATAAAAACATAGAGAAAAAGTTGCAGCCTGGCCAGTTGCCAACTCTCCTGGATAATAACATTCAGGGCTAGGTACAGAATTCAGGTGGCTGTCCCTAGTAGTTACAGGTGTGTGTCATTTACTTAAGTACTTCAGAAATTGAGTTCTAAGTGCTTCTGCAGTATCTTTACCTATGTATATACTGTTGTCTTTCAAAAACAGGCAACAAAAGGGTCATCGACAATCGTAACAAGCAGTATTTGCTTCACAATAACGGGCTTGTTGATGCTAAGTTGTAATTCCCACAGGACAACGCGCCTCCTGACCTCATCAAAAACATAGACAAAAGAACTTAACTTGAAAGGCGAGGTGAGAATGACTGCCTGTGACCATAAGGCTGTATCTGTCCAAGCATGGCATAATGGAACTCTAGCAGAATTAGTTTTTATTGGGAATTGGGGCAGGGTGGGGAATAGAGAAACTCTGGTTTCTCCACGCCTGGTTGGAGTTAGATCGGGCTCAGATGCAGATGGACAGTGGTTGTTGGAGTTAAGTCATCAATGCTTCAGGACATAGTGATCAAGTCTTTTTTAATATTTAATCCATTTTTCTAATCAACCTGTTCAAGATATTATTACAGACCTCTAGAGCAGGTAGGACTTGAACCCAGGCCTCCTGGTCTGGATAGGGGCATTACTATTGTGCCACAAGAGGATTCTTCTTGTATTTTAGTATCCTAGGCTCAAACATTTTCAGCTGCTTCATCAATGAGCTTTTTTACCCCTCCTCACCCCCATCATAAGATCAGAATGAGGGAAATTCATTGATTGATACGAAACATTACACATTCGTAACTGCTCAAACTAAAACAGTCCATTTTGAAATGCACCAAGACCTAGATAATATCCAGACTGAGCTGAGCAGCGGCAAATAATTTTTGCACCAGGCGATGACCATCTTCAACAAAGAATCTAACCATCATCCCTTAATATTCAAAGCATTATGACGGTTGAATGCTCTACTAGAGACTGAAGGGGTAAGCTATATAAATACATTGGCTAAAATAACACAGTAGTGACCAGGAATCCTGCAATAAGTAATTCACTTCCTGACTACCCAAGACCTAACCACCATTTACAAGATACAAGTCACAAATGCGATGGAATATTTCTCACTTGCCAAGAAGAATGCTGCTGTAGCAACATTCCAAAAATTTCACATCACCTAGGATGAAGCAGCATTTTAATTAGCACTACAAGCATTTCACTCCCGACACCAGTGATGTTCAGCAGAGTCAGTGTGGACAATTTACAGGATGCATTGCAGATATTCATTTAGGCTTCTTCAGCAGCACACCTGTGACCACCAGTCTTAACAAGCACCTTAGTAGTAAATACTTGGGAGCACAATCTACAAGTAACCTTCCTAGCTATGTATCCTGACTTGTAAATAAGTTGCTATTCCTTCACTTCTGGCTCAAAATCTTGGAACTCTTCCTTTAATAGCATTGTGGGTCCAGCTGCACCAAATA